>NC_139516.1:198404344-198737194 GCF_947247035.1 Vipera ursinii
TAAATGGGATTAAATTAAATTAAAATTAATTAAAATTAACAGAATTAGAATTGGAAGAGTCCTTGGAGGTCTTCTAATCTAACACATGTTCATATACAGTAGATTAATAATAATAATAATAATAATAATAATAATAATAATAATAATAATAATAATAAATTATTATTATGTTGGCTCCTATTTGAGCAGGTGTTGAATTAGAAGACTTCCAAGGACTTAATGCTGCATCTTGTTATAGGCCTTTTTCGTGGATGCTTTTTATCAATTGGAATCCACTGTATGACTGCCTTAGTCCACCTGCCATCAGTTCTTGCTGTGACCAGCTCATTTCCATTCCAATTCTTTATACACACACACACACACACACAATATTAGGTCTCTTACTTAAGCGGGGATTGGATTATTTCACCCCTTTTCGTGTGTTGGAAATCATTCTCAACACTAGTCATGTTGCCTGAGCATTATGGGTGTTAAAATTCAGCATGCTTGTGAAGCTGAAATTTGGGTAAGACAGATGGACACAGCAGAAAAAAGATTCAGCAATGGTGCTTGCACAGCGCAAAGCCATGGCCTTTGTTGTTAGGGAAGACTCCTGAATAGATCATGAGTAGTCAAAAAAAAAAAACACCCTCCCAACCAATGGATCACTGAGCAAATTAACCCAGATTTCTCACATGAGGCACAGATGACCAGGCTCAAATCATCATACTTCAGACACATTATGCAATGTGAAGCCCATTATGTTGGAAAAGGTGGCAGGAAAGACCGCCAGCTGGATGGATTCAGTTACAATGCTAGTGGCTGCGTCATTAAAGAATCTGAAAGATGAGAGGGACACACTGTCTTGCAGAAAATTTAATAATAAAATAACACCCCACAAATTCAGTACATTGATTCCAAGGCTAACAGCCAGATCAAGTCTGAGATGTTCACAGGCAAGATACCATGTATCCAAGCAACTAATATTCAATAGAACACTACCTACAAATCTGATGATTTCAGGCAGCAATTAAGATTATCACTGAGTTAGGTTTATTCATTACTTTACTAATTTCTTAAGATTCTTCAGAAAGAAAAGCAAGCAGACCCCTTCCCCCCCCCCAAAAAAAAGCTCACATAAAGTTTGGTATCAGAAAAGGAAATAAAGCAAAGACAAAGATATGCTCCAACTATGTTGAACTAAAAATACCAGAATATCAATTGAAAGCTAGAGTGTCTGGAAATTCTATAAGCTACAAACTTAATAGCAGAATTGTGTCCAGATAGACTGACTTAGTTCTTTCAAGAAAGATCAACTTTAAATGTTAGTAATATAAAGGAAAGATTAAAAAAACACCATCCTCTTTGTTAAACTGATCTTCTTTATAACGTGTGCTTTAATCTATACAATTTTTAAAAAATTTATACAGATTTAAAACAATACAGAAAAGAGTTGAATGAAATACTCATATACTGCTATTTACATGTTTCTAGAAATAACCATTTCAACAGTAAAGAATTCTCAAGAACTCCTAATATTATTAGATGCCTCACGGAAAATTGTGGGTCTTAAACTATGAGGCAAAAAAAATGCTCTACTAGTTGACAGTCTTTAGAGTATTTTCAGCCCCTACTTAGCTGAAATATTTTTTATCAAACAGGTCTTCTTGAATTATAAACTTTGAGTCCATTCTGCATTGAAGAACGAGCATATTTCGTTAGAAGAGTGCCAACCGTTTGCTTCTCCGAGCATAAGTCCCTGTAAAAGAGAGGGTTTTTTTAAAATGTAATTTCCAAAGCCTTTTAACAATTTCAATATTCTAAGGCAAATTACAAAATCATCAATAACACACTGTATTTCAATACACAGTGTCAACTAGCAGTAGCACACAATCTTGACTTAGAGGAAAATTTGAAGTAATGTGCAACGATTGTAAGAAAGAATGCAAAAGAAAATAAGGAAGCTATTGGTGACAGAAGGATACTTGCAATGGGCTAAAAATACCTCAATTCTAATGGTGAACTAAAGCAAGAATTAGATGTGTTTGAGCAGCTGCCAAATTCAGCATACATAAGATTGCTTACGGCTTCTGAGCTGCTATGGGACTGCAATTATACTACTTACTCTATATATGGAGCTATGTCAGCTTCTGTCCACTTCTCCCGAATAGAGAACAAGCTTTTAAATCTTTCATTATCATCTTCTGGTAAATCTTCAACATTCAGCAGGAAAATAATCTCTGGTTTAGAAGATCTATCCACAAGAGCCAACCCCTTGAACAAATAAAATCAAAATTGGAATATGTCCAGGAAACTTTTATTGAGTAGATTAAAATATGAACTTAATAAACATTTAAAAATGCACGTTTCAGTATTGTTCTTTCTTCCAATGAGAGAACTACTTAAAGTTTCAGCCTTACATCAACCTCATGATGTACCTTAGGTTAAAAGATGCAAATGACTCAAGAGCATCCAGTCAGCTTTAGGATAAACGGGGTTAGAATTTTCTTCCCCAGAAGTCCTAATCTGACCCCATTCTTTGTGGATTTTCAAATTTATGCTCCACATTGAATACATTTATGGAAGTGGCACTTCTCATATCACATTACCTTTAACTGATCCAGCCTAGTTGTCATTCCTTCAGGGACACTCTGCTGCCACACTTCTTGAAATTCTGAGAGGTTGAATTTAACAGCGTTTTGCAAGAGCATTTGTGCAATTGCTCTACACACCTTCTCTTCATTCATTTCAAAGTAAGTCTCACCTGGTAAGGAGCATTAAAAATCAGAAATAAATAAATGTATCTTTTAAAAAACTTCCATCAACCTCAAAATAACATTACATTCTGCAAGATAACCAGAATTAATTCAATAGTTTAATCTTGAATCTGGCATTCTCAGGTATTCATTCATATGTATTCATTCATTCAATTTTACCCTGCCATTCTGATCTAATGAATATTCAAACCAGGCATATCATCTTCATGGTTAAAAAATAAGCACTTATGAAGGTAACATACCTTCATCCATGTATTTTTTCCCATAACATTCCAGGATGTGTTCTATCATTTCTCTGAAATAAAAATGTGCCTAATTTCAGTATAAAATATAAACAAGCCTGTTCTCTGCAGAATTTGATTTAGAACTCGTCACCTAGGGTTATTCTTACATTATTTATTAATACAATTCTGTTGAACGTATGATAAATATTTAAGTCCACTTATAACACCACTTAGAGGTAGTTTATAAGGCATGCTGAAGACAGATGCACTCCCTTGCACCAAAGGTAACCTGACAATTGTTTTTTCCCATTTCACTAGAGCAGGGGTCCCCAACCCGTGGATCATGACCCTGTTTGGAACTGGGCCACAAAGGTGCCACATGAGCACATGCGCGCACATGAAGATCCCCTTGTGTGAGCAAGGGCCACTGGTGCTCGCTGGCAAGGCTCTATTCGTGCGAGTGGCAGGCGCGCCTGCCCACCGGTCACACAAATGGAGCTGCACACGCTCGCCCTTGCCCACCACTCACAAGGAGCTATCCCCTCTCTCCCCTCGGCCGGGCCACCAAGCCAGAAAGTTTGGGAACTGTTGCACTAGACTCGAGCACCCCTCTCAAATCGCTTCATGTCCTGGGATAAAAACTCACAGAATTCTCAGCCAAAAGACCAATAATTCACCACATCTGGGAGTCCTGCTGGAAAAGGCTATTATACAGTGCATCAAGATTGGGTTTCATCAAGGAAAGGCCAAACTGACCTGATATTAGGTAGTCCACATTTAATGACTGCCTTGTTTAGTAACTGTTGAAACTTATAATGCTTGTGGGGAAAAAAAAACAGCTTTGCAACTAATCCTTATATTTATGGCTATTGCACCGTATCCGTCAAGTGGGTGCTCCGCAACCTGCTTCCAATGAGCAGAATCAATGGAAAATGCAGAAGTGAAATTGCAGGTTTGATCAATGATTTTTTGGCTTAGCAAACTGTAGCGCTTAGTGGCTGAGTTGCCGATCCTAACTGTGGTTGGTTAAGCAAGGATTGCCTATGCATTATTTGAAACCATCCCAGGAATTTGTTTTAAAAAAAACACACAGTGAGGTAGGGAATATTTATGAGAGCTGCAGGTAGTTCTTGACTTATAACCGTTTGTTTAATGACCATTTGAAGTTACAACAGTGCTCAAAAAAGCCTGGTTCTCACACTTATGATCCTTGCAGTGCCCTCAGTCGCATGATCAAAATCCGGACACTTGGCAACTAGAATGTATGTATGATGGCTGCACCATCCTGGGGTCACGTGACTTGCTATTTGCGACCTTCCCAGGGGATTTCTGATAAACACAGTCATTGCAGGGAACCAGAGTGGCTTAGGGATCACTATGTAATTCACTTAATGACTACAGTGATTTGCTTAATGACAGCAGCAAAAGGTACAACCTATTGCTTTGCAACAGAAGTTCTTCTCCCAAATGTGGTCATAAGTCTAGAACAGGGGTCAGCAACCTGAAACAGTGAAAGAGCCACTCAGAACCGGTTCCCTCACAAAAGGAAAAACTGGGAGCCGCAAAAAATGTGTGCGCATGCGCATACATGCGAGCATGTGCAGAACAGGGTTTCACTGAAGAGTGGAGACAAGGCGAGATATGCACCTACCCTGCATATTTGAATTTTTTGGTTAAACTTTTTTAGTTCCACTTTTTTTTTGGACTGCACATGGCAGAGGACTGGGAGCCGCAGGAGACGGCTGAAAGAGCCGCATGCGGCTCCAGAGCCGCGGGTTGCAGACCTGTGGTCTAGAACTACTTGCATGCAGGCAGTCCTCGATTTACAACAGTTCATTTAGTGACTGTCTGAAGTTACAACAGCACTGAAAAAGTGACTTATGACTTTTTTTTACACGACGGTTGCAGCATCCTCATGGTCACATGATCAAAATTCAGACACTTGGCAACTGACTCATATTTATGATGGTTGTAGGTCCCGGGGTCATGTGATCCCTTTTGCAACCTTAGGTCAAGCAAAGTCAATGGGAAAACCAGATTCAGACAACTATGTTACTAACTTAACCACTGTGGTGATTCACTTAACAACGGCAAGGAAGGTCATAAAATGGAGCAAAATTCACTTAACAAATGTCTCGCTTAACAACAGAAATTTTGGGCTCAATTGAGGTCGTAAGTTGAGGACCACCATCCCATGGGAGGGAACTCTACTGTTTTCCTCCCCATTCAGAATTCTAATACGACTTGAAACTGTGCATGTATAAAATATGGGAAAATATTCATCAAAACAGTATGTTCCAATTACAGTTATATTTTATCTGCCATGAAAAAAGATGGATATGATTTCTAATTTCGTGTGAGACTAAATTCACACATCACACAATAAACATGATGTACTTTTGGGGCTGTAACTTAGCACATTATGTAATCTAGCCATTATGGCTTGCAAAACATGGTTTTCGTTTTAGTGCATTTTGTGAACTTGTAATTGCACCTAATTTAGTAAACAAGCCATATTAAGGAAAGATTTGGCACATCAATCCAGCCTTATCTTCTTTGGCTTTAAATCTGAAAACAGTCATTTTGTAAACAACATATTACAATTGTAACAAAAGCTTCTCACAAACAAACAGCGGGGTGAGCCTCATTCTTTTAGAATGAAATACACATAAATAAAATAATTACTTGGGTTCTAGAGGTCCAAGTTCTTGAACACATATACTTAAAGGGACTTTATTGAATGACCAGGACTCTGAATATATTAGTTGGGTCACGTGATTCAACAGTTTCATCTCATAGTCAAAGTCTAGAATCCTCCAGTATCCTGCAAGCAGAGAATGGCGTTAGCGTATATTCTAAAAAAATATTTTATTTGCTCAAGTGCATTGTTGATCTTTTCCTACTCTTTTATCTGTATAATGGTCATGGTGCCAGCCTAGTTATTTTCTCTCTTCATGCTCAATTGTAGACAAGCCAGTTTGGTCTAGTGGTTAATGCACTAGGCTAGAAACCAGGATGCTGTGAATTCTAGCCTAGTGCATTAACCACTAGGCAAGACATCCGACTGTCTTCATGCCTAGTGCATTAACCACTAGGCATGAAGACAGTCGGATGACCTTGGGCCAGTAACTCTCTCTCAGCCCTAGGAAAGAGGCAATGGCAAACTATTTCTGAGAAATCTTGCCAAGAAAACCACGGGGACTAGTTCAGACAGTTGCCAGGAATCAAAATTGATTCAAAGGTGTGCGTGTGCACACATATGCAAATATCTCCACCGAAGAGTACAATTCAACTATCTACACAGCTGTGTTCTACATTCTGGTTGTCTAGTTACATAATATGTTAGGCAGAGAACAAGACCAGTATAAAGTGGCAAAAGGGGTAGTGAGGGGTCCTTGGTGCTCTCTGAGCTTGGTTGTTTTCTTGTAGACGTTTCATTACCCAAACTAGGTAACATCATCAGTAGCAATGAAGATGTTACTAGTTTGGGTAATGAAACGTCTGCAAGGAATCAACCAAGCTCAGAGAACACTAAGGTCCCCTCATTTCAACCTCGAGTTACAAATATTCTCCTTTATCGGAGAGGAACTGCTTTGCTATTTTACCAAGTATTTTTTTAAAAAAAAAGATTCTTAAACAATTGTATGACTCTCTGGTCTCCTAAAATGAAATGTGGCAAGTGAATAAAGTAACTGTCAAACATTAGAAAAATTCTCACGATTCTTGCAAACAGGTTTTAACATACTTGTTATTCTATATAACGCTGATTCAAAGGCTCACAAATATATTCTGTATTATAGTAAAACATAGTAGAACGTGGGTCCCCAACCCCCAAACCGCTGCTCACTACTGGGCCATGGCCTATTTGCAGCCGGGCTGCATGAGTGTGCCGGCCTGCCATGTGCGCAAGTTGAGCTGCACGCACACACATGTGCATGCCGTCCCACAGCTCACGTGGCCTGGTTCTCCCTCCTCACTGGGCCGCCAAGCCACAAAGTTTGAGGACGCTGCAGTGTAGAAGTAAGCAATTTTCTGCTTAAATAAGGAATTTCAAGAGACATTTAAAACAGGATCTAGACCCATTTTATAGCTAAAACTACCTTGAACTTTGCATGTTTTCAGAACTTTCAGTTGATCCATTATTTCTTCCTCACTTGCTTGGACCAAATCCAAGAAGTTTTCTGTTGTATACTATAGGAAGTAAACAAAAGATACATGTCTTCCTTCAGTCTGAATGCTATTCGGAGTGCCTTGGAATTGCTTTATAAATAAAAAGTTTAAAACTGTATTTGTACATTTAATTATTAATATTTTATTTTCACAGCTTTCAATTACTAGGTAGTATAAAGCTGGAGGCTGAATGAGGCTTTCATAAGCCCTGTTTACTTCTCCTGCCCACATTTATTTCAAGCTGCATTTATTTCAGGTATCTGAAATAAAATAAATAAGTTATGCACTTGGAAACTGCTAAAGGAAAAATATTACTCCACTGATAATAAATATCTCAACTACAGCAACTGGGATTCCCAGTAGAATACATTTGTGAGTGGAAAGTTGTAGTCACTCTACACACCAAGCTAAAAGGTTTAGGTAATTAATACATGAACACATATTTAACATACTCTTTACAATGGGCCATATGGGAAAATAATACAAACATACATTCTTGGGAATCCAATATGGGTTAGTACTCTTTAACTGCAATTCGCGCCTTGCTTAATTTTTATTCTTGCACAAAGTTTATGTCTCCTTATGAAAAACTCTATCTTGAGAACTCATGAGAACTTTTCCATTCATCTATGCATTCATCCTTACCTTACATAATTATTACCTTTGAGTTTGTATCAATTCTCTCTTTTTCACTATCTGGACCTTCATAAGGATTTTCCAACAGAAGTTTTTTGAGTTTCTTCAATTTAGGCCGGCATCTTCTTAGTTCCCAAAAATTATTGGAGAAGCCTGCAATCTATAGCAAGAACTAAAATTTGAACTGCCAGACTAATCTGTAAAGTTGGAAATAGCATATATAACTGCCAAATAGCATATATAACTGCATATATAAGTCCAATGTGTGGACTTCAACTCCCAGAATTCCCCAGCCAGAACACTGGCTAGAGAATTCTGGGAGTTTAAGTCCATATATCTTCAAGCTGCCAAGGTTGAGGAAAACTGCTTTAGAACTTCATCCTTTGGGGTATATTTGCTTCACTTCCATTTAACTCATCTGTTGTTTTAACACAGGAAGATTCAATTGTCACTTGTTCAAATATTTTGGACATCTTATCATCCCTGGATACAGTCCAACCATCCAACAACCATATCTAAAGTACTACAAATCTCTTACCCAAACTACCACTTTTTAAAGCAAAAATATGTTTTTATTTCTTAGCTGCTGTCTTAAATATCAATGCATGGCAGGGCCTATTAAGTGAGAAAACAGAATGAGGAATCGAGCAATCTTAACCTTGCTTTCTCCAACGGTAGGTTGCCAATTATGTTGGTATCCATGTTATAGTTTTACTACTTAAATTTCTCTCAAAGCTACTGTTTTAACTTATTGCATTTTCTTGGAGAAATAACTGCTGTAATCACAGAATCATGGAGCCATACATGGGGAAAAAAGACTCATTAATCTGTTTCAGTCATTTTCCAGTCATCCTATCAAACATCACATTCCTGCTAAACCAAGGATAATACATGTCCTCCCAGAGATTACTGAATTTCATATTCAGTCATCTGTTATGAATCCAAGAACCCACATAGATATGCCTATTTTAAATAATTGCACTATACACTATATCTCTAAGTACTAAAATATTTATTGCATCTCTTGACCACACAATGCTCAGACTTAATTCATTAGATAAACTAGGTTTCTCTCACGTCCACAAATCTGAACTCCTTGGAAAAGGATTAAATGTGATTTATTTTTTTAAATGGAAGGGAAATGATTTTTCAAAGATTTTGATTTGCTCTGGAGAATCTTTAGGCACACAATACCTCAGGGTGGAGTATATTAGTGGTAGCCTTGGCTGCAAGAAGCTGCTGTGGAGTTTCACCGGAAGGAATAAAAAGCAACATATTGGAAGTATCTGCTATTTTCATGTCATAAGTCTTATCCTTACTGCATATCACAGCATGTTCGTTTTTCTCTCCACGGATCACCAGGCTGCAGGATCAAACAAATGCATATAAGCCAGGTTTAAACTACAATGTGTTGACCAAAGGGTTTAAAAATATGCAATAATAAATAAAGATGGGAGGCTGATACAGCTGAAAAGATACAGTTGAACTTCTCCCAATATTCCAGGTATGTTGCATCATAATGCTCAGTCAAGGAAAAAACCCACAGAAACGGGATGAACTTTAGTCTAATGCAGGGGTAGGCAACCTTAGCTCTTTTATGACTCGTGGACTTCAACTCCCAGAGTTCCTGAGCCTACCTCTGGTCTAATGCAATGTTTCTCAAACTTGACAAATTTAAGATGTATGGACTTCAACTTCCAGAATCCCCCAAATTTGAGCAACACTGGATTGACACATCTGGAGCATGCAGAGGCCGGCAATGCAATTCCCTCCTTGAATTAGATCAGATGACCCTCCCAGGTGCTAGGGGTCGCTGTAGAGTCGCCAGATTTTTTTTTTAAACCAGCCGCAAGCTCTACCGCGGGGAGGGGGCGGACGCTACCGAGCATGCGCGTACCTTCGCCCCGCTTCCAACTCGTGACACAGCTCCGGCTCCAGTTGCAGAAGGCAGTAATCTCCGGCGTCGACCTGCGGGCTGAAACTGAGGCACTGCACCGTCGGAAGCAGCTCCGCGGGGTTTAGTTTAGCGACCTGCAACGTGGCATCGACCTCCTCGCGGCTTCGCATCCTTGGCGGCTTTCGCTCCTCAGAGCCAACGGGCGTCTCCCAAGAGGAACAGCAAAGGCGGAGAACGGGACTTCCTCCGAAAGCGCGCCAAAAAAAATCACGTCGTCACGTTGATGGAAAGAGGGCGGGGCTTCCGCTGGTTACGCGCCCAATCCGGCAAGGGAGGAGGCGGGGCCATAAAACATGTTGAGGCTGAGAAGAGCCGCGAAGACAATTAGGGGACTGGAGGCAGAAACGCAGGAAGAGCGGTCGTAGGAATTGGTTATATCTAGTTTAGCAAAGAGAAGGACGAGGGGGGACATGGTAGCAGTATTCCAATATTTGAGGGGCTGCCACAAGGAGGAGGGGGGTCAACCTATTCTCCAAAGCTCCTGAAGGCAGGACAAGAAGCAGTGGATGGAAACTAATCAAGGAGAGAAGCAACCTAGAACAGGGGTAGGCAACCTTGGCTCTTTTATGACTCGTGGACTTCAACTCCTAGAATTCCTGTGCCAGCATGGCTGGCACAGGAATTCTGGGAGTTGAAGTCCACGAGTCATAAAAGAGCCAAGGTTGCCTACCCCTGACCTAGAACTAAGGAATTTCCTGGCAGAACAATTAGTGGAATGACTTGCCTCTAGAAGTTGTGGGTGTTCCAACACTGGGTTTTTTTTCAAGGAGGGTTTGGACAACCACTTGTCTGCAATTGTATAGGGTTCCCGGCTTGGGCAGGGGTTGGACTAGATCAGGGGTCCCCAACTCCTGACCTGTGGACCAGCGCTGCTGGTCCGTGGCATGCCAGCAACTGGGCCACACAATCAAGCGAAGTCCCATCTGCGGGATGTAGGCAGCACGCCAAACCATGCCCCCTCTGGTCCGGAGAAAAATCTTTCTCCATGGAACCGCTCCCTGGTGTCCAAAAGGTTGTGGACCGCTGGACTAGATGACCTCCAAGGTCCCTTTCAACTGTTATTCTGTATGTAATGTAATGCTTCTTTATTAATGTATTTTTTGGTTATTTTTGAGGGAGGAAAAAAATAACATAAATGTGGCAAAAAAATAGGTTTTACAAGCAGCATTGAATGAAATAAAACCAATTTTTTTGCCTAATTTCAATATTTCATTAGTTTTATATAACTGAATATCCTAGTTATCTTAAAACCTGCAAGTCATTGCTAAATCCAGTTAGTAGACAAGTATTAAGAGCATTATCTTAATTTCTGACTTACAGCCAAAGATTTTTTTTTTAACAATTAGAGTCTTTTGAAAAATAATAGTCCATTCCTAATGAAAAAATATAGGTCTCATGGTATCAGGATTCAAATCCTGGAAAGAGGAGAGAGAAAGCCAACCTCATCTCATTATTGTCAGATAAAGACTTGGATTCATTTTGAATGCAGCAATAACAAAAGGAAGGCTATTTGAGTAACATATAGGGACCTCAAGGCTTCCCAAGTCATTCAGATGGTTTCCCTAAAAATGCACAAATAGAGCAAAAATTTACTGCTTAGTATTGCAATAATCTATGCTTCAATCAATTTTGAAAAATTGGGATTACAAATATTTAATCCTACCAAATGTCTTCATTGCACATAACATTCCTTTTAGCAGAATTTCTTTCCACATTTTACAAAGGATCCCTTCCTTTATAAAAAGGATTCTTAATCCTTCCAAATGTTTTTAAGGCTGTGGGGAGAACTAATTGAATGGGTGAATAATTTCCAAGCAGTTGAAGCAGTGAGGGAGGGATGTTGGGACTTGTAGTTCAGCTGAATATCTGAAGGGCATGGACTCCCAGTCCTGGTTTGAGGATGAAACTCCTTGACTTGCTCAGCAACCCATTATAATGCAATTATTTTACATTCCACTATTTAATTCTATATTCCAGAATGCCACATGGGGGCAGAGTGCTATAACACATGAATAACCATGCTGGGTCAGAAAACACTATAATCAAAATATGGATGTACTCTCCCAAGCTTCAGAAATCAGGATGATCACTTAGAGAAAAGCAAAGAGTGAGTTTTTTCTGTATCTTTCCTGACACCTACATAAATGGTGATCTGGAATTTTGCAACCTAAATCTGATAGCCCTAATGAAACTATAATATAATTGAAGGTGGAGATTTCAGTTGCATTGCTCTAGCTTCCTGTTCTCCAGCTGCTGGTTGTTTTTGCACCGTTGAAGAAATTCCTGGACATTTAAAAACTGGTACATTCTTTAAAGTACAACATATGGGCAATGTTTGGCATAATGGGCTTAACTACACTTAAACAAATATCTTTGTTTTGCCCAACATGCTGAGCTACAATCTGATCAGTTTAGTCTAGCATGTTGTAGAAAGTGGAACATGAGGACCCCCTACATGGACGGGCTGAGGAATTTAGTAAATATCTGGTGGACAAAATTGCTCAGATTCGGGCTGGTCTGGACTCTGACTGGGCAGTATCTAACGAGAGGAAAACGATGAAGTTGGCCGAGTACATTTGGGAAGAGTTCGATCCTGTGACTCCGGATGAAGTGGACAAGATCATGGGGAAACTAAATGCCGCCACATGTTTGTTGGACCCGTGTCCCTCCTGGCTAGTCTATGCATCTCGGGAGGTTACACGAGGCTGCCTCCTAGCAGTTATCAATGCCTCACTGAGTGAAGGGCACTTCCCTGCTGCTTTGAAAGAGGCGGTGGTAAGGCCCCTCCTCAAGAAACCGGCACTGGACCCAGCTGTTTTAAACAACTTCCGTCCTGTCTCCAACCTTCGCTTCCTTGCGAAGGTCGTTGAGAGCGTGGTGGCTCGACAGCTCCCTTTGAACCTGGAGGAAGCTGAATATCTAGATCCGTACCAATCGGGTTTCAGACCTGGGCACAGCACGGAGACGGCATTGGTCGCACTGGTGAATGATCTCTGGCGGGCCCGAGATAGAGGTTATTCCTCTGTCCTGGTCCTATTAGATCTATCAGCGGCTTTTGATACCATCGACCATGGTATCTTACTGCATCGTCTTGAGGGGCTGGGAGTGGGAGGCACCGTTCTGCGGTGGTTCTCCTACCTCTCGGACCGTTCGCAGACAGTGTTGGCAGGAGGGCAGAGGTCAAGCCCTAGGCCTCTTAATTGTGGAGTGCCTCAGGGTTCGGTGCTCTCGCCCCTCCTGTTCAACATCTATATGAAGCCTCTGGGAGAGATCATCCGTAGCTTCGGGGTGAAATATCAATATGCTGATGATACCCAGCTATTCATCTCCACCCCAAACCAACCCAGTGATGCCCTCGATGTGATGTCCCGTTGCCTGGAAGCGGTACAGATTTGGATGGGAGAAAACAGGCTTCGATTCAACCCGGCCAAGACTGAGTGGCTGTATATACCGTCATCTCGTTTAGTCCAAGAGGTTCCATCTCTGACTATAGGAGGAGAGATGTTACCTCCCATTGATAGAGCAGGCAATCTGGGCGTCCTCCTAGATTCACGACTCAGTTTTGAAGATCATATTGGAGCCGTGGCTAGGGGGGCATTTGCACAGATTCGTCATATATACCAATTGCGCCCCTTTTTGGACCGAGATGCCCTACGTACAGTCACCCACGCACTCGTTACCTCCCGTATTGATTACTGTAATGCTCTCTACATGGGGCTGCCCTTGAAGACCACCCGGAGCCTTCAGCTGGTGCAGAATGCAGCTGCACGGGTTGTGATGGGAGCTCCCCGATACTCCCATATTACACCCCTCCTGCGTGAGCTGCATTGGCTACCAGTTGCCCTCCGGGTGAGATTTAAGGTGCTGGTACTTAACTTTAAAACCCTACATGGCTTAGGTCCGGGATACTTGCAGGACCATCTGCTGCCGGGAACAAATTCCCATCGTCCAGTACGCTCACACAGAGAAGGCCTCCTCAGGGTACCGTCAGCTAGGCAATGTCGGTTGGCGACCCCCAGGGGGAGGGCCTTCTCTGTAGGAGTGCCAGTTCTATGGAATCAGCTCCCCCCTGAGCTTCGGATGGCCCAAAACCTCCAATCCTTTCGCCGCGGCCTCAAAACACTCCTGTTCCACCAGGCTGACCTGGACTGACAGGCATTTTAATTAATTTATATTTAGAATTTTTAATTTATTTTTAAAATTCTCTAATTTTAATTTATTGCACAGATGTTCTCAATTTTATTTTTATCTTGATTTCTGTACTTATTATATGTTTTGTTGTTAGCCGCCCTGAGTCCTTCGGGAGATAGGGCGGGATATAAATCCCATCAATAAATAAATAATAAATAAATAAATAGCTCAGTGTACCCTGGAAATCCCCATAAATTAATCAAGTAAACTGATAATTAACTATGAATTAATCACACAAGGTCTGAGCCTTATACTTCAGTGGGTAGTTAGTTAGAGATGTATATGGTTAGAATTGCACATGCCAATCCATTTTTTAAAAAAACAAATTTGATATTCTCAAGTAGATGAATACTATCAGTAAGTGAAGACTTATTTCTGAGGTTATAGTCTTAAATACCATAGTTTAAAATGCAAAAAAAATTACTGGTATTTAAAAACACTGGGATGACAGTTTTATTTTGCTTCTAACAAATTATCTCAAGCAACTTTGGCAACTATTGATAAGGCTAAAAATGGAATTCTTATTAGAGAAGAGTGGAACAAGGAACTGGAACACCCTCTTAATTTGACCTGCTTTTCTCAGCTTGAGGAAACAAATATTTTTAACAATTGAAAAAACATTATTCTCCTGGATCCTTTACTGTCTTTTCAAGAAAAGGAACCCACTTTCAACTGCCAAGTACTGACAATTCTCCCTGTCTTCGCAGTCATAACTGAGGTTATGGCATCTTGTCCTAGAGGGCAAAATATGCAGAAGTGTATATATTTGTAAATTTTATCCCTGCCATGGGGTCGCTAATCAAGATAGCTCATGGAAATATCAAGGCTATTTAGATGACAAACAGCAGAACGCCACATTAACCAGAAAATATGTACTACTCACACTCCCCTTTCTTGGCTGATATTTATCTTGTAAATTAAAAAAGCAAAAGTATGCCTGGCCCCCGTGGGATTACAGTCACTCTGCGGAGGATGGGAGAATTAAAATTAGCTACAATAGAATGCCAGAAACTAAAACAAAAAAGGGGCTTCCTTTATATCTGGAGGCCTAAAGAAGAAATCAAGTACTGCTAATCCTCCTCTTATAACCACAGTTGAGAAGAGAATTTCCATTGCTCAGCAATGGAATTGATATGTGAGTCACACCAAATACGATGGCCTTTTTTTGCCACAGTTGTTGAGTGAAAACACATGGTCGTTAAACAGTCTGGCTTCCCTGATTGACTTTGCTTATTGGAAGCTGCCCGGGAAGGTCACAGATGGTAGACACATGACCCTGGGATGCTGCTATTGTCATAAATAGATGCCAATTGCCAAGCACCCGAGTCTTGACCAAATGACCACTGGGAATGCTAATGATGGTTGCAAGTGCAAGGATTGGTTGTAAGTGCCTTTTCTCAGTCCTGTTATTACTTTGGAAAATGAAAAGTTTTAAGTTGAGGACTACCTCAAGTTAAGGGAGTTAATTCCTCATTTGGGTTTGACGGACATGTTTGACCATAGTTTAACTGTACTGGAGGCCAGTTTGGTGTAATGATTAAGGTGCTAGCCTAGAAATCAGGAGGCTGTGAGTTCTAGTCCTACCTTAGGCACAAAAAGCTGGCGGGGTGACTTTGGACCAGTCACTCTCTCAGCCCAACCCACCTCACAGGGTTATTGTGAGGAAAATAGGTGGTATGTTTGTTGCCTTGAGTTACTTAAGATAGATAACATAACCTTTATTGTCATTTTTTACTGTGGGCACAATGGCACACATCAAAAATGAAACTTAGTTGCCCGCTCTCAAAGTGAAACACATACATGACACACACCTAAAACATACTACATACAACATGTGTATAGATCCACACCCCTACATATACATAACAATAAAATATCTTGAATATATAATGCAAGGAGAAAGCCTGAGAGTTCACAAGGTTAATGTAAAGTAACGGTGGGATTAAAATCTAATCATCACTAATGTAAAAATTAGGTAACTTGAAACAAAGCAGGTCAATGATATGCGATTACGACATTTATTTCAACCACAGCCTTGAATTTTGTTGCAGGGTAGAACTTTCCACTTAGTCAAACCACAATATAGCTCAGCACCTTGTGCAGACCTACTAAAAGATTTTACTGCAACGGTGTAGGGAAATCTCTGAAATTTACATAGAAAATATTACACATAGGTTTTCACCCATGGTATTGGACCATGGACAAAATAGAGTAATTAGTACCAGCAACCCTTTAAACCGACAATATTGTAGCCGATATTGCGAGGGCTTGCTTTATTTCCTGTCTTTCTTTTTTATTTATTTTTACTTTTCAGGATTTATTTTACTTTACTCTGCAGCTTGAGTAAAAGGAGTTTGCTAATATTTTTTTTTTCAAAGCTCACAAAAGCTTATGCCTTTTAATAAAATGTGTCGGCTAGAAAAGATGCTAACAAATTCTTCTGGGTTTTTTTTTTTTTTGCTACCATAGACCAAGACAGTTCTCATACAACAGTGCCTTGAACAGGGTCAAAGCTACTATTTTGGGTTCAATTGTGGCTGTAAGTCATGGATTACCTGTATGGTAAGCTGCACTGTCACAGCTCCCAGTTTGTAATGGTCTATGGCAGGGGTGGGCAACCTTGGCTCTTTTATGACTGGTGGACTTCAACTCCCAGAATTCCTGAGTCAGCCATGCTGAGGGGAAAGGGAGAGGTTTCCAAGCTGAGCCATGCTGGCTCAGGAATTCTGGGAGTTGAAGTCTACGAGTCATAAAAGAGCCAAGGTTGCCTACCCCTGGTCTATGGCAATGACCTTGGGAGATAGGAGAAAAAGCTGGAGACTAGACAATAGTCAGATAAGTTGAGCCTTCAGAAGAAATGGAAATATGGCAAATATCTCAGAATGAGATCCTCCCTAGTGGACTGTAAAGGAGTGGGGGAGAGAGGGATTTTCAGACCTGCAAGATTACGTATTATTGTAACCTTACAATAAAGATAGAGCTAGTGCTTTGGGTGGGGGCTTCTCATCTGATCTATCTTGCTGAACATGGTTTAAGGTTTATCTTCCATTTATGAAGCAAGTGGAACGGGTTGCTTACGCGCTTCACGTTTTCCATGAGACCCACTTCCCAATATCACTTAAGCTCAGATAAAGATGCCCTGCTCTTGGCCTATGGTTGGATCCGGCTTGCAGTGGAATGATTAAAAGCAGAACCTTGTCAATGATTGGTTGCAAAACTTCAACTCAGGAGCCGTCTTCCGTGAGAGTCACAATCTTGCTTCAAATGACAAGTGAGGGTTTTTATTCATTCACACATTTGCACCATAGCGCTCTGTTACAGGACGTGCTGTAGACTGTTCTTTATTTTATTGAACCTTATTTCATTTCTTTAGACTTTTACGGAAAGAGCAAGACAGCAATCTTCACACTTTATTTTCCAAATCATTTTATGGTTCTTTTGTGAAATGCTCTGGGCTAGTCAGAAGAAAAAGCAGTAGAAAAAGAGGGGGGGAAAGTTTACTTACTGATTTAATGTATTCCCTTTGCACTCCCTTCTACTTAAAATTGACAGTAACATTCAAAATCATAGGGGGGGGGAACCAGTTCACAAATAACATTACTTAAATATTGCTAAAAAGTGCTCTTAAAGGATCAGGTCTTAGTTTCCTTACAAAATAATAGGGCCTTATGAGTCCCCCCAAACAGCAGATTTTAAAAGGCGAAACAGCTACCCAAAAAAACCTCTTTTCAATTCCTTCCTACCCTTAACGTGCCAAGGAAGAAAACCCAGCACATCCTCTCCTGGGTAAGTGATTGTCAGTCAGCCTTTCAGGGTAATCCAGAACAAGAAGCAAAATAAAACTACCTTTATTATAAGGTTACAGTAACAGAATCTTGCATATCTGAAAAGCATTTCTTCCCTTCTGTAATGGTATGTGGGAATGGCCTTGGCAAACTGGGTCAAAAGACATTGCCAAGGGAACAGTCAGATAAGAGATAGCATAGCCTGTAGTTGGATAGTGGGCTGGGCAAGAGGCTCAGAAGAGACTCTACTCTTGGGGCCGTTAAAGGAGATGGGGAGAGGAGAAACACTTTCAGAGTTGCAAGTTTCTGTCAGTGTAACTTTACAATAAAGTAAGCTGATCTGGTTGTGTTTCTTATCTTGTATGTCCTGCAAGGCCCACCTCAGTGTTGTTTATCTGACTGTTCCCTTGACAGCATTTCTTTGCCCAGTATCCCAAGGTCATCCTCATATACCATTGCACCTCCTTTATGTTTACTTTCCAGAAACCAGTGTGGATCCATTCTGAAATCCCAAAGGTGCTTTTTCCAAAGGCAACTGGATTTCCTTGGGTTTTTTTGGAAACGTTTCACTTCTCATCCAAGGATCTGCTTCAGTTCTTCATACAACAAAGCTTCTTGGATGCGAAGCAAAATATTTTTCAAAGGGGAAAAAAAAGTCCAGTTGCCTTTTCGAAGATCTATCTTTGCACAGCCATGGCCTGGATGATTGAGAATTTCCACAGACATCCCTTCTGAAATATTTCCCACATTCCTTTTACCTCTGAGCTGAGATACCCTTTGAATGACAGCTACCTCTTTCTCTTGCCTTCCAAGGTCATCCCCTCATTTCATTACAATGGCCTTGCAGATAATGTGAATTTAATGCAGAATTCCGGTGAAATGTGTCTTACTAGTAGACTAGTATTAATTACACTACTGTGAAGTGTCAAAACACACCACATAACATTTAAGGAAAGACAATATTGCTGAATTATTTTTCTGATTTCTTCACATGAAATCAAGATATTATTCTGTATTTCAGTTTAAGGAGTAATGCAAATTAAATTTTAGTTTAGGGAGTTACCCTGTGCAAGAAGCAACAGGTGGAAACTAATCGAGGAGAGAAGCAACATAGAACTAAGGAGAAACTTCCTGACAGTTAGAACAATTAACCAGTGGAATGGCTTGCCTCCAGAAGTTGTGAATGCTCCAACAGTGGAAGTTTTTAAGAAGAGACTGGACAGCCACTTGTCTGAAATGGCATACGGCCTGAGCAGGGGGTTGGTCTAGATTTAGAAGACCTCCAGGGTCCCTTCCAACTCTATTATTGTTATTATTATGCTGATGATTGGCTGCCAATAAATTCAATAAATAACATGAAATGAATTTTGTCAATATATATATTAAGGTAAAGGTAAAGGTTCCCCCGCACATGCGTGCTAGTCGTTTCCGACTCTAGGGGCTGGTGCTCATCGTCTCCGTGGTCATGTGGCCGGCATGACTAGACGCCAAAGGCGCACGGAACACTGTTACCTTCCCACCGTAGTGGTCCCTATTTTTCTACTTGCATTTTTACGTGCTTTCGAACTGCTAGGTTGGCAGAAGCTGGGACGAGTAACGCACTCACTCTGTTACGCGGCACTCGGGATTCGATCCACCAAACTGCCGACCTTCTGATTCACAAGCTCAGCGTCTTAACCCACTGAGCCACTGTGTCCCTTAATATATATATATATTACATGTTTATAAATACCAATACCTTATACAAGTTGTAATTTCTGTTTTGATTGCTACAGCTTGATTTATTATATGTGATATTCTCCTTTTTATTGCATATATATCATACATATTACACTTTTAAAAATATTTGGTAACTTTTGAAGGATAACAATGCTTCTTTGACGTTACAAGGAGAAAGAAAAAAAACACGAACATAGCAATGCCATTAGTAAAAGAACGATATTATCTATTATTTATTTATTTGTCATATTAGGGTTATTTAAGAATCAAGTAGTATATGATATGTAGCACAAGGAGACACTTCATCCAGGACTTTTTTAATTACTGAAAAGCTCACTTAAGAAACCTATTTAATTAAATTAATATAGTGTAAACTGACATCATGCTGTGATTTTAAAGTTATATAGTAAAGCACTTTACTCTTTTGAAAACTGATAAAAGTTTCTGGTCTAGAATGCTGTAGGCTAAACCTTTTCTCCATCTCTTCTCTTTCCTTTTCGTTTTGGGAATTTGTAGCAGATTTGTCAAACACGACAATGAAAATGTTGAACTAGAAATCTTGAACAAGAAAAACCAGATTAACTTTACAAAATGCAAAACCCGCAAACAAAAGCTGCCACAAGATGGCAGCTATTAATCAAACTTTGGGAATTATAAGGGGGGGGGGAACCCCACCCTGAACATTTTTTTTAAAGCTGCTTTAAAGGGGTGCTCAGCTAGGTCTCGCATTGCACAGATAACCTTTGCAGATTTCAGAAACCTAATCAGGGTCAGATCTGATGATGCTTGGGTGAGAGGCCATTAGGAATTTTATTTATTAGATTTGTCTGCCACCCATCTAATCTAGAGCGTAGACTAAACTGGAAAGAAGTCAAAATAAGTGGTTTCTGAAGGTTTTTTAAACTGCTTAATAGCAGTCTTAGCTTGAGATTTTTTGATAAGAAGGCTTAGATTGAAGCTGATGGCCACATTTTACATCCCTGTCCCCTTGCTTCTGCCCTGTGGATGCACTGGGGACATTTTTAATGGCCCCCTCCTCAGCCATTTTCAAATTTGTTTTTCATTTCCTGGTTTCCACACCCACATACTGTAGTCTCTTCTGCTCTGACAAAAAGAAGGGCATAACTCTAAATCTCCTATATTTACTTTCCTTGTATTAGAAAGTTTGAAATTCATCTGTGACAGGAGCAGCAGCAGAACGAAATCATCCATGTGAAATGGGCAGCCATATAAACTGAATAAATAAAACACCTTTCATTGCTCATAAATGTGTTCACGTGGTTACCAAAAGTCAACCTGAGACAAAGGAGGTTCTTATCCAAGTGATGAAATCCATCCATGCCGGAAAAAACACCGATTTATTACATTTCTGTTCTGCTTTTTGTACACTAGTGCAGGGCAGTTAATATAGATTGGTCCTTCCACCTCTTTTTTGACCCCAACAACAACCCTGTGAGGTAGGATGGGGGAGAGAAAGTAACTGGCCCAAAAATCACGTATTGGTGGAACATAAACTGGACCAGTGTTTTTCAACCTTAAGAAAGATAGACTTCAATTCCCAGAATTCTCCAGCCAACATGACCTGGCTGGAGAATTCTGGCACTTGAAGTCCACCCATCTTAAAAGTTGCCAAGGTGGAGAAATACTGGACTAGATCTTGGCTTGTCCCATTAACCAAACCACCAACCTGGCTGTTTTGGAGAAAGGATGTTTAGCTTCCTTCCTACAAAGTACAGGTGGTCCTCGACTTACCACCACAACTGAGCCCAAAATTTCTGTCATTAAGTGAGACATTTGTTAAGCGAGTTTTGCCCCATTTTACAACTTGTCTTGCCGCAGTCGTTAAGTGAATCACGACAGCCGATAAGTTAGCAGCTCGGTTGTTCAGCGAATCTGGCTTCCCCATTGACTTTGCTCTTCCGAAAGGTCGCATAAGGTGATCACATGACCTTGGGACACAGCAACAATCATACAGTATGAACCAGTAGCCAAACACCTGAATTTTGATCCCATCCATGATCATGGGGGAATTCTACAAAAGGTAACTCTGAAAAATGGTCATAGGTCCCTTCTCCCTCCCTCCCCCCCCCGCCCGCAATAACCGGACCATGCTGGACACCTGCCGCATGAAAAGGGTTCACTTTCCTTTATGCTCCGCATAATAATTAAATAATAATAATAATAATAATAATAATAATAATAATAATAATAATAATAATAATAATAATAATAATAATAATAAACTGCCAGCAGCGGTGCAAGTCAGCCAAGATCCAGGATGCCTCGAAGCCTCTCCCGGCCGACCCAGAAATTGGAGGCCCAGCTTGGCCGGGCATCTCTGTGACTTTAAAACAGGAACCGCTGCTATTGCTTCGTATTGATTTCCCTTTGGGCCGCTTCCCGGGACCGCAACCCTCCTCCTCGTTTGGAAGAAGAAGAAGAAGAAGAAGAAGAAGAAGAAGAAGAAGAAGAAGAAGAAGAAGAAGAAGAAGAAGAAGAAGAAGAAGAAGAAGAAGAAGAAGAAGAAGAAGAAGAAGAAGAAGAAGTTGGAGAAGAAGGAGGAGGAGAAGGAGAAGAAGAAGAAGAAGAAGAAGAAGAAGAAGAAGAAGAAGAAGAAGAAGAAGAAGAAGAAGAAGAAGAAGTTGGAGAAGAAGGAGGAGGAGGAGGAGGAGGAGGAGAAGGAGAAGGAGAAGAAGAAGAAGAAGAAGAAGAAGAAGAAGAAGAAGAAGAAGAAGAAGAAGAAGAAGAAGAAGAAGAAGAAGAAGTTGGAGAAGAAGGAGGAGGAGGAGGAGGAGGAGGAGGAGGAGGAGGAGGAGGAGAAGAAGAAGAAGAAGAAGAAGAAGAAGAAGAAGAAGAAGAAGAAGAAGAAGAAGAAGAAGAAGAAGAAGAAGAAGAAGAAGAAGAAGAAGAAGAAGAAGTTGGAGAAGAAGGAGGAGGAGGAGGAGGAGAAGAAGGAGGAGGAGGAGGAGGAGGAGGAGGAGGAGGAGGAGAAGAAGAAGAAGAAGAAGAAGAAGAAGAAGAAGAAGAAGAAGAAGAAGAAGAAGAAGAAGAAGAAGAAGAAGAAGAAGAATCATCCAAGGGGCGGGGGGGCGGCAACGCGCTCCAGAAGCGCCTCCTTCCAACTCCCTTGTCCGCTTCGCCTTTCTTCGGTGCGTTGCTAACCGCGGAGCGATTGTTTCCCTCCCTCCCACCCACCCTCCCCATGCTTCCCAGCGCCCCTCCCCGCCCGACCTTCAGGCGAATTGGCTCCCGTGCAGCCGCCGCCGCTGCTACCGAGCTGACGCCTTCGGGCCCCAGCGAAGAAGCCCCTCGCCGCCGGGCCGGACGGAGGGGGACGCTGCCGGCCAGGCTGCGCTTTGCTGCGACCACGTGCCGTTCGCAGCCTGCCTGTCACACACAACCACAAGGAAGCCTTCGGGGGAAGCTGAGCCCCTCGGATCGCCCCTTTCCCGATCCAGGTGAGTCCGCTAAAAAGCACTGGAGGGGGGCGGGGGGGGAAAAAAAAGAGAGGATAGGAGGTGGGGAAACCCCGCATGTCAGGATGCTCCCCTTGCCCACCCAAACCCGGACTGTAACCCCACCCACCCACCCACCCCTGGCGTTGCCAAATGCCAGCTTGTCTTTTTTTTTGGGTGGCCGAGGGATGGGGGTGGCTGCTTGTTTTTGTTTTCCTTGGCGGCGGGGCGGGGGGGGTGGAGGCGTGCCTTTGCGCGGCCGGGGATCCAGAGCTGCGCGCATCGGGGTGCTGCTGCGGGGGCGATCCAAGGGGTGGGGTGTGGGGGTGGGTGTGCGCAGCCGGGGAAAGCCGCGTGTCCGAGAGGAGCGCTTCTCGGGCCAGTGGGAGGAAAGCGCTGGGAGGCTGCTAATTGCAAGGAGCAAATCAAGCAGCCTTTGGTTCTGCTACCTAAGGCCGGCTGGGGAGAATTGGCAATTTTTTTTAAAAAAAAAAGGCGCAGAGTAAGCTTTGGGGAGGGGAGGCAGCCGGAGAAGCAAGTTGGCAGGGGGAGACCAGCGAGGGGACGGGGGTGGCGACGCCGGGATGTGCCCTAGTGCCTTCCTAGAACCCAGCGACATCAAGGCCTTGTCTGGAAGTCTTCAAGGACAGGGCTCCTCATTGCCCAGCGGTGCTTGCATCCCTTTGCCAACACAGTGCTAGGCTGCATTAACAGAGGGATAGAATCAAGATCAAGTGAAGTACTAATACCACTTTTACAACGCTTTGGTAAGGCCACACCTGGAATACTGCATCCAGTTTTGGTCACCACGATGTAAAAAAGATGTCGAGACTCTAGAAAGGGTACAGAGAAGAGCAACAAAGATGCTTAGGGGGCTGGAGGCTAAAACATATAGGGAACGGTTGCTGGAATTGGGTATGTGTAGTTTAAGGAAGAGAAGAGTGAGGGGTGACATGATAGCAGTGTTCCAATATCTCAGGGGCTGCCACAAAGAAGAGGGAGTCAAGCTATTCTCCAAAGCACCTGAAAGCAGGACAAGAAGCAACAGATGGAAACTAGTCAAGGACAGAAGCAACCTAGAACTAAGGAGAAACTTCCTGACAGTTAGAACAATTAACCAGTGGAACAACCTGCCTCCAGAGGTGGTGAATGCTCCAACACTGGAGGTTTTTAAGAAGAGACTGGACAGCCATTTGCCTGAAATGGTATAGGGTTTCCTGCCTGTGCAGGGGGTTGGACTAGATGACCTCCAAGGTCCCTTCCAACTTTATATTATTATTATTATTATTATTATTATTATTATTATTATTATTATTATTATTATTATTATCATCATCACTGGCCACCACCTAAAGAGGAGCCTTGTCAGACCGCGGAAGGCTGAGTCTAAAGTCAGAGACTTGTCAGGATTCTGAAAAGGAGCATCTGCAAGCTTTGGGATGCTGAAAAATGCACCCAGACTAAAAATACACCTTTCGTCTTCTCCTTTGTGTGTGTGTGTGTGTGTGTGTGTGTGTGTGTGTGTGTGTGTGTGTGTGTGTGTTTCTGGCCAGGCTGGTTGCAGCAATGGAAGAAAATAGCCTGGGCACCCTGCAACAGAGGGCAGCTGAGCTGGAGTGCATGGCGGAGGTTCTGCTGACAGGGGAACAACTAAGGTAGGGATGTGGCTTTTCACAGAAACGTGGCCTGGGAGGAGGGGGAGCAACTGAAACTGGGTCGTACCCCAGGTTTCAGTTTAATGGATGGCTGCCTGTAATGATCCTTTAAAGGCTGAAGGTTATATGGGGAGGGTCTCTTATTTTATTGGCAATGAAATAACCCTGCAAGGTAGATTGGACTGGGAGGTCATGACTGGCGCAAAGGCACCAGGTGATTTTTTTCCCCCTTCATCACTCCAAGCCTCATCTCTTAGCCACTGTGTTATAACAGAATTTAGTTGATGCTTTGTCCAGCTGTGTAGCAGCGCCTCATATTTTCAAGAAGTTTCAGCATTTTCACATCACAAGAAGAAAAGAGTGCACGGAATGAACAATAGCATTAGCGCTTAGACTTCTATACCGCTTCACAGTGTTTTACAGCCCTCTTCTAGTGGTTTACACAGTCAGCCTCTTGCCCCCAACAATCTGGATCCTCATTTTACGGACCTTGGAAGGATGGAAGGCCGAGTCAACTTTGAGCCAATGAGAATCGAACTCCTGGCAGTCAGCAGTCAGCAGAAGTAGCCTACAATACTGCTTTCTAGCCACTGTGCCACCACAAACGCCCAAGGGTAACAGTCCAGATCTGGTGCCTCCATCATTCTTTACCAGATTGGCCTTGCTGGGTGGAGCTATTGGGAGCTGTAGCTCATCTGGAAGCCTAGTTTGGAATAAGGTAGTTTTCTGGGAGAAGAGATTCATCAGTCTTCAGAGCCTGTGTCTTATTTTAACCTTTGTGTTCATTCCCCCAAATTGGCAGCAAACAAAGATGAATTCAAAAGAGTGATTTAGGCTTATCTCTCAATACATTCATTTCTGTACAAAAGCAGGAGGGTGTTATAGGATGGCCAGAGTCTGAGAATGAAATTCTTTTTTTAAAAAACAAACAAACCTTCAATTAAAAACATTTTGTTTGATACCTTCTCACATCACTGCCCGCCCAACTAAACCATCTATCAAACAATATTTCTTTTTCAAGATACACAGCCTTGATTCTGCTACATAAGGCAAAGTCTACAATACCGTATCTATACTCAGGCATGTCCCAAAGGTGCTTTCGTAAAGAGGCAACTGGACTTCCTTGTTTGTCTTTGAAGATGTTTCGCTTCTCATCCAAGAAGCTTCTTCAGCTCTGACTGGATGGTGGGGAATGGAAGGATTGATATTCCTTGCAGACAGCTGGTCATTTGCATTCTTTTAGAGTCATTGAGGCCACTTGGAGGTTTACCTGTGTCCTCGGGGTCACTTGCGTAGTGCAAATGGGTGTGGGGCCTTCTTGGAACTGATGAAAGGACTGTGTTATAGACTGGAGATAGATGATGTCAGATCCCTCCCCCTCTGTTGAGGGAAGGCTGTTCAATTTTGACATAGATGGCCTCTTTGACCCCTCTTTCAAACCAGCAGTCCACTCTTTCCAAAATGTGGACTTTGGCATGTTTATAACTCACCATTTGTGGAGGAACAACAGTGGGATAAAGGTATTGCTTTTATACCACCCCATCCTATGGGATGTCCACAGGATAGGGTCAAAAAGGTCAAGATGGTGGCCATAATGCGATTGAAACTCCACCCTGTTTTTATGTGCACAATCACACACTTTGGACTCCTCTCCAAAGGGGAGAGTCACATGATAACTGTCATGCAAAAGGTATCTCAACTCAGGATGGCTGCTAAAGGTAGCAAGAGTTTCTTTTGGGTAGTCTCTTTGATTGGACCCAGTAGGTGTGTACTTACTTACTTATTTATTTAAAAAAAGAACTTTCCAGGATGAGGTGAGATTAAAATCTAGGAGGGTGTTCCACCAATCATTGTAAAAGGGTTTTCGCTGCAAAGTAAGATTGCAGCCATGTCGAATTTACAAAGCCTTCATTAGAGCCAGCATCAAAGTTAAGAAACCAGGTAAGAGGTACTGAGGTATAAACATTTTACGACAAGTAAAACATATGAGCTAATGTTGTCATACCAAATAGAAAAGATTTTTTTTTATTTTTGTTTCTGGTTGCATACTATCCTGTGGTGTTCACTTCTTGTAGGACGTTAGGCTCCATTCGCTTAAAGAGGTTGAAAAAAATTCAAGCATTGTGATGCCCTGATATTTACACTTCGTATGGTTTACAAATAATACGTTTAAAAACAGAATTAACCAAATCATTCCAAAAGATAAAAGGTTAATTCTTAGGCCATGTCTTCTTGAGCAAGGGTCCTCAACCCCCAGGCTGCAGCCCACTACCGGGCCGCAGTCAATTTGCAACTGGGCCACGTGAGTGGTGGGCCGGAATGCATGGAAGTGTCTGTGTGTGCATGCAGCTCAACTTGCTCCCTTGCACGCTGGGCCACCAAGCTGCAAAGCTTGGGGACTGCTGTCTTTGAGGACAGGATTGTAAGCATGCTTCCCTGCATACAAATAGCCTTTGACTTATGATTGTAATGGAGCCCACAGTTTCTATTGTATGTCATAACAGTTGTAAGTCAAGGCATCCACATGACTGACCTGATTTTACGACGTATTTTGTAACGGTCATTAAACAAACCCATCATCTTCAATGGGACTTTTTTTTCAGAAATTAGAAGTAAATGCCAAATATCTGGCATAAATCATAGTTGTGTGACCGTAGAAAACTGCAAACAGCTTAAATGCAGGGAGGTTGCCAAGTGTTCCATGATCACATGGTCTTGGGGCAGGAGCAGCCATTGGAATTTTGAATTTAGGCTCTAAGTATCATGGGGGGGGGGGTCCATCCTAACTTTGAACAGTCACTAAGCGATCAGTTGTAAGTCAAGAACTACTTGTATTCACCTGGAACCAGACAATCCTTCCTGGAAGAGGAGGTAGTATCTTTATTCATTAATGGGTTGCTTTTACCTGAGCAAATTTTAAGGAATGGCGCAAGTAGTAGCTATTCTTCTGTTAACTTCAGCCAGCTTCTCTAACAAGCCACCATGAGAATTCTTGGGAAGTGTGATCCAGTATACTTGGAAAGTCCTTAATGGGAAAAGTTAAGTCTCCGGCATTCTTTTTCAAACTTGACAACTTTCAGATGGGTGGAACTCAGTCATCTCATGCTGACTGAGGAATTCTGGGAGCTGAAGTCCACACACTTTAAAATTGCCAGTTTTGAAAAACACTGGTCAATATCTTCAGTGGAGGAATAAGAAAATCAGTTACGCCTTCTTTGTGAAAGATGAACAACTGGGGAGTAAAATTCCTACCTTATTTGTAATGGATATCAGCTCTGTTCTGAGCCATGCCTGGTTTTTGCTTTGAAAGTCTGGGTTGTGTGTGATGTTTGTGGAGGTTTCAGGATTATTGGTTCAGTGCTAGAGGATTCTGTCTTTCCAAAGCAGTGTGGATTAATGGCCCTTTGATCTTATCTGCCTGTGTCCATACAGGGTCCCCTAATTTCATTTTGGTCAACAAAGAGGCATGTGGTTTTTCCAGATCTTCCTCAAGCTATTCTGCACATTATCAGATGGCTAAAGCATGCATTCCATTTCTCCTGGCCTCTCTCAAAGATTAGAGGCACATTGATTTGGTCACCTAATGGAGGCTCCAACTGAGTCTTGGCATGGCAGATTGCTGTGATGGCTGATGCGTGATGGCTGGTGCGTGATGGGCTGCAGAAATGGGAACTGAGCAGGTGACACAAACTGAACTGCAAAGAGGCAGGAACAAAATTTGCCATGATGTGCCGAAGCCAGAGAAAGTACTGTGAAGTGGCAAAAAAAATGTTCAGATCACAAGAACAAAGCAGAAGGGTTTATGAGTAGTTTTACCCATACAACAGGGCCAGAGCACTGGTGTGTGACACCACATTTTCCCACTCCAGCAGAAGATCATTGCACAGATAAGGCCCCAGAGGCAAATAATGGCACCATCATGAGTGCATGAGAAGGAGACTCAGTAGCTTAAAATAACATTGTTCTCTTTTTTCTCCTTTTCCTTGAGAGCAGCAATGCATGAGGGCATGGTTGACAGAAGGCAAGATAGTCAGGAGAAGGAGGGAGATACAGGTGTAGCCAAGACACAAGTGGAGAAGCTTGCTGAGCACATGCATTCCATTGCAAAGGCGTTTTTCGAAAATGGACACAGAATAAACCTGTGCAGCAGGCTGCAGAGGGGAGGCTGCAGAGGGGAGGCTGCAGAGGGGAGGCTGCAGAGGGGAGTCTGAACTGCAGGACCATTGCTGTCCATGGCTATGGGAGGCACCAAGAATACAGCCAATCAAGCAATGAAAGCTACGTGCTTAGATGTATCAAGCTTGTTTAAGGTTGGAACTGAATGTTCCATTCACTTTTCTTCACATAAAGGAAGACAGAGATAATCGAGAAGAAAAATTGGAAGAGCTGGTCCTGGAAAAGTGGAAAGCATGGGAAAGAAACTCAAAGGAATCTTGTCTTGATTGTGATGGAGCAGAGAGAAACTCTGAAAGAACCTCAAGATTCTAATACAAGTGGATATTTGTCGCTCAGGATTGATATGAGGGGGTCCTTGGTGCTCTCAGAACTTGATGGTTTTCTTGCAGACATTTCATTACCCAACTAGGTAACATCATCAGTGCTAGAAGGGAGTGGGGCTTGCTTTCAGAGTCTGAAAGCATGATGAAAACTCCTCAATTGTTGAACATGTGGACAGACTTCACCATAGCTTCAACCGGTAAACAGCATCCTGGATCAACCTAAATCAAAAACACTAGAGAATTCCTGGAAACCTGGCGCTCAGATAAAGCAGCATCAACAGGCACATAGAGATAATAATGTTTACATGCCGCTCAAAAGAGACAAAAAAAGTTAGAAGACCACAACACCTCCTGATCAGCAGTCAACCCCCAGATAAGCAGAGATAAATAACCAAGTAGCAAACAGCCAAGGAACTGTTAACTCAGTAAACAACAGCCTAATCAAGGAACGACCAAGAACACTCCTACCAACAATGACAGAGCAAGTGACTTGCATATAAAGAGAGAGAAACCCCACTCCCTTCTAGCACTGATGACGTTACCTACTTGGGTAATGAAATGTCTGCAAGAAAACAACCAAGCTGACAGAGCACCAATGACTCTTATGTTTCAAGATTCTGTTATTATACACTTCAATAATAAAGGATCATTCCTGTAACCCCTTAGAACAGGGGTGTCAAACTCAATTTCATTGAGGGCCGCATCAGCATTGCGGTTGCCCTCAGGGGGCTGGGTGGGTGTGGCCAGGATGGGCGTGGCCTACTGGGTGGGCGTGGCTAGAGTGCATATGGCCTACTGGGTGGGCGTGGCCAGCTCTACATCGTTCGCATCAAGGGTGCCTATGGGGGCCTGGGCAGGAGTGGGACAGATCTGAGGGTCTCTGGCAGAAGGAGGGTCTCTGGGCCAGGGCCAAGGCAGCAGGGGCCGTTCCCTCACTGTTTCCAGGATGGCTTCATGGGCCGCATGAAACCACTTCGCGGGCCGGATCCGGCCCCCGGGCCTTGTGTTTGACATGTCTGCCTTAGAATGTCCATTTTCTGACCTAGGATTCCTTGTAGGGCTGACATTCAGTGAACATTAAGAAAAGCTTTGCCAGTTTTCTCAGTTAGGATTTCCTTAGCTCAGTTCTATAATAACTGAATTGTCTCTTGGATGCTAGCACATGGCTGGAAAAACCAAACCCAGCAACAACAGAAAATATTCTTTAAATTTGTACAAAACGTTTCAAGTTCAAAACTGCTGCTTCAACTGTTCCAAACTTGAAGCAAAACTCCTGGTGTTTTAAGAGTTTTGTTCAAGATGCAACAGAACATTTAATCCTTTCTTACAGCAGCATTTTGACTATTGTGGCCACTGTCAGCCTTCTAACCTTGAATTAGGCTGTTTTGACTGTTTTGCGCTGAGGACAAAATGTTATTTCAGAACCAAGAGATGGTTTTCAAATCAGAATAAAGCACTGAGCCATTTCATGTTTTCTCCTTAATAGATGTAGCCAGTTCAGATTGTTCTGGCAGAAGGTTTCAAGTGCTGCTGTGTAGTCACAGCTCAAAACAAAACAAGTTTCTCCTTACATGATTACCCCTAAGGTTTTGATCTGCATGGAAGATAGCAAATGCCCAAAATGTTTAGAAAAAGCTGGGGTGGGGTGGGGAGGGGAGCAAAAACAACTGAAAAATAGAAATTTTCTCCAAGAGAAGACAATCAGCACGGTAGCTTCGTTTAGAGCATGGAGTTTAAAGAAAGGAAAAGATTATTACTAATTTAAAATAATATTTGTTGTGTGGGCACCAGAGCACTTTGTGCTGAATCAATATATTTTCTAAAATGAGTATGTCTAAATTTTGGTAACATTGTTCTTTGTGTTATGCCCATGTTGACCTATCTTTAAAAAAATCTGTTCTGTGATCCCATAACATACTATGCCCAGATATATTATGGTTTAACATGATGACCTGGCTGACACAAAATGTAAGGCAGTTGCTAGGTTAGTTCAACACAAACCACAATTTAGGTTAGTAAAATCCTCAGTTTAAGTTTGACTCTTGGTAACTTCATGAATCCCCTGGAGATCCCTGGAGATCTCCCATAAAACCAACAAAATATTAACCAGATCTGACCCTATTTAGCTTTTCAAGATTAGCTGAGATTGACTGGGTGATGAAACAAATTACCCATCTCCATTTTAGTATATATAGGTAGTCCTTGACTTATGACCACAATTGAGCTCAAACTTTTTGTTGCTAAGTGAGATATTTGTTAAATGAGTTTTGCCCCATTTTACCACCATTCTTGCCCCATTTGTTAAGTGAATCACTGCAGTTGTTAAATTAGCAACATGGTTGCTAAGTGAATCCAGCTTACCCATTGACTTCAGTGATCAGAAGGTTATAAAAAGTGATTACATGATCTCGAGATACTACAACCGTCATATGTATGAGCCAGTTGCCAAGCATCTGAATTTTGATCACTTGATCATGGGGATGCTGCAGTGGTCATAAGTGTGGAAAAAGAATCATATTTTTCAGTGCCACTGTAGTTCAAATGGTCAATAAATGAACTGTTCTAACTCGAGAACTACTTATACTAGACAACCTGTGTACTATTGGGTCATTGTTTCAGAGATATCTCCTTACCTAAACAGAGAAACAGAATAACAATGGGCAAGCACTTAGAACAGGAGTAAATTCCAATTTCCCGCTGGCTTGCCCATTGAATTTCCTTGTGGGAAGGTAGCAGAGAGTGTTGAAAACAATGACAGCAGAAAGCGGTGCAGCACCGCTGAAGCAGACCCAAATGACAACCGCATGACCACAGCTGACCGCTACAGTGTGGCAGTATGGAAGTGGCCACAACTTTGCCAAATTTCAATCCCATGGGAGTTGCAGATTTTGGCAACATTCTTTGAGTTAGTCTATTTGAGGTACATTTGATTCAAAAATTGTTGCCCTGTGTGTGATACATCGTTTTGCCCAATTGAAGGTTACAATCATATGCAAGAGCGTTAGTAGTATATATACAGGTAGTCCTCGGCTTACAACAATACATTTAGTGACTGATCAAAGTTACAGTGGCACTCAATAAAGTGACCATTTTTCACAATTATGACCATTGCAGCATCCCCATGATCACATGATCAAAATTCAGACACTTGGCAACTGAATCATATTTGTGACTGTTTCATCTTCTGGGGTCATGTGATTACCTTTTGCGACCTTCTGACAGGTCAGTTGAGAAGCCAGATTCACTTAACAACTAACTTAACAACTGCAGTAATTCACTTAATAGCGGTGGCAAGAAAGGTCATAAAATGGGGCAAAACTCACAATAAATGTCTCACATAGCAGCAGAAATGTTGGACTCAGTTGTGGTTATAAATTGAAGACTACTTGTATAAACATAATCAAAATGATAGGTCTCTCCATGTTAAATCAATATTTGAATACTGAGTCTGAGGTTATAGAATAACAATAACAATAACAATAATAAAGTTGGAAGGGACTTTGGAGGTCATCTAGTCCAACCCTCTGCTCAGGCAGGAAACCCTATACCATTTCAGACAAATGGCTGTCCAGTCTCCTCTTAAAAACTTCCAGTGTTGGAGCATTCACCACTTCTGGAAGCAAGCTGTTCCACTGATTAATTGTTCTGTCAGGAAGTTTCTCCTTAGTTCTAGGTTGCTTCTCTCCTTGATTAATTTCCATCCGTTGCTTCTTGTCCTGCCTTCAGGCGCTTTGGAGAATAGCTTGACCCCCTCTTCTTTGCGGCAACCCCTGAGATAATTGGAACGCAGCTATTGTATCATCCCTAAAAAGAAAGAAAATGCTTTTCTTTCTTTTTCATTAACAACTGTCTTGGAGAGGGAGAATCTGATCAAGCACGTTACAGGAACTATGCATGTAATGGGATGGAGAAACTGTCAGCCCTTCAATGTGTAGACCAGACTAGAAAACAAAGTGCTAATGCTGTTTTTACGATAAAGTTACAATAACAGCATCTTGTAAGACTGAATGTATTGCCCCCCCTCCACACACATACTTTTTGTCTTCATGAGAACTAGAGAGGGTCTTTCCTGAGTCATTATTTTTCTCAGGTTATACTTCTGCCCCAGACGCAGATTTCTTTGACCAGGCTTGTGGTTGTGGCTCTTCCTCCTGTTCCTCAAAATTTTTCCTTCTTCGGCTCATTATAGGAAGAGCTCGATGACCATATAATGTAGGAACTGTGTAAACCTTTAGGCCAGAGTGCCCAAACTGCAACCCAAAACCCACTTATGTATCGTCGGGTGCCGGGTGGGTGTGGCCCATTGGGTGGGCGTGGCCCATTGGGTGGGCGTGGCTGCGGTGGTAACGGCAGACTGGGTGGGACTAAAAAGTTCAATCAATCAATTCCAACTTTGTGAGATCTTTTTTTTCCCTGCGAGTTGAAATTGATTGGTTGATTGAACCTTTTTTTATTTTTTTGCACACGGCAGTGGAGGCCTAAAGCGAAAAGGTTTTGTAAAACCCAGCTGAAGGCCTAGGACTGGGGCGACGGTGCGCATGCCCACAGAGAAGGCTCTGCGTGCCACCTGTGGCACATGTGCCATAGGTTCGCCACCACGGCTTTAGGCAATAGCACGGGCTGCTGTTCTTTGCAAAATCTGTCATGTTGAAGTTTTGCTCCCTCTTCAGTGAATTCTTGCATAAATTATTTGACAGTCACAAGCTTATAAAGACAAGGGAGAAACTGCACTGTAAGGGGAAGATGGAGACACGCTGAATTTGATTTTTTTGTAAATATGCATGCTTGGTAATGGGTAGTTGCTTATATTAGACAAAACTTGCTTATCATCCATTAAAATCAATTTTAACCACTTGTTCACCTTTTCCATAGTTAATCAATCAATACTATTATATTAGCAATACTTAATCAAACAGTAAGGATAAATTTCCTAACAGTGAGAACAATTAACCGGTGGAACAGCTTGCCTTCAGAAGTTCGGGGTGCTTCATCACTGGAGGCTTTCAAGAAGAGACTGGACAGCCACTTGTCAGAAACGGTATAGGTTCTCCTGCTTGAGCGGGGGGGGTGGATCAGAGGCCCCCAACCTTTCTAGGTTGGCAGCCCGTGGAGAAATGAGGGGGGAGGCATGATTGCGTGTGCGATGCTTGGGGAGGCCTAGTGCCCGCACAACACTCAGGGCAGCACTAGCGTGAGGGGGACGTGTGCATGCACACACATGCGCACACTGGCCAGTCATTTAGGGTTTTTTTATTATTTTAATTCCATTTATATCCCGCCCTTCTCCGAAGACTCAGGGCGGCTTACAAGCTTAGCAGTAGCCTTCATTCTATGTATATGCCTGCTTATTAGGGCTTTCACACACACCCCAAGCGGCATTATTACAAAGTCAGCTTAATTGCCCCCAACAATCTGGGTCCTCATTTTACCTACCTCGGAAGGATGGAAGGCTGAGTCAACCTTGAGCCTGGTGGGACTCGAACCTGCACTAATTGCAGGCAGCTGGTGTTACTTAAGGAGGCATTAGCCCACTGCTCCACCAAGGCTTGGCCCAGTGGCCAAGAGGCCACAGCCTGGTAGTGGGCCACGGCCCACAGGTTGGGGAGGCCTGGACTAGATGACCTATAAGATCACTTCCAACTCTGATATTCTGTATTCTGCATCTCTATCTCTATCTCTCTATATATTTCTACATTCATGTCTGTCTGTCTATCAACACACATACATACACATATACACACATGGCATCATGAAAAATTGAGATACTAATGGGAATTCTCGACTTACGACTGTAATGGAGCTTGCCCTTTACGAGTTATCACCTGATCAACCCTATTTTATGATCAACCCTATTTTATTTTTACGGTGATCATTAAGTGAATCCACAATTGTTAAGCAAACACTGCAGTTGTTAAGCAAGCCCGTTGTTTGCTATGGGGTGGTTTTGCAGAAAACCAGAAATAAATGCCAGTTTTCGACATTGTAAATTGCAGTTCTGTAACTGCAGGATATTGAAAAGCAGGCTGGTTGCTGCTTTGCTGTGAGTGACAGCATTAAGAACGTCAGAACCAGGTCATAAGTACCTTTTGGGCAGCGGGCGGGGGGGAGTGGTCTGTTGTAATTTTGACGAGTTGCTAAGTGACAGGTTGTTAGTAAAGGACTACCTATAGTTGCTAGCCAGTTCTGAAAAATAGCTCTAAGGTATATAGCTCCTCAAAGAGAAATCTTAGCGTATGGCATTTTTGCTCTGCATCCTCTCAAACCCGGAGAAACAGTCTTTAGGAAGTTTCTAAATAAATTTCCATGTGGAGGAAGGAAAGAGTGATGTATTGCTTACATATTTATCACTTTTGGCATATTGTTCTCTTGTATCACAATCCTAAACACTAAAAAGACTTCCTCAGAGTTTATCAGGTCCACGGATCTAGCAAACCTACACCACTGCTTCCTGAAAGTAAATTCAATTATTTCAGTATGATTAATGTCCTAAGATCTAATATTGTTTGTTAAGTCAATGTTCAGAACTAAAGTTGCCTCATTTCCTCCTCTGTTTTTGTTCAATGCAGCTTAATTATGCAGCTTAATCCAACGCAGAGCATTGCTAGCAAAAAAAAAATGTCATGATTTTTTTAAAAAATTGTGTGAAGAAGTACAGGTAGTCCTTGACTTACAACAGTTCGTTTGGTGACCATTCAAAATTACAGTGGCACTGGAAAAACTGACTTATGACCATTTTTCACACTTATAATAATATAATATAATAATATAATAATTTTATTTATATACCGCCCTTCTCCCGAAGGACTCAGGGCGGTGAACAGGGCAGATATATAAAAAATACAAAAATACAAAAGTTAAAAGAAAATTAAACATATGCCCAACTAAAAACAGTAAATACAGATATTAAAATGACCATAAAAACCCAACCCATCCCCCTTCAGGCCAGGCCGGCTTGTTCAAATAAGAATGTCTTCAGATCGCGACGGAAGGAGCGGAGGTCGGGCGCCATCCGGAGCTCAACCGGCAACCGATTCCATAGCTCCGGGGCGCCCACAGAGAAGGACCTCCCCCTGGGGGCCACCAATTGACATTCTCTGATCGGTGGCACCCTGAGGAGGCCCTCTCTGTGGGAGCGCACAGGGCGGAGGGAAGTTGATGCCGGCAGCAGGTGCTCCCTAAGGTACTAATGGTAGTAGCAACCCCACGGTTACATGATCGAAGTTTAGAAGCTTAGCAACAGATTCATATTTATGACGCTTGTAGTGTCCCGGGGGTCATGTGATCACCTTTTGCGACTTTCTGACAAGCAAAGTCAGTGGAGAAGCCAGATTCACTTAACCTCCGTGTTACTAATTAAACAATTGCAGTGATTCCCTTAACAATTGTGACAAGAAAGGTCATAAAATGGGGCAAAACTCACTTAACACATGTTAGCAACAGAAATGTGGTTGTAAGTTGAGGACTACCTGCCTTGCATTTTCTGTTTCTATGCATTCCCACTTTTTCTGACATTCGCTACTAGTTCATACATTCTGCTAGACAATGTTTATTTAATCATGAATGAGTAAGCCGTAATTGGGTGGCTTCCTGGTTTATGTCTAAGACGTCAGCAACAGTTTACAAACCACAGTGAATGTATTAATGCAAGCTGCAAGCCACAATAAGTATACTTAAGCAACATACAAATCTTATAATGTAATTTGATGTGTAAACCCTCTCCTTATCTGCCCAGTGTGTAACCTATAGAAATATTTCTCTAAGAAAATGCACCTAATTCCCAAGTTACCAGCATGTGAGCTTTCTAAGTTAAATGAATTGGTAAGTTAAATCAATAGAGTGTATAGCTTTTTTTAAAACAACAATTTTGAGAATTGCTCTGCAGCTGTGCTATTACATGCATTCTATTCCAGGTCAATCCTCTTAGGGATGCACGTGAAATTAAAGTTTTTTGAATATTAAGAAAGAGATGCTGTTTTAGTATTGAAGTGGGACCAGAGAGATCAGTTTTAATTTAACTCTCAATGTGAAAACTCTCTCAATGACTTTGATACCGGCGCTTTTAGCCCAACCTACCTCACAGGGTTCATGTAAGGAGAAGTAGGAGATGGGAACTGCATGAAGAAAGGCAGGTCAAATGAATTCAGGAAGTCCTCGACTTACACTTACAACTATTGCAGCATCCTCATGATCCCATGATCAGAATTCAGGCACTTTGCAACCAATGATTGCGACCAAGATGTTAAAGGTCAAAGCAGTACTTTGAGTTGTGTCCAAAACAACCCAGTGTGAATAGAAAAGTCCTAGAATAATATGTTCCATATCAACCAATCCTAGTGAGCAGTCAAGCTGCTGGGTTTTATATTAATTGAAGTCTCCAGATCATTTCAAACACAGTCCCATGTACAATGTGTTGCAATAATCCAGCTGGAAGTTATCAGAGCATAAACACTGCATCTGTTACAAAGTTCTCCATCGAATAAAGTTGTAATTGATAAATAAGAACAGGCTGATAAAAGGAACTCTGTGCCACTGAAGGCACCTGGAGTTCTAGAACCGGTCACAAACTGTGAACCTCCTTTGGAATGAGTGTGGATCTCACCAGGACAGGCAAGATATCACTTAGCTGGCTAGATGCACCAACCATAAACAGTATCTTTGTCTTGTCTGGGTTAACATTCAGTTTATTGATCCTTATCTTGTCCATTATACTACCCTGATGTTGATTCAGAATGTCTACCCGAGCCTCACCTGTTCTACAAGTAGAGTTCGAGGTAGCAGACATGGCATCTCAGACCACATCCCTGGTTGACCTCTCTTAGCAGTTTCATGAAGGTAACAGAATGTTATCTTTCATGAAGATAACAGAATAACAGAATTGGAAGGGACCTTGGAGGTCTTCTAGTCCAGGGCTTTTCAACCTTTTCACCTATTGTACCACTTTTAGGATATGGCAACATCCGAGTACCACCAGTCACCTAGCAAGGTGTCAAAAACTTGATGACCAAAAAAAAAAAAGGAAAAAAGTGATGAAGTACAGGTAGTCCTCGACTTACAACAGTTCGCTTAGTGACTGTTTAAAGTTACAATGGCACTGAAAAAAGTGCCCCCCATACCACAGCCGAGCAAGACACCTGCCTGCCTGGCAGCGCTCTTCCTCCTGTCCAAGGTTTTCATTGTGAGCGTTTCTGTTGAGGATTGGCAGCGGGGGTGGAGTGGGGGTGTTTGGTTTTTATTCCTCCCCATCTGCTGGGTGGTTGCAGCAGGTTTTGGTCACTTCACATGACCCTGGGACAGTGTGACCGTCATAAATATGAATCACTTGCCAAGCATCTGAATGTAAATCACAAGACCCTGGGGATGCTGCAACATTCCAGCTGATTGGCGCTTCTTCTAGGCTCAGCAGATGTGCCAGGATCAGCGCTGTGTTCCAGCTGGGGCCTGGCACTGATCCTAGTGCTTCCACTGAGCCTTGATAGCCTCGAAGAAGCGCCAATCAGCTGGAAAGTGGTGCTGATCCTGGCGCTTCCGCTGAGCCCTGACAGCCCTGCAGCTCCAGCCGTCTCTCGCTCAGGCTTGTGCAGTGCTGCCACCAGTTCAGCTCATTCCCCTCCCCCGCTACCACTTTTCTAGGATGGTCGCGTACCACCTACCGGGTGCCAATGTACCACAGGTGGTACCTGTACCACTGGTTGAAAAGCCCTGTTCTAGTCAAGTCCCCTGCTCAAGCAGGAAACCCTATACCAGGGGTAGGCAACCTTGGCTCTTTTATGACTCATGGACTTCAACTCCCAGAATTCCTGAGCCAGCTTGGCTGGCTCAGGAATTCTGGGAGTTGAAGTCCATGAGTCATAAAAGAGCCAAGGTTGCCTACCCCTGCCCTATACCATTTGAGAAAAATGATTGCCCAATCTCTTCTTAAAAACCTCCAGTGTAAGAGCACCCACAATTTCTGGAGGCAAGTTGTTCCACTACTTCACTGTTCTCACTGTCAGGAAATTGGATATAACCCTTGGATATTGGAATACCCCTAACTTGTCACTCCTAGTCCTTCTTTTCATTAAACTAGACATACGTAATTCCTGTAACTGTTCTTCGTAAGTTTTAGATGTTAAAGAGCATAAAATGGAGTCCTGGGGAATTCTATAATGCAACTGCCATGAGACAGAAGAATTTGTTCCCAAATCATCTTCTGGAAATTAGGGGTTGGACTCACCATAATAAAGTTGCCCTCATCATAACATTGATAACCTGTCCTGGAGGATACAAGTCAACGGTACTGAAATCTGATGAGAAGTCCAGGAGACACAACTGGATCTTTCTTTCAGCAGAAGCCATCTCACAAGCCAACCAAGACAATTTCTGTTCCTAGTTAGGCTGGAAACTACTGTCTATTGAAATAGATCTAGAAGATCATTTCAGTTTCATTTTATTGAAGACCCTGAAGGAAATAAATGCAGTGGAAGAGCTTTGGGGCGGAAACAATTTCCCCAACCTGAGTATACAACAGCACACTGAGCACACTAACATTTTTAAAAAGTTCATAGCAGAGCTCGTTGGCAGGATGTAATAAGACAGGTGAAAGAGAGATATCAGGGTGAAAGTTTATTGGAACAAAACGCAGAATGTACATATATAATGTTTGGGGCTCAGGTTTCATAACTGAAGAAGCATAGGCTTCATGTAAGAGTTACTTGGTTCGTTCAGACCAGATATTGAGATGGATATTTTAACCCAACCAGCTTTTGGTCTTTTTCACACCGGTCCAGTGGGGGAATCTTACAGAAAGCAAAGAAGTTCAGGAAGATATATAATAAGGGAAGACAAAAGATTGGATTAGAGTCCTCGGAAAGCCACCGAGATCTTTCTGAACTGTGATAGTCCTTCCACGGACAAGATCCCCTCTCCCATGAGCAGTTAGTGGTCTCTAACAGGAGAGAAAATCCCTCCCCCTTTTTAATTAGTGATCTTTAAATGACCCAGTATTTACTATTGGAACAGAATGAATGGCCAGCAAAGTGCTTTGTGGTTCTGGATTTCTTCCACCACGTGTAACTCACACGTGTTCTCCAGGGCAAAGTGATGGGAGAAGTTCATGTGTCTGATAGAAGAGGAGAGGGGTCTAGGAGAAGAGTCAAGGCCAGTGTCACGGATACAGGAAAAGAGAATCAGGATACTCAGGATATTCCAGTGATGTTCTCCAGAACTTAAAAAGACAAGTTCTTCACCCTTACTGGGTTTTCAGTGGCTGACAGCTAAATATATCTGAGGCATCCCCACTTTGGGTTTGGACATAATGGCCTGAATGGGCCCCCTTCAGCTCTGTGGTTCTGTGAGTTTGTTTTTAAACTCATTCATTTTGCTATCGTGATGTACTGCTTCTAAAAATTGTCAACTAGCTCTGCTGCCGAAGCCACAATGTACTGAGACAAACTCCCAATTTAATTCCATTTTGATTAATCCTCCTCAGCCTAGCCAGTTCTGCTGAGCAGCAACATGGGCAAATTATGTTCCTTTAAAAAATTAATTGTAGATGTTTATTTTACTCCATAATATAAACATACTGTCAAGTGTGTGGGTGGTTGTTTTTTTTTTAATTTGAGAAGATCAATGTGGCTGTTAAAACTACATGAATGCTAAGGATGGAGGATTGAGCCAGCCTACTAAATAACCTATCCTGAGATTGCCTGTTAAACATGCATGGGATTGCACAGTTAAGGCTTTAATGTTTTTGTTATGGAAACTTTTGAACACTTTGCTCTGTTTTTCTTATAAAAAAAGAGGAATGTGCATAGAAAGAGAAGGAAAGGCCAAATTGTCAAAGACCCAACTATTTGAAAAACTGATCAATGCAGATTTTTAAATTTAGAAACAGTCTTGATCTCTCATGTCAACAGGTATATTTTCAGCTAACTCTTACCTCCTTCACACCCCACAAATCATCTTTTAACAAAAATTGCGACCTGTTTATGCTAAGGCTGCAAGAGTTGATGGGCGACTTCTACACCCAGGCTGAGATGATTACTTTTCCCCCCCCCTTTGGTAAGGATCCCTGTTCTAGATTTCACAGGCACCATTTAGACTTTGTCATCTGAAGGAGCAATATATTTGGAAAGCCCTTTTGTGGACAAACTCGTATCCGTAGTCAAAAGAGTTAAAGGTTCTTAGCTAACAAGCCAGATGGGCAATTCACTGATGCTTTTTAAAAGGTTCAGCTGTATGCATTTCTTTGATCTTGCCAGTCATAATAAAAAAGGAGTGTACAAATAATGAAGTTTCCATATTGAAGATGGTAAATCATTTGCTAGGAAAGTTGGCTGTTAGAAGCTCCACCTTCTTGGCAAAAAACTTGTTATTCTGCCAGGCTTGTAAATAGCAAGTCATAGGGGCAGTGAGGGTGAACCTTGTGGGCTTGGCATGTCGAAAATTCAGAAAATGCCTATTTTGACTCTGCTGGTCTCTCTCTCTCTCTCTCTCTCTCTCTCTCTCTCTCTCTCTCTCTCTCTCTCTCTCTCTCTCTCTCTCTCTCTCTCTCTCACACACACACACACACACACACACACACACACACAGACACACCCAAATAAAAAGAATTCTTTATCTCTCCCCCACTCCCCATCTAGGTCACCCTGAAGAGAGGCATTTGGTTCTAGTGTCAAGGCTGGATCTTAAGTATAGAGGTCAAGTCCTTGACTTCAGCCCTAGCGTGACCCCTGCCACTACAAAAAGCCACTTTGCACCATTCCCCAAGGTGTGCAAGCCTTGGGGAACGGCATGATTCCTCTCTGGCTCTTCAGGATCTGCCATGCCCCAATAATAATAATAATAATAATAACAATAATAATAATAATAATAATAATAATAATAATAATAATAATAATAATAGCTGCTGCTGCTATTATTATTATAAAACTTTTATTCATAAAACATGAAACTCAGTGTTCAGTCGACTGAGTTTCATTAGCCCACTGCTTCACCAAGAGAGCTTTGGTGGAGCAGTGGGCTAATGCCTCCTTAAGTAACACCAGCTGCCTGCAATTAGTGCAGGTTCGCATCCCACCAGGCTCAAGGTTGACTCAGCCTTCCATCCTTCCGAGGTAGGTAAAATGAGGACCCAGATTGTTGGGGGCAATTAAGCTGACTTTGTAATAATGCCGCTTGGGGTGTGTGTGAAAGCCCTAATAAGCAGGCATATACATAGAATGAAGGCTACTGCTAAGCTTGTAAGCCGCCCTGAGTCTTCGGAGAAGGGCGGGATATAAATGGAATTAAAATTAAAAATAAAATAAAATAAAATGTTTTGTGAATAAAAGTTTTATAATAATAATAGCAGCAGCAGCAACAACAACAACAACAATAATAATGTTGGAAGGGACCTTGGAGGTCATCTAGTCCAACCCTCTGCTCAGGCAGGAAACCCTATACCATTTCAGACAAATGGCTACCCAGTCTCTTCTTAAAAACTTCCAGTGTTGGAGCATTCACAACCTCTGGGAGCAACATGTTCCACTGATTAATTGTTCTGTCAGAAAAATTCTCCTTAGTTCTGGGTTGCTTCTTTCTTTGATTAGTTTCCATCTGTTGCTTCTTGTCCTGCCTTCAGGTGCTTTGGAGAATAGCTTGACTCCCTCTTCTTTGTGGCAACCCCTGGAAGCACCTCAAGGCAGGATAAGAAGCAATGGATGGAAACTAATCAACTATCTTCAAGCGATGTTCACATCATGGAGTATCAGCTTTGATACATGTTATCATTGGTTCTCTATCACTATCACTGTCATGGTGATGTTGAAAACCAGGTTCCATGCAATAATTTTATCACCCATTTTGAAACAGGCTTGCCTTTATTTGCAAAATATGATATTGTGAGCCAAAATATGCATTTTGTGGGTTAGTGGCTGAAGTTTGGAGTTTGTTTGCCATTAATGCAGGTCTTTTTAAAAGATCCATATTATAAGTAATTAAATGTGTAACTTTAGAAGTATTGGATGCATTTCAGTTAAATTAACCTTTACCAGACACACACACACACACACCCTTTTTTATCTACAGTAACATTTTTATAGCTGGCACCTGTATACAGGAGTATGCATAACTTTCTTTTATTGAACCCAGTTTGGTTTATATTTTCTGGTCTGTGTGTGTGTGTGGGGGGGGGGAGGGTGAGGTCTTATCATTTCTTCCTATTTTGAGGATAATTTTCCAAGGGATGAGATGTAAATAGAAAAAAGAGCAAGAAGCTGGAAAGTCTTACCCATTAATTTCAGGAAGCTGCTAGAAAACAGCTAATTGCAAGCAAGAAAACTTGTGTTCCTAAAGCTACTTTCTTCAAGAAGTGTTAAGGAAGCCCTACATCAGGCTACCAAATCTATTTACTTTGCAATGTGTTGAACTGTATGTGGCACGGGTGTCAAAACTCACTACCTCACGTGACGTATCGCGACACATCGCGACTCTTTTTGCATTGCCGGTAATGGGGTAGGCGCGGCTTCGGTATGATGAAACCGGCCCGTGGGCTGGCAGTTGGGCACCCCTGGTATATGGCAACATCAAACATCATGGAAGAGTGGAAGAAGGATAGTTTGCCCACTATAGAAGAATGGGTGTTTAAAGTTTCGGATCTTGCAGAAATGTCTAAGATTTCTGCTTATTTGAAAGATCATTCACAGGAAAGATATATTTCAGTTTGGAGGAGATGGATAAATTATATTCAGAACAAATATGGGACTAAAAAGTTCCATTTAGCTCATGAGTAGATTTTAGTGGGATATTGTTATTGGTACTTTGTTTGTAGTTACGTTAAAGGGGAGTTAAAGCACATTATGAATTTGGTTAATTGTATATTATGCATAATTTTTATTTAGAATATGATTATTGTAACTATAATCCTGTATTTAGCTCTGGGAAGTGGGGGGGTTGGGGTGGGAGGGATTTGGGGATATATTGTAAAATTTTGTTTTTGTAAAACTCTTTAATTTTAAAAAAAACATCATGGAAGAGAATGGGCAAAAATTAATTTACTGGGTCTACTGTATTGTTTTAGTAGAACCTGGAGGTCTGCCAACTGGATGCAAGATTCTGGGTTCTCTTAAGAAGGGGACATTTGAATTTTGGGATACCTGGAACCCCAATAGAATTTATTTTCAGCAGTTTTATTAGAAGTTGTATGCAAATCTTGTCTCTTGCAAATTTGTTCTGGTTTTTTTTTCCCGTTTGCTCAGCAGAAAAGTGAGGAGGATGGTTGTGGTTGCTTTGCTTAAATTACAGTGCTGGGAGAGTTTTATTGGTCCATTGCAAATCAGATACGAACATTTTAAGCTCATCTGTCTTTTGACAGTCATTATCCTGTGGCTTAATTTTTACATGTTGGAATAGAAGATTAATATTAAAAAGAGCTATTCTGAAGTGGCCCAGCAGAGCCCGTAGGACAGAAAGCTGGGAATCACCCTGCTTCTCATAGAAGACCTCTGACTAGATCAGCGGTTCCCAACCATTCCCACTCTGCAGACTGGCGGTGGTGGTGGGGAGAGGGGTCTGCAAAGCAGGGGTTGGAGAACCCTACTCTAGATCTTCATACTCCTGCCCTATCTCCTCCTTTGGAATAGCAGCTTGGTAGTCTCCAGCACCATCTTGTCTGCTAGAGTGCTGTTCACCTGGCCTTTTCCGCCTGATTCCAGCTTGTGAGAGAAAGAGGGGCCTCTCACCACCTGCTCTAGGACAGGATTGCAGGATCCTGTTACTGGGAATAAATAATCAGAGCAAGAATGCAGAGAGTACCGTCAGGCAAGTGTTAGTAACAATTGAGCATGAGAAATAGAAGACAAGATTTCCATTGCAGGAGACAACACAGGAAAAGAGGCTACCGGATTTGAACTAGGAGGAGATGTAAATTCATCCTCAGACAGCCCAACATAAGACCGTCACGTGTTTGTAATGGTTTCATTCCTGACATACAGTAAAGGTTTAATTCTTAGCTGTGCTCTTCAAGCCCCTGGGGAATTTCACTCTAGATCAGGTTTGGGAAGCTTGCCACAGAGAGCTTGTAAATTCAGCAGGCATAGTATATCCCAGGAGTAGGCAACCTTGGCTCTTTTATGACTCGTGGACTTCAACTCCCAGAATTCCTGAGCCAGCCATGCTGAGGGGAAAGGGAGAGGTTTCCATGCTGGCTCAGGAATTCTGGGAGTTGAAGTCCACAAGTCATAAAAGAGCCAAGGTTGCCTACCCGTGGCCTAGGCCTAGGCCGCTTTATGACTTGTGGACTTCAACTCCCAGAATTCCTGAGCCAGCCATGCTGAGGGGAAAAGGAGAAGTTTCCAAGCTGAGCCATGCTGGCTCAGGAATTCTGGGAGTTGAAGTGCACGAGTCATAAAAGAGCCAAGGTTGCCTACCCCTGGTATATCCTTTCAAAATCAGTTACTTTCTTAAGAGGAGGGCCTATGAAGTTATTAAGACCAGAGGTTAAAATTACAGACATTAAACCACTGGCAATTAGAATATTGTCGTAACTGTAAAAATACCCTCATATGACCAAGCTTTTTGTTCCAGCTTGGAAAATAATAAATCAATATTACCTTGCTTAGATCAAACCAAAGTCCACAAGCTTTCCATCTCTGGCCAGCTGCTCCTTGTTAGCTGTAACCTTTGGTACATTATTCTGCAATGTAAAACCTGAGTAATAAGCATAACTTTTTAGAAGAAAATAATGTTTAGAAATTAATAACTACTATTATTAATGGCTAAAGTTCTAATTACTTAACTACAAGTTCTAACTACATAATTAATGGCTAAGCTACCTACATGCAGGTGGTCTTTGACTTATGACCCTAGAATTGAGCCCAAAATTTCCATTGCTAAATGCAATGGACGTTAAGTGAATTTTGCCCCATTTTACAATGTTTCTTGCCACAGTTGTTAAGTGAATCACTGCAGCTGTTAAGTTATTAACACGGTTGTTAACAGTAAGTGAATCTGGCTTCCCTATTAATTTGCTGGTCAGAAGGTCACAAAAGTTGATCACATGACCCCAGGACAGTCATAAATACCAGCCAGTTGCCAAACAGCCTGATTTTGATCATGTGACCATGGGATGTTGCAATGGTCGTAAGAATGAAAAACAATCATAAGACATTTTTTACAGTGCCGTTGTACCTTTGAGTGGTCAGTAAATAAATGGTTGTAGGTTGAGAACTACTTGTACCGGTAATTGGTGCTTATTTCAGATGGACTGTTATTCCAAGAAGAGGACCAGCAAGATTTTCATTTAAAGACAAATTAAAAGTAAAATGTAATTTGGATGTATATTCTAATCTATACATATTCTGTGGTCATGGCTTTTAATAATTACTTTTGCCTTATTAACGATTTCAACTTATACATCATTTTTATCACTCCCTGGGATCTGCAAGCAACATTTTTTAAGTCCATATACAGTGTTCTTCCATTGTAGTCTGTTTAGTTATTACTGTTGTCAAGTAAGGTTGGAAAGCTGCCCATCTAAAAGTATGGAGAGCTGTTCTCCTTCAAGATGGACAACACTTGGCTGGGCTGATGTACAATGTGACTCAGTGTAAGGCTTACATACTTTACTGTCTGTTGAAAGCAAATGTATTTGAAAAGCAGTTCAATCTATTTAGAAGAAATTTACTTTCCCCCCTCTTTTTTTGCAGCAAATCATTAAATTGATGATATCTGGATTTCAGATCCAAATTGACAGTAGATATCTGGATCAGTCAAAGAGAATGGGAAAAAGTATAATGTGATAATTACTTGATAGAAAGACAATTGGAAAGCAAAACTATACGTTTTCTTCTCTTTTCATTCCTTTCCTTTTTTCTTACTTTCTTTTTTGTTTTGTTTCAATACGTTTACAGTACTGCAACACACACACACACGTTTTGAAAAGGTTTAAAAAACACAAATTAGAATAAGGTCTAGACAAAGAATAAAATGCAATGAGAAACACCAATCTAATTGGATGAAGTTTCCTCCCAGTCCAAGTTTAACCTGAGATCTCTCTGATCAAATAAGAAGGAAGTTCATTTCCCCCCAAAGATTATCATTTCAATCAACAAATAATATGTAATATTATGAAGAATGTGTAATATGCCAACTTGATTGGTTTTTGGTTTTTGGTTTTTGGTTTTTTTGCAATAAAGAAGCACTTAAAAATAAAGTCAGTGGGAGGAGACTTGGCCAACATCAACAGAAATCTTTGCTAACACGTTGGTGCCTGTGCACCAGGTAAATATATCTCTGGTTGTTGCAATCTACTAAGCTGACCTAATTGATGTAACCATGCTGTAGCCATTTCTGGTTTTCCCATGTACCCCTTTGATTACTTTTTCCTTATGTAAAATGTAGAGCTGTTATGACTGAGGCTCAGTTGTCTTGGATCTAATCCTTGAAAATGGTTGATGGTTTCCACAAGAGAAAATTTAAGCCACTTAGAGAACTGTCAGATTTTTCTTAAAATAATTTCCCCTGTGCAGCTTTCATAAATATATGTCATGAGTAAGAAATCCTGGAAAGATATATAAGTTCTCAGATTTCTGTCAAGTGGTACATTCCACCTAGATTTACAACTATACTGAAATGTCTGAAACTGTTCCTGTTGATTATTTCCACTCCTGAGTCTGAAATACTTACTCATTTTTGTAAACACTATGCATTCAAAACCTTTGCTTTTAGCTCTGGATATAGTTATTAAAGTCCTTTGGTGGCAGGATATTGCAAATAATGTAGTAATTCCAGACTTGTTAGCACTTCCACGAGAGAATTATTCTTGGCTGTAGCTGACGTGCAAACCTATTTTTAATAAACATATTGGAACATGTTTATTCCTTTCCGTGCGTGGCGGTGAAAAAGTACTTTTGTTAACTCCTCGTGTTTTTATTGCCTGTTGGGCCAAGAACCAATTCCACCATCTGCTAGATTTACAAATGCCTGATTGTTCTTGGTTGTGGTTATACTACTGAGTTAATTTTCACCTCTCCAGACTGCTCTAGAACTGTAATTCTAGGAAGTGAACAAGAGATTTTTTTAGCAGAGGGTTCTCAGCCACTAATTAAACTATGGTAAATTTCCCAGGATCCTATTTGGGAAACATTAAAAATTAATCTGCAAATATTTTTGCTTTCTATACTCTTCCCTGTGAAATCACACCTCTCCTTTCCCTGATTTTGAGAGACCTCAATTTGGAAGACTTTGATGCAATGGACAAAATCTGTTTTTACAACTTTATGCTTCTGTACGTATTGAGAATATGCATATGGAAAAATCTTATTCAGTAGTGGCCACTCTGCTTTAACATGCATTAGTCCATTAAAGCAGGGGTCCCCAGCCCCCGGTCCATGGACAGGCACTGCTCTGCAGCATGCCAGCAAGCGGGCTGCACAAAAAAGCAAAGCTTCATCCTCGGAATGCAGGCAGTATTCCAAACCAGACCCGCTCTGGTCCACGGAAAAATCTTTCTCCATCGTACCGGTCCCTGGTGCCCAAAAGGCTGGGGACCTCTGCATTAAAGCAATAGTTTACTGATTTTGTGCTTTCAAAATGAAGATGAGAATGTCTACTTTGCAAAGAAAGATGCTAAGACTGATACGGCATGTATAGGCATCAAAATCCTCTGAATGCTTCTCTATAGGTTACCTACCTAATGAATACTTTTAATAATAAAAAAGCACCCTCTATCCTTTTCAAAAGGGACGCGGTGGCTCAGTGGGTTAGGACGCTGAGCTTGTCGATCAGAAGGTCGGCAGTTTGGCGGGTCGAATCCCGAGTGCCGCATAACAGAGTGAGTGCCTGTTACTCGTCCCAGCTTCTGCCAACCTAGCAATTCGAAAGCACGTAAAAAATGCAAGTAGAAAAATAGGAACCACTACAGTGGGAAGGTAACAGCGTTCCATGCGCCTTTGGCGTCTAGTCATGCCGGCCACATGACCACGGAGACATCCTTGGACAAGCGCTGGCTCTTCAGCTTTGAAACGGAGATGAGCACCGGCCCCTAGAGTCGGAAACGACTAGCACGCATGTGCGGGGGAACCTTTACCTTTACCTTTACTTGATGGGATGGTAACAGCATTCCATGCGCCTTTGGCATCTAGTCATGCCGGCCACATGACCATGGAGACGTCCTCGGACAAGCGCTGGCTCTTCAGCTTTGAAACGGAGATGAGCACCGGCCCCTAGAGTCGGAAACGACTAGCATGCGTGTGCAGGGGAACCTTTACCTTTACCTTATCCTTTTCAAAAGCATTTCCCCACTCCCCCTCTCTGACAAGATATCAGAAGTGGTTTTCAGTTACCCTATTCCTAGGGCTGACAGAGAGTGACTGGCATAAGGACACCTAGAGGGCTTCATCCCAACTTGGTTTCATGGTTACTAGTCTACTTAACCACTATACCAAACTGGCTCTTTAAAAAGCATTCAATCAGATGGCTGCTACCGAGTATCTTCTTTGGAGATTTTATTTATTTGTTAGATTTATATCCTGCCTTCAAGGCACCGTAGATATAGTTTCTTCCTTCTATTTTCCTCCAAACAACAACCTCACGAGGTGGATTTGGGTGAGAGAGAATAGCTGGCTTAAAGTTACCCAGCTAGCTTTCATGCTCAAGGGAAAACTGGAATGCTTCCCAGTTTTTAATGTAGCACTTTAATCACACTTAATTTCCCAGAGAAGAGGGTAAAGGTAAGTTTTATCTTCATGGTGGGGTCCCCCTAGGGCTAGAAAGTGCAGTGTAGCACAACTTACCACTTTAGTTTGTGTGAAATGCATATTTTATGACTTGCCATTACAGTAGCCATGTTGTAGCTAGATAAAACAGATATTTTTGATGTTCCCCATAATAACGTCTTAAAGTTCCAGAGGTGCCTATCAATCCTAAAATGTTGGGGAATCATGGACTTACATTGAACCACTATATTTGTTACTTTGGGATTCGCTAGCTCTTTTATTTCTGATTTAATTAATGAGAGGAAGGAGGAAGACCCAAGGTTCATCCTGATGTCCTTCATAGGTTGGATGATATTAACTTCAGAAGCAGAACGTCCTTTTTGGCCATTGATATCTCCTTCAGAATGAATGTATGATGGCGAAAAATGAGAAATCGACATATTTGACAATCTGCATGCAAATCCCAAAATACAATGGTGCGCTCATCCTTTTTCAGTTTGCAGTATATAGACAAATTCCGGTTTTCAGGGTAAACACAAATCAACAAAAGTTGTTTTTCAGTGTGATATCAATTGTTTTACAGGCTCAGGCTGCATGAAGAAAAAATTATTAAGGACCGAAGACACCACCTGAAGACCTACCCAAACTGTTTTGTTGCCAAAGAATTGATTGACTGGCTGATTGATCACAAAGAGGCCTTTGACAGGGAGACAGCAATTAAACTTGTGCAGAAGCTACTGGATCGTAGCATTATCCACCATGGTAAGTGAAAAGAATCAACGTTCTCAAGCTCTTATCCAGAAATGCTAGTTAGGGCAGACATGTCAAACACAAGGCCCGGGGCCCGGATCCGGCCCGCGAAGTGGTTTCATGTGGCCTGCGAAGCCATCCTGGAAACAGTGAGGGAACGGCTCCCACTGCCTTGGCCCTGGCCCAGAGACCCTCCTTCTGCCAGAGACCCTCTGTCCCACTCCTGCCCAGGACCCCATAGGCACCCTTGATGCGAACGATGTAGAGCTGGCCACGCTCACCCAGTAGGCCATACGCACTCTAACCACACCCACCCAGTAGGCCACGCCCACCCAGGCCACACCCACCCGTCCCCTTGAGGGCAACCGCAATGCTGATGCGGCCCTCAGTGAAATTGAGTTTGACACCCCTGAGTTAGGGGTTCTGAAAAGAGCTCAGGATACGTTGAGGAGGTGAATGCTGTGGTTTGGAAATGTAAACGTGAAACCACAAAACTTGAATAAAAATATCTGGAGTGCTTCATCCTGATTTCCTGTGTTTTATGTTTCAGTTTGTGATGAGCATAAGGAATTCAAGGATCTCAAACTTTTCTACCGCTTTAGGAAAGACGATGGGACATTCCCACTTGACAACGAAGTGAAGGCTTTCATGAGAGGACAGAGAATATACGAAAAGTACGTTCCACACACAGTAGGTTAAAAGGACATCTAGTCTTTCCCGCCCTTCTCCTTTGTTTCTGATGTTCCATTTTGGTCTTGTGACATATCTAGGCAAAAGATCATGGGCCCTTTCAGAAAGGAAATCGTTGGGACCAATACTTGCAGAAACACAGCCATTATACAGGAAATAAACATCAGAGTAACAGAGTTGGAAGGGACCTTGGAGGTCTTCTAGTCCGACCCCATTACAAATGCTTGTAAATTGCTCAGTAGCCAGGGAATGCAGACTAAGAGTTACTTGTTGAGATCTGCAGCTGTAGAAATCAACTCAACTCAATCAATAAAAATAAGTTGTGGGGGTAGTGAGAGCAAGTCTGATCACTAGTGGGAATGGAATATAGTGGAACATAGGTCTAGTTATACTTGCTCCTTATTTTCCACCAGTGTTGCTTAACAGTTTTGTTCAGTGACTTCATTTCCTGGAGCTTCTCAGAGAATGGAGGCACCACCTTGGATTGGTGGACAAGAAGATAGAGTTAATTTTATGTAGCAGCTAAGTTGCTTCCGTTATCCAGAGGTTAAACTGATATCTACAAAACTGTTCTCCAGAACACTGGGAAATGCCCCAGATATACCCTGGAAACTCTCTGGATCCATCAGGGGCCTGGGGCGGGCCACCTTAATTTGGCCCACCTTTCCTACAGCAGCTAGTAGTTCCAGTTAACCTCATGATCATGAGGAAGCAATCTGTCCATCTTTAAAACCCTAAGTGGATTCTAACCTGCATGCTAGAACATTGCTGTCCTGTGTGAATTCACCTGTTCTTAAGAATCAGATGTTGTTTCTTTTGTACTGTTACCTTCACACCCATGGTTAGCATGAGCATACAAAAGTGCTTTCTCACTGGCAACACCTTGTATATGGATCTTCTCTCCAAGGAAATTAAGGCGTATTCTCCTTCAGTTATTTTCTACTGCCAAGTACAGGCATTTTTCTAACACTCAAAACTGCTTACGAAATAATCTTAATACATTAACGTAGAAAAGATCCAATCTCAAAAAGCTTGGCAGAATAATAGAATAACAGTTGGAAGGGACTTGGAGGTCTTCTAGTCCAGACCCCTGCTCAAGCAGAAGACCCTATACCAGTGGTTCTCAACCTGTGGTCCACAATCCCATGGCGGTCTGTTATGTCACAGGGGGTCCACGAAGGCTTGAAAAATGAATTAAGTCTTGGTGGTCTGTGGCCATGGTCCATGGCCACAAAAGATATTTAAAGGGGGGGGTCCATGGTGAAGAAAAGGTTGAGAACCACTGCCGTATACCAGGGGTAGGCAACCTTGGTTCTTTTATGACTCGTGGACTTCAACTCCCAGAATTCCTGAGCCAGCATGGCTCAGCTTGGAAACTCTCCCCTTCCCCTCAGCATGGCTGGCTCAGGGATTCTGGGAGTTGAAGTCCATGAGTCATAAAAGAGCCTACCCCTCCCCTATACCATTTCAGACAAATGGCTCTCCAACCTCTTCTTAAAAATCTCCAGTGATGGAATACCAGTCGAAGCTCTGCCCATGATATTAGACTTGGGGAAAGTGAGAATAGGGAGGAACAACAGAAGAAGTCTTCTTCTGAAAGCAGAAAGTGTGTGTGTGTGTGTGTGTGTTTGTGTGTGTGTAAATAAATAAATAAATAAATAAACCTTTATTGTCAAAGTACAACATGTGTACATTGAGATTAGCTGAGCCTCCCCCCCTGTGCTCTCACCCCCCAACACACAGTGACAACAAACCCTCCATCCCACCACACCATGTGAACCATCTACACCACACACCGGCCTCCCAAGTCAATTCTGCATATGTTCACAGAGATTATGTCCCATTTAAAAGTCTAACAGCCCACGGATAAAAGCTATTTTTCAGCCTGTTAGGTGCGGCTGGCTATACTCCTATATCTCCTACCAGATGGTAGGAGAGTAAAGAGATACCGTCCAGGGTGTGAGTCATCCCTGAGAACCTTCCTCACTCTTCCAAGGCAACGAGCCCTGGCGATGTCATCCAGTGGTGTCAGGGAACAGCCCACAATGTCTTGTGCTGTGGCGGGGAGGCAATCAGTTTAGACTAATACTAACACTGGCCTTAACTTTCAGATGGATTGCAAAACAGCAGAGTGAGGAGCAGAGCTAACATTTCTTCCAAACTTCCCAGATTGAATTTCTCAAGGCATTCTGCAGAGTTCTGGAGGAGAGAGTAGAGTAGCTGAAATATCAGCAGGAGCCGGGCATAGCCATCCAATGTCATGTGTCCTTCTCTGTTGATTTTAGAGGGGGAAATCCCAGTATAATGCAATGATTTATGGGATGGCTGAGACAACTACAAAACAGAGGAGGTTTTTGTGATGTCGGTAGTGGTTTGTTCTCCGAGCTTGTTGTTTAGTTTCCGAACGTTTCGTCATCAGGCAAGGTAACATCAGCAGCGGAATTTTGGTTGAAGTTTCTTGTTTCAGCTCTCTTCTGCTTTTATAGCTCTTATATGGTCAGTGGATTACGTGACCGACTGGATGACTTCACCATCAGATGGCCCCCACATGGTGTGACCAGTTGGTCACGTGTCCCACTGATCACATAAGATGTATAAAAAGCAAAAGAGAGCTGAAACAAGACACTTCAACCGAAGTTCTGCTGCTGATGTTGCCTAGCCTGGTGTTGTGATTCAGGGTCAGCCTGTGGGTTCGGCAGTTGGGTTGGACGATGACTCAGAGGAGGAGGGGGGTGTTGAAGATCTTGCTGATGATAGCCCTCAGGCAGGCCCCTCCCACTTGGTCACCATGGAGACCCAGCTTTGTGAGCCTGACAGTGTGGATGAAGATGACCCACAGCTGGCCCTGTTCAAGGACGCCCGACGCAGGAGGCAGTCAAGTAGGAGCAAACAGAGGAAGGCTGTGGGGCTTCTCGGAAGGAGGCAAAGAGAGGCCACGCCCTGAACTCTTTATAAAGGGAATGTTTGGGGAGGGCTGGTTTGCTGAAAGCAACCGCTCAGATAGTGTTTCAAAGCTCCTGTATCTTGGTACGTGTCTTGTTTGTTTTTTGTAGTAATAAATTTGGCAGACGTATTCCAGCCTCTTGCCGTTTATAAAGGGGTTGCCTTTTCTGCAAGGCCGGTAGCAGGCTGGTACAGAACACCTGGTGATGAAACGTTCGGAAACTAAACTGCAAACTTGCAGAACAAAAATCATCGCCATCATCTACCTCCGAGCTACCACTATTTTCCACTATATTTCTAATGTTTCGTGATGTTTACGTGTTGTTGTTTTTTTCATTATTTTAAGCTTATCAGCATGTTTTATTATTTTACAGTTTGTATATAAAGTCATTCTGAGTTACTGGTTTGGTACAGGAAAAACAGGGTGAAAGAACATCTTCAATGTCTTAAAGAATTAATATACACATTACTCATTTAATTGCATGATTTTCATCCTGTTGCAGCTTTTGGGGATTTTTCCCCCAAGAGAAATGTTATGCTAAAAACTAGCAAAGGTTATGGAAGATAAATCCACAGTGTATCATCAAGATTCAGAACCGAAGGCTGCATGGGAAATATTGAATGTCATGCTAGATTGTTTGGGTCAAATAACAGTGGAAGTAAATCATACTCTCCGTTCACAATAACAGGCATGTGATTTTTGCTCAAGCTTTGCAGCTTGCTCGGAACATGGGTGTTGACATTTACTAGGAGTTGACATTTACTAGATCTGGGTAGTACAAAAGGTGAACCATTGTGTAATTGGACAAATTAAATAGGAGGCTTTGGGACAATGCTCCCGATCTGAATAAGCAAAGGTCGCTATTTATGGGGCACCTTACAGAAAAAAAAGGTTGCATTTTGATTTATGTGTTGTAGTTGACGGTACAGTATTATCCTGTCAAAATTAAAGTCAAAATTAAGAAAAAAAGGAGACGGGAGCTCTAGAACAGCGTTTCCCAACCTTAGGAACTTGAAGATGCGTGGACTTCAACTCCCAGAATTCCCCAGCCAGCATAGCTGGCTGGGGAATTCTGGGAGTTGAAGTCCACGCATCTTCAAGTTCCTAAGGTTGGGAAACGCTGCTCTAGAAATTGTACATGGTGACAGATGAGGAGTTGCTTTTAATGTCTTCCAAAAATTTTTTGTGAATTGAAGTGTTGCTGTTTTTGTTTAAATGTGGATAAGAGCACGTGGGAGGTGCCATTAAAGATGAGGTACCAGGAGCCCTTGAAGGCCGTTGTCAGTGATGGGTGAATATCATCCTTTTATGATGCCTAAACAAGGTTTCTCTTACTTTCCTTTCCTTATTATTTTTACCAATAACTCAAGGCAGCAAACACACCTTCCTCCTCCTGTTTTCCCCAAAACAATAACCTTGTGGGGTGACTTGAACTGAGAGAGGGAGTGACCCGCCCAAGGTCATCCAGCTGGCTTTCATGGCTAGGGTAGGACTTGAACTCACCACCTCTTGCTTTCTGAACTGATGCCTTAACCACTAGCCCAAACTGGCTCTTTGTTAGCCCTACAAGGTAGTCCAGACAAGAAACACTACCAGGATTTCTAGCTCTATTTTTATGGTAAGGTTACATTCATTGAATCTTGCAAGACTGAAAGTGGTTCTCCCCTCACTTTCTTTTACTCTTTGAAAAACTAGGGAGGATCCCTTCTGAAACACTCCCACACACTCTCCTCTTTTATGCACTGAGATACCTTTTACAGGTAGTTCTCAACTTACAACCATGATGGAGGTTGCACATTTGAGTCGTAGGTCATGACAGTTGTAAAGCAGGTCAACACATGTTTAGCAGAGTTGGGGTGAGAATGGGGCCAGCTGAGAAGCTTTGCAGGGGGGCAGGTTTTCTGGGCAAGTTGTTGTCCTTAGAGATTGACTACCATCTTCCCTGTAAGTTCTTATTGCCTGAGATCAACCGCCATCATCGCACGTGAGTCGCCGCAGAGAGAGAGAGAGCGACCATCACCGCCCAATGTGCATGGCTGCCGATCGTGACTGAATACTACCGTATTACGTGCCCTGTTAGGCAGAGGCGCCAATGAGAGAGACCTCTTTGGGCTGGTGGGCCACTTGGAGGACAGGTCGGGAGGGCCCGGACTTAAGCGTTCCCTACAGGGGTGGCGCTACACATGCCCAACCCAATTTTTTTTGAAGCATTCATTAAGTGAATCACTATGGTGATTAAATGAATCTGTGGCTGTTCTCATTGTTCTCTGTGGGATGTTTTTGCCCAAAATGCAAGTACAGTAAATGCTGGTTTTTGGCATCATACAGTGCTTCTTGTTTTCTTTCCAAAATTGGGATCACATGACCACCAGGGGAGAAAACGCTGTAAATGCAGGCCGGTTGCTGAGCAACCAAAATGTGGTCACATGAACAGGAGGGCAGCAGCCATTGGAACTCCGGAACTGGGTTGTAAGTACCTTTTGGGAGGATCCTCATGACTAAAATCAGTTGTTTAGCATCTGGTCGTAAGTCAAGGCCCATTTTTACAAGCCAGTTCTCCAATCTGTGGCTCTTCCTCCTGATTCCTGAGATCATTCCCACATACCATTACATTGTACCTCTCAATCCACCTTTTTTTTCTTCTCCCTTTTTATTGCAACTGGAAGGAGAAAAGGGAATGTCCATATGTGTGTCTGTTTATGTCGATGTGAGAAAGGGAGAATCATTGGTGTATTTTATAAATTAATGCGGAACTTTTTAAGCGATACATTTGAATGAGTAACACAATAAATAATAAAAAAACCAAGCAGGCAGCCATAGTCTAAACCAGTTGCAGCTTCTAAATCATCTTCTGCAGAGAGTCTCACAAAATGCAAATTGCAGTAGTTTAATCGAAAGATGACCAAGACATGAATGTCTATGGAGTTTCTCAGTCATCCTGGTCATGGTTGTCCCAAAGGTGCTTTTCAAAAGACAACTGGACCTTTTCCTTGAAAACATTTTTACTTCTCATGCAAAAAGCTTCTTCCGGTCTGACTGAATGGCAGGGAATGGAAGGATTTATTTGATATATATTTATATAAATTTTTTCATTCCCCGCCATTCAGTCACAACTGAAGAAGCTTCTTGGATGAGAAGTGAAACATTTTGAAGGCAAAAACCAAGGAAGTCCAATTGCCTTTTGAAAAGCACCTTTGGACATAAATGCTTCAATGCTTTCTGGTCCAGAAATGGGTGAAGTTGTTATGTATGTGCATGTCTACGCGCACACGCACACATACATGTAACACACCATAAACAAGGTAAAGGCTGCTCTGTCATTGTCTCTACCTGATTTTTCCAACAGAAATAATGAGTTCAGAAGCCCCACCCCCAAAACTGACTTCAGGAAATTGATTCTGGCTTGACTTCTCCATTCAGGAGGCAGTAGAACCACTGCAACACAGTGTCTCTGACCCCTAACTCTTCAAATAGCTCAAGAGATACTACAAATAACTCCCTTTTTATGATCTTGTAGTCCCTATTTTGGGTAGAGTCAGGTCAACTGGATGGAGCTGAGCGTTTACTGGCCGGATTCCCTTCCTGATGCCTACATGGAGTTCACAGCAGATATTTTTTCTTTGCACCCTAAGAGAGAGTCGTCTGCTGGTACTTAGGGTTGAACTCTCAAACTTCCAAGTGGAAGGTGTGGATCTTCACCACTAGGCTGCTGCTTTCAAGAGATACTATGATATCAAACACCACCGAGAGATCTATTGGGACAAAGGCAACCAGAGAGAATTAAAATGAAGCTTGTATTGTTAATGATCAAGCACGCTGTGAATCATTTTTCTAATACTTTAAAAATCTGCAAAACCTGCTTGAACAGCATGCTAATAGAAGAGAAGAAATAAGAGAAAGTTGTGTTTTGTTCTGAGATTGCTTGATTGTCTTTGGAATCTTATCGAGACCTCCAGGAACGGCCCTGTGGTAGACATATGTTTCCCTTCTGTCTCTTTTCACTTGTTCTTTCTTTTGTTTCTTTTTTTTAATGCCTTGTGGCTGTTTTTGTTTACAGTAGCCAATAAAACAATTTGTTTTTAGTTTTCCTAATGCAAGGGATATAGAAAATGAGAAGGCTTGCTGTGTTTTCGCTACTCTGTTGTAAGCCGCAAAGAAGACATTGTTTAACAAACAAGAGGGAACTTGGAAGCTTCATGGCAGCGATTTGAGTCAGATGTTCCAACTTGTAATTTTTCCTAAAGGAGAGCTGGAAGATGCTCTTTGTCCCAGTGATGGAATATAAACAGATGCTTTAAAGTGTCTTTTTCCTACCTCCTTGAAAAAACAGGACTTTATATCGTCCACCCCAAACCACAGCAATTTCTAATGTAACTTGATGAAAGGGAGAGTTGGTTATTCCCTGTGTGGTTTTAAAACAAGCCAAATTCTGCAGCCAAAAATCATGATTTCTGAACTCAAAATAGATGCATGGATACTATGGAAATGCTTGTTTAACTCATAGGAATTAATAAAAAGCTTACTTGATCCAGAACTCATTAACCAAAGATTTTGAATGATAGATGTCTCCAAATACATTAACTAACAATGTATTAAACATTATGCATCAGTTTAAAATCTTTCCCTTCGTAACGGATTTTCAAAAAACAGAAGGTGTGTCCAGAAATCATGGAAGAATTGCAACAGGGTGAAGATGATGGCCATTGAACTTCCAGAAAATTCTGTGAAAGAATTGGATTAAAGTCAACATCTCATTTCAAAACATCCTTTTGCAAACCATTTAATCTTCAAATCCAAGATCGGTGTTTCATACTATTTGTCAAGAACCGAGGAAGAATTATTTCCTAGGCGTGCTATTTTGGCTTCTCTGTAAGGGGGATTGAATATAGCAAAGCTGATGGTTTTGTACTCACCATTTGTCAAAATGTGGTTTGATTTTTCTTATGTGTACAGAGTACGTAGCATTGGCCTCTAGATCTGTCAGGCACAAGCAACCAGAACCACTCGTGAATAGCTAAAGTCAGTAACTTTATTATCTAACACCTATGTTACAAGAATCTCCCCAAACTGGTTGCCTTCCCTGGGAATGACTAGATAAGGCTTCATGGATCTTGGGAGACGTATCTGTACTTGTTTCTAATAACTATAGCATTTGGTTTCCGGTGCCACTGCAGTTGCTATTATTACTCCCCTTCTGTAACTGATTTGAGCCAGTTGGTGTAGTGGACAACTCAGTGTACCAACTCATCACGGCCAACTCATCATGGTCAACTTGCTGTAGGACAACTCATTGCAGGACAAGAGTTACATCAATACCAAGGAAATGATAGAATGGAAGAGGGGTGTCAAATTCGCAATGTCAAGTGACGTGTTGCAACGTGTTCTGACTTTTTTTCCATTGCCGGCAATGGGTTGGGCGCGGTTTCGCTATGATGCATCTGGCCCTGGAATAGAATCATTAAACAAAGGATGCAAAAGGAGACAAAATGAAATGTGAATGACAAAAACTAAAATGTTTTTTTTAAAAATTGTTTTAAATACTTGAATTGTTAAATTGTCCCAGAGTGAGTTGGCCATAGCAAGTTGTCCCACTGCAAGTTGGCCACAGCAAGTTGGCTACACCCAGTTGTCCCACTCCAGTGGTAAAGGCATCCAGCTAAAAACCTGGAGACCATGAGTTCTAATCCCCATCTTCAACGTTAAGCCAGCTGGGTGACCTGGGACCAATCATTCTTTGTCAGCCCTAGAAATCAGGCAATGGCACAGAACTTCTGAAATCTTGCCAAGATGTCCAGGCAGTCACCAGAAGTCAACATTGATTTGAAGGCACACACACACACACACACACACACACACACACACACACACACTTTTAGAATGTCATTATTGCTTTCTTCTTCAGTTCTGACCCATTGATAGTTTACAACAGATTAGAATTGTTTAGCAAATTGCTCTATATCTGAACATTCTCTCTGTGTTGTAGGTGTGTCCTACCCCTTTCAATTACATCAGGAATAGACATTATAGTCCACTTTGTATAAATCTCCTCAACTTTTTCCTAGAAAAAGTCTATTTTGAAACCAAATTAAATCAACTTCTGAATAAAAGCAATATTAAGGGCAAGGGTGGGCAAGTATGGCCCCTTTATGACCTGTGGACATCAATTTCCAGAACTCCTGAGACAGCCATGCTGACTCAGGAATTCTGGGAATTGAAGTCTACAAGTTATAGAGGGGCCGTAGTTGTACACTCTTGATTAAGTGGCTACCTCTCCCAAGTTTAAAGTAGCAAATCTCAGTTCCCTGTCCCCTGGTCATAACATTTAACCCAGGCATGTCCAAAGTCCGGCCCGCGGGCCATTTGCGGCCCGCGGGGCGGTTTAATACGGCCCGCAACAGCCCTCCCTGCTGTATGTAAATACGGCCCTCCCACGGCCCTCCCTTCTGATTGAGGGCCGCCCCTTCAGGAGCTGCTCCCGCCTCCCCTGCCGAGGGGCCGCCCCAGGAAGCGCAGGCCAGCCCAGCTGCTGCCCCCACCCCGCCAGCCAGGCTCCAGGGCTCCACGCGGCTTCCTCCGCCTCCTCCTCCTCCTCCACCAGGCCTGCTCGGGGCCCAGTGCGCAGGGGAAGCGTGCGGAGAGCGGATCGCGCCCTCATCCTGGCCGGAGCGCAGCCCAGAGGAGGAGCCGCTGGGCCGGGCATGCCCTGAGCGGCCGGGGGTCTCCGGTCAGGCCATGCGGCACTGTGGGCGAGGCGGGGGTGGCCGGCGGGGGTCTCGGCCTGCCCGCCCATCCCACTGAGCACCTTCCCTGCACGCCGCGGCTGCCCATGGCGGCGGCTCCGGCGGCGCTGGGGCTCCCGGGCGTGGGGGCTCCAGCGGTGCCGGGCTGGCCGCTCTGGTACCACAAGAACCTGAGCCGGGCGGCGGCTGAGGAGCTGCTGGTGTGGGCTGGGCAGGCTGGTGCGCGACAGCGAGAGTGTGGCCGGCGCCTTCGCCCTCTGCATGCTGTGAGTCCGGGGACCCGCGGGCACCACCTTGGGGACGGGCCGCGGGAGGGAGGGAGGGGAGGGGGCCAGGGCGCGCCTGCAGAAGATTCCCCCCGAGGCTGGGCATTCCGTGGTGGCGGCCCCGGAGCCTGGAGCGGGGTCTGTCCAAGCCTCTGATTTCTTTCTTTCTTTCTTTTTCTTTCTTTCTTTCTTTCTCTCTCTCTCTCTCTTTTCTCTTTCTTCTTCCTCTCTCCTGCCTCCATTCTCTCTTCTTCCTTCCTTCCTTCCTTCCTTCCTTCCTTCCTTCCTTCCTTCCTTCTCTCTTTCTCCTTCCCTCCCTCCCCCCATTCATCCTTTCTCCTCCCTGTCTCCTTCCCTCCCTTTCTCCCACCCTCCCCCTCTCAGCCCTGCCTGGCGCTGGAGTCCCGGGGGTGACCTTCCGCCATGGAATCCGAGATGACTTTTTCAGCTGCAGAAATGTCAGCCTCCCGGGACGGGCTGGGTGACCCCCCGGTGGGGAGAGGTGACTCCACTCCCCCTTCTAGTGGCTTTCCCAACTCCGGCCGCGCCGATCTGCCGCTCTTCCGGTGGGTTGAAGGGCCGGCTGCCTGGCCGAACCGCTGTGCTCCTTCCCCTCGCCCCGGGCTTGGCGCGGCGTCTGTGCCGGTGCAGCGAGGCTGACGGTGCGCGCCTGGCCTGGCTGAGCGCGTGGCAGTTCGGCCAGGCAGGAAAAGGTGCAGGAAGCGGCCGCCGCCTGGTAACGGCGCCCGGGCTCACAACGTGGAGGCGGCGAGCAAGTGTGCGCTCAGGGCGAGGCGGCCGCGGTCCAGTGAGGGAAGAGTGCCGAGGGAGTGGCCGGCCGGGCTGCGCTGCTGCCTAGCAAAGCTCGGCCGGGGCGCCCGCTCTGCTCTGCCTGGCACCAGCTCAGAGACTCCGCCCGCCAGGCCCTTCTCCTGCTCAGCCAGGCCAGGCGCGCACCGTCAGCCTTGCTACACCGCCTCCACGTTGTGAGCCCGGGCACCATTACCAGGCGGCGGTCGCTTCCCGCACCTTTTCTTGCCTGGCCGAACCACTGCGCTCCTCCCCCCCCGCCCCAGGCTTGGTGCAGCGTCTGTGCCGGTGCAGCGAGGCTGATGATGCGCGCCTGGCCTGGCTGAGCGGGAGAAGGGCCTGGCGGGCGGAGTCTCTGAGCTGGCGCCAGGCAGAGCAGAGCGGGCACCCCGGCCGAGCTTCGCTCGGCAGCAGCGCAGCCCGGCCAGCCACTCCCTCGGCGGTCTTCCCTCACCAGACCGCGGCCGCCTCGCCCTGAGCGCGTGCTTGCTCACCGCCTCCACGTTGTGAGCCCGGGCGCCGTTACCAGGCGGCGGCTGCTTCCTGCACCTTTTCCTGTCTGGCCGAACCGCCACGCTCCTCCCCCCGCCACGGGCTTGGCGCGGCGTCTGTGCCGGTGCAGCGAGGGCGCGCCTTCTTTGCCGCCAGAGCTGCCCCGGCTTCGAAGCCCTCTGGCTCCCCTGGGCGAAGGCGACATCCAGGGAAGGGCATGTGTGTGTGTGTGTGTGTGTGTGTGTGTGTGTGCACGTGCGTGCATTCTGTGTTTCACAGCCATTTTATGGGCTGGGATGTGGGGAGCTGGACAGGGGTAGGTAGGGCCCTGGCCTAGCAGAATTTGTGAAGTGGTGGAAGTGTGTGAGCTGTTACCAGAGAGTCTGACCTTGTCAAAGTAAGTTTGACAAGGTCAGACTCTCTGGTAACAGCTCACACAGTAAGTTTTTTTAAAATTTATTTAAAATACATTGTGAAAACTCAGCTGTCAGTTGATCTTATGTTATAAAATGAAAAGTATGCCATTTGCAATTAACTTGGCATAAAATAATTCATTTGCATTTAATTGTAATTGTTCAAAGAATGTTCGGAAAAATGTTCGGCCCTCCAGCATGTTCACTTTATCCAATCTGGCCCTCTTTGAAAAAAGTTTGGACACCCCTGATTTAACCGAATTTATTAGTTTTCATCCCAGCAGAAGGCTCTAACTTACTGGAAATGCTTGTCTCATCTTTCAGAAAAAGCAATATATACTGTATTTCCGCTGTTTGTATTTCTCTCTGCAGTTAGGCAATACAACTAATGATGTCACGTTTTAATAAACCTTGCTAATTAATTGGGAATCAGATCAGACAACCTACACCCAGCAGCCATGATCTCAGCAACTTCTGTAACGCATTGTTGTTTCTATGTTTGGTTTATTTACAGTAACCAAAAAGCATATAAATTTAAAATCAGAACAAATCACAAGAAAACTGAAGGAAGACACTGGGTCTTTTCTCCAACAACCACAGAATCAATTTTCCATTCCAAAATCTTTTCTTGTACCAGAAAGGAAGTTTATAGTGATGCCAGTGAAGAAAGAAAGTAGTGAATATTTCTTCTAGTTGGCACCTTTTATTCTTTTCACAATTCCAGTTCCACAACACTATCAATATTACAGGCACATAAACTAGTAATTTTAATTTTAATTATGAGACTGATTTGCCTGCTGGGCTTGTATCTGAACAACGCATCCTCTAGTTGTGCTGTATTTGGTAGTTCCTGTTACCATGGCACAGCCCAATAACCAAAGATGATGATAATAATGATAATGAAAATTGCTCTCGTGTTGATATCCTTGAATTTATTCCTCTGCGAATAAAAGACAGGTGTAGATGAGGTATTCTTTTGACAAGTGTGTGCATTTGAATGTATTTCCCCTAAAAAAATATTTTTATTTATTTGTATCCCATGTTTATTACCTTATTTTATTATGGTTGGTTGCACAATTTGCCAGATGTTCAAATTGGATTTGGCATTTTTATCCACCTATCGAGTGCTTCTCAAGGACCTGAAATAGGTAGATGTTGATGTTAGATGGTGTTAGGGCAAAGGTCCCCAACCTTTCTGGGTTGGCCAGGAGGAAAAGGGAGGGGCAGACACCTTTACATGTGCATGCGCATACTCAAACAGGGCCGTGAGCGCGTGTGTGCCACAAACGGGCCACTAGTACCAGCATGACGCTTAGGGTGGCGCTAGCGCCCATGTGACACAAATGGGGCTGCTAGAGCACGTGCAACATAAATGGGGCCGCTAGTCCCTGTGTGATGCTCACAGCGGTGCTCGTGGTGGCACTAGCACGAGTGGGGGGGGTGAGTGTATGCACACATGCAAGCGCAATGGCTAGCCGTTTACACGGCCCAGTGGTGAACAGGCCACGGACCAGCAGTGGGCTACAGTTCGCAGGTTGGAGAGGCCTGTGTTAGAGGATGTAAGCTGTTTCAAGTAAAGCTGCCTTTTGCAATTGATTGATGGCGAATTTGTCAATGCCAGTGTTGTACAAGTGGTACTCCAGTTGTTTTGGTGTTGCACCAAGGCGCCTATTACTATTGGTATTACCTTGGTGACATAAGATTAATTCCTCCCATGGTCCTGAGAAGAGAACAATTAAGGGTAGTTATGATAAGAATTCTGCTTGCCCTTTGTTAATTGAGAAGGAGAAGGAGAGTCACCATGAAGTTCAAGTGGATCAGTAATAGGCTGCCTTTGGCCCTGACATCTAAGAGACCCTCCTGATGAAAATTTTGAACTGGAAAAGGAACAAAACTGCGCTGCAAATCCTGCAATAGTTTTTTTTAAAAAAAATAACATTTTCCATGCTTTTTCCAATTCCCCTCACAATTGTCAGACCCCCTCCAACCAAAAAAGACACCTAGAAACTGTCCAAGCAGTTTCCTTTATTGTTTTCTGCCTATATACAGAAATCTTGCCAAACGAACACATTTACTTGCATCATTAAAGATACACTCTGAGAATCTCTAAGGAGGAGCCATTTTAGCTCTCTTTCTCCCAACCAAACTGTCTAAACTTCGCTGTCTCTTGGTCCTCTGGAATTCAGCTCCTCCTTCCTGGGAATCCAGACCACATTCCACCACATAATTTCCAATTCCAAGAAAAAAGTCAAAAATCCTGGCTCCTCAAGGAAAAAAACCACCTAAATTCAACTCCCAGGTGTTTTGTACATACCTGTCCAAAAAGTATCATCCCTAGCTCAATAATCTTCCATTCCTAGAATTAGTAGGAAGGACTACTAATGTTGCTTCCTAGCATGAAAATGGTTGGACTTTCATGTAAAAAAGTTCTCTATATTATGCCATATATTCACCATTTGGAAATGAATTAATCAACCCCCCCCAAAAAATCTTCACTTTGCTCAATATATCCTCAGTGAAAGAAAAATCATGTTCTTATGTGTGTGAGAGTGTGCGTGCCCTTTGAAATAGTTCCTAATGGGCTGTATATAAGGAATCCTCCCCAGTACATCACACATTCTGCATAAGAAACAGTTCCAAGAAGAAAATTATATTTATTTTTATTGGAAAAAATGATGGGGTTTGATCCTAAGAACAATTTCTGAACTTTCAAAAACCTCCAAGCTCATGTTTGATATACCATTTGCTGGCCTAGCTACTGTATAAGCCAATATCCTGCTGTTTCCATTCAAAAGGCATTAATGCTAGCAATTTTCTTTTGCAAGCATTGATATGAGTACCTTTTCAATTTTACATTTTTTATTGAGAACATTCCATTCTTAGATAAAGTGTGTGTGACTCTTCTGTTAAGAAGAAATTGGACAACCATTTGACTTTGTGTCTGCAGAAGCAGAGTTTCAAATTCTCATGCAACAGCTGTTTTGAAACCATTAGCTAATGGATTTTACATTTGATTTGGCCTTGGACTTAGGGCGATGGGGTTTTGGCATCTGGTTTGATTAATGGCTTTGGAAGAAGACAGACATAAAAACAAAGCTTATCTCCACAATGTTACCTGTACCAAGTGAATGATCTGGGACTAAATTCTTCTATTAAAAAAAAATAAGTAGAAAACTGTGAATATTTTTGATGATTTGGTGACTTCACCAAATCATCAATTTGGAAATGAAAATGTTGGTTGAAACATTATTGTATCCTGACCAATTTAAGGGTTTGGCATAGTTATAAGAACAATTGTTCCATTTGTGGCAATTTGTTCATTATGCAAATATATGAGGCACATGTCAACCATACGAATACTGAATTCAGAATCAAGGAATCTTCAAGACTTTGAAGTGCTATAAAAGATGAACTTTATTGAATGCACATCTTGGAACTGAAGGAGCAAAACCAGCTCTGGTTTTCCCACGCAAAAGTCTGGTCAGTTAATAATAGGTTTCCATAACCCCCACGCACCAACTGTTCACATTGTCCAATCATACTTCTTTGCTTTGTTATGAGAACGGTCCACTTCTCCATCAGACACCTGCTTTTTTGACCTTGGTTCTCACAGTCAGTGGACAGCTTCTTAGAATCCTGTTACTTTCCCACACTTTCTACCCTTCGCCCTTGTTTCTAGGGCAAGTTGAGTAGCAATAGAAGTTTGCAGGCATTGCAGCAATTCAACCTTGAATTCTGTTAATTGTTAACTGTTTGTTATGGGTAGTTCTCAACTTATGACCTTAACATGGGCCTGGAATTTCAGTTGCTAAGCAATGCAATCATTAAGCGAGTCAGGACTGATTTTGTAACCATGTTTTTACTGCAGTTGATTTTTTTAAAAAAGGATTTTATTGAATTTTATAGGGTTAGGGGTAAAATAGGATCAGGTTAGGGATTAGGGTTTAGGGTGGGGTTGGGATCAGGATTGAGGTTGGGATTAGGACAGGGTTGGCATCAACATTGGGATTGTCCCCCAATAACACTTTCATTCTTAGCAAACAGGCTAATGTCAGGGTACATATGTTCAATTAACAATAGTTAATATAGTAATAGATAACTGTAGAGAACGTAATAAACGATAATCAAAAACAGTATCAGTTAATCAATGCATGTTATTCTTCTTACTAATATATATTCAAAATAACATATCACATGCATTTCTCACTAGTTCGTTTTCCTAACCATTGGTAAAAATTATCCCATGTTCTATAATAAACTGAATCTTCTTTCTCTTTAATCTCTAACGTCAGTCTATCCATTTACTGCAGTTGTTAAGTGAATCATCACAGTCGTTCAATAAATCACATAGATGTAAAGTAAACCATTCAGTCACTAAGCAAATCCAGCTTCCTCAGTTGACTTGGCCGGTTGGAAGCTGGCTAGGAAAATCACAAATCACAATCATGTGACTGCAAGATTTATTTATTTATTTATTTAGTTTTCTATACCGCCCTATTCCTGAAGGACTCAGGGCGGTTTACAGGGCAGCATATAAAAGACAATATAAAAAGATAATATAAAATTAAAATGAATTAAATAAATTAAAGCCCAACAATTAAAACCCATTCAGTCCAGGCCTGATAAATCAAAAAGCCTGATAAATCAAAAAGATGCTGCAACCATTGTAAGCCAGTTGCCAAGTTCCTGCACTGCAATCACAACAGCCCTTATTATACAGATGGGATGTGAATCCCACTGTTTTAGAGGCTGTCATAACTTCAAACCATTGTCGTAAGTCAAGGACAATCTATACAACAACAGAAATGTGAAAAAATGCTTAAGTGGTAGGATTGTGATGGTACCAGGGGCTTGCAGGCTAATAACTCCCATTAAGGATGAAGAAGAAATTAAAAAGGAGCTGCTCAAAATACTGAGCCCCCCCACCCCATCTAAGCTCCACATTGCATTGAACCTTTGACAAATTAAAAATTGTGCATGAACTGTCCTAAACTTGATGTTTTCAGATGTGTTTGGACTGCGAGTTCCAGAGCTTCCAACCAGAATGGCTAGGTTCTCACACTAACTGTAACTTTTAGAAATTGTAGTTTCTATACATTTGGAGGATATCCATTTGGGAAAGAGGCAAATGGATTGGTTGAACTATAACCTGACCCACAGACTATGAAAAACAGAGGCATAATTGTAGCTTTATCTATGAAATTAACGTACCTTGACATTTCTGCTTTAGTTTTCTTTTTTTTATTAATTTACAATACAAAAAAGAAAAGAATAGGAAAGATAGCAGAGAGAAAAGGGAAGAGAAAAGGGTGGAAAGAAAGAAAAGGCATCGACTTCCGACTCACTTTGGTGCAGTAGAATAAGATAATAACATCAAACCTCAACTTTTTACTTTTACACAATAGTATAAACCAGCCATTTCTATAACAACAAACCTATCCAATCGGTAAAACCTAAATTCAGAGTTTCCTTTTTCCCCCACCTCAAGCACAAAGTAGTTTCTGCTTTAGTTTTCTGAGTTTGACTGGCATAAGAGAATGGGAGAGATGATACTTGCTTCAACCATGTGTAAAATCAGCTTGATAAGCAGCAAGCTAAACATGAGATCATCTGCTTTCTTAGATCAAAGCAATGGCTTGGGTTATTCATTTATTCATTCATTCATTCTGAAATTGGAACCTTAGGAACAAATTTCTGCAATATAGATAGCCCTTGACTTATGATCACAATTGGGACTGGAAATCCGGTTCTGTCCTTGTGATTGTAAGTCGAGGCACCCCTACATGACCGTTTTTCCAACATTTTTCACAGCAACCGTTAAGGAAAACACAACGATCATTAAGCAAACGGTGTGGTTTCTAGGTGAACCCATTCTTCTAAATGAGCGGTTTTTGCAAGAATGCGGGAAAACTGGCAAAAAAGTCACAAATCGTGGTCGCGTGACCTTGGGATGCTACAACTGGTCATAACGGCGAGTCAGTTGCCGAGCATTTGAAGTGTGGTCATGTGACAAGGGGGTTGGCATGACGTTTTACAATGTCCAGAAGTGCTTTACAGATCGTAAAACACCCATTCCAAGCTGTAAAAATGACCAGCTTAAGTCAAGAGCTACCTGTGTGATGTACAGTACTTATGTGTGCATTGACTCTTTCCTTTTCCATTCCCTACTTTCCTTGTAGGCTTATGAATACTGAAAATGTGATTTTACAAGCCAGAGAGGAAGAAGGAGCAAAATATGAGCGTACTTTCATGGCCTCTCAACTGATTGACTGGTTGATCCAGGAAGGGGAGGCTGCCACGAGAGCGGAGGCTGAACAACTCGGTCGCAGACTTCTGGAGCATGGAATTATCCAACATGGTGAGAAATGTCTTCTCAGTTACATAACTCTTTGTCAAGATGACAAAGGTCCCCATAAAGGGAGCAGAAAGATGGTACAAGAGGCATCCTGTTTAAACCCAAGGATGGGGAACCATTTTTAAGCTCAAAATGGCTGAAAATGGCAGCATCCATTTTTCCATGTTTGCATTTTGTTCCAAGTATTGTTCTTGGTGTACTTTATCCAGTCAACTGTAGGCCATGAGATATAAATTGCCAATTGTCAAGTGTGATTAATCCCTCTTTTGCAATTCCATTTTGATGGAATTCCCGTGGACTGCTACATACACAGCTAACAATTTTCTTGCATTTACCACTTGTGTTAGCTTCATATCAACATCTCAGAGGTGCTTGTTCCAAAAGGCAACTGGATACACAGCTAACAATTTTCTTGCATTTACCACTTGTGTTAGCTTCATATCAACATCTCAGAGGTGCTTGTTCCAAAAGGCAACTGGACTTTCTTGGGTTTTTTTCTTTGAAAATGTTTTGCTTCTCATCCAAGAAGCTTCTTCAGCTTCATGGATGAGAAATGAAATATTTTCAAACAAACGAACAAACAAGAAAGTCCAGTTGTCTTTTGGAAAAAGCACCTTTGAGATAACCATGACAGGGATGATTGAGAATCTACATTGATGCTTTGTATCAATCAATAGAACATTTTGATCGCAGTCTTTTCTGTGGTCTCCATTGCTCTTATTTGAGAGACACCTAGCTTTTCTTCCATTCTCAGGGAGGTCTGTGTTTCACTTGCTGGCGGTTCAGGGAGATAACAGTTCCACTAATGATAAGAAGCTTGGGATTGGGAGCTAAGAACTGTTGTTTTCAAAGCCAAAAGAAATGATGGGAATATTCTGGGAGTTGAAGTCCACGAGTCATAAAAGAGCCGAGGTTGCCTACCCCTGGTATAGAGGTTCCCTCCTAATTTTTCCACTCTGCTAAAATGAAGGCTTTCCTTGTCTTTCTTAACTGCCTCCAGTGTCCAACAAACACCATTTTATGGATAGCAACCTGCTCTATCAGTTCCGGATGAATTTCCGCCGCAGGAGAAGGCTGATGGAGCTGCTGACCGAGAAGTCTCACTTGGTGCCCGAGAGCCACGGTAGTCCCTTTTGCCTGCGGAAGCAAAACCATGACCACAAAAAACATGCCACTTTCCTCTCAGGTACAATATGTTTTGACTAGAGCTGGAGGGTAAATGGAACTACAGGTAGTCCTTGTTATGGCCATAACTGAGCCCCACAATTGCAGTCACAAACTGTGACAGTTGTAAAATGGGTCGTCACATGACCAGATACAGTTTTATGACCATTGAGAAAACCGCCACAGTAATGAAATGAACTCTACAGTCGTAAAGCAAATGCTGCGGTCATTATGCGGAAACTGGGAGTAAACACCGGTTTCTGGAAAAAAACATTGTAAAGCCCAGTTGCACGATTGTGCAACGCTGCAAACAGCTGTAAAGGTGGGCCCGTTGCCGTGGGCCCAAAAAGTGGTCGCTTGCTGTTGGAACTTCAGAATCAGAATCGTAAGCAGTTTTTGGCAAGCCTGTCATACTTTGGGCAATCACCAGTTGTAAGTCGAGGACTATCTGTATGTACAGGAACTGGTTCACTGTCTCAGATTGTACAGCATGTTTAACTAACATCCAGTATTTCTGGATGCAGCTCAAAAGATGGGTAATTGTTTTTGAAGTACTGCATGGTTTGGATACCATATAGGAAAACTAGAAGGACCAAGGTCAGATCCCCCCCAAATCAGAGACTAAGCAGGCCTATATAGTAACAGTACACAAGTGTCCATCACTGAGAAATAACCAGCTTGCTGTCTATCATGATACACAGGTGGGGGGAAAGAAATACACGGTTTGAATCTGGGCTCATATATTTATATTTTATATTTATTAAATTTTTATACCGCCCTTCTCCCGAAGGACTCAGGGCGGTGTACAGGGCAATAAATATTAAAAACAAAATACAAAAGTTAAAAAAACAATTAAATATTATGCCCGATATATACAGTAATTAAAAACCATGTTAAAACCCCAACCCCCTAACCCATCAAACCAGGCCGGATTGCTCAAATAAATAAGTTTTTAGATCCCGCCGGAAGGATCCTGGCAATTGCTGGTTTTCTGCTCTAATTACATCTTTTCTAGTCTCTATAATAAAATTAAAATAATCAAAGAGCTATGCAGTGGGGGTGAACCTTTTAGAGACCGAGTGCCCAAAACCCACCCCGCCCCCTGGCCCGCTTACCTGCTCTGCCTCCTGCCCCTGCTCCACCCCTGCTCCGCCCCCTGCTCCACCCCGCCCACTCGCAGGGTCACCCACCGCCTCCACGGCCTGCTGATCACCCAGGCGGTCCTGTAGCACCATGGCAGCCATGCCCTCCACCTGCACCCAGCAGCAGCATCTGCATGCTTCGGAGTCTTGTCCCTGCTGCCTGGCTGCCATGTTCTTGGCTGCGCTGTTCCACACAGGCCACGCCTGGGGTTGACTCTCCGGGGAGGGGCCTCTGGTGAGGAGGGGGCCACGGGGGGAGGCGGGGCTGGGGCAATGGCGCACGTGCCCACATAGAGGGCTCTGATTGCTGCCTCTGGCACGCATGCCATAGGTTCGCCACCACTAAGCTACGTCCTACTGACCTTCATATTTGAGATCTGGGTGAAGTCTTGCACTCGCTCCCATATTTTCTACTTGCTTTCTAAGTTCTGAGATAGAGATAAGAATCTACCTTACTCTGACTCAGAACGTTGATTCAGCCAGCCTGGCCCCTATGTACCAGTACTAGATTTGATTCATGACAAGTTTCCTTTTAAAAACATTGGTAATTTCTGACTGTACTTGGAGATAGGGTGTTTGTTTGTTGGTTTTGCTTCTTTCCTTTCCTTTTGCTATAGATAGCCAGCAGGCAGCCCTTGGCTGATTTTGCTCAAGGGAAGACAGCTCTTTTACAAAATCAGGTTCCCCACTCTTACAACACTCCTTGCACTGGCACCTGAGTCCCCAACCTTGTTACAAGAGAGGCTTACATGTCAAGCAAATAATTATCCAAAATTGTGCTTATGACCAGTTTCCCCTGAAGAGGTATATTTTCCTTTTAACGCCTTAGGAAGTGAAGTGGTTCCAGGAAATTTTTATGTATTCCCACAAAGTTCATTGCTGTTAATTACACCAGGGTGTTGGCCTTTAATTCTTGACAAAAGGATGCGGCAGGGAATACACCCTGTAGGCAAAACTTCTCATCCCTGGCAATTCTCTGTGGAAGCATCTGGTGATAGAACAGATCTCCATCTGAACTTTTGGAGAGTTAGTACTAAGTACAGGAAACCAAAGGTGAGCAAACGTATTTGTTCTTTATGGGTAGTCCTCGGCTTATGACCACAACTGAGCCCAACATTTCCATTACTAAGCAAGAGAGTTGTTAAGTGAGATTTGCCCCATTGTACGACTTCTCTTGCCACAGTTGTTCAGTGAATCACTGCAGTCGTTAACTTACTGTAGTAATATGATCGTTAAGTGAGCCTGGCTTCCCCGTTGACTTTGCTCGTCAGAAGGTTGTATAATGATAAATCACGTGATCCTAGGACATTGCAACTGTCATAAATATGAGCCAATTGCCAAACGCCTGAATTTTGACCAAATGACTATGGGGATGCTGGAACAGTTGTAAGTTTTAAAAACGGTCATAAGTTGCTGATCTCAGTGCTGTTGTAACTTCAAACAGTCAGTAAACAAATGGTTGCAAGTCAAGGACTACCTGTACTCTTAGTGCAGGGGTAGGCAACCTCGGCTCTTTTATGACTCATGGACGTCAACTCCCAGAATTCCTGACTCAGGAATTCTGGGAGTTGACGTCCATGAGTCATAAAAGAGCCGAGGTTGCCTACCCCTGTCTTAGGGTTACAGTCTTTTAGCAGCTACCTGATGGGTAGTACAATTGGTAAGAAATCAGAGTGGGACACACTTATTCTATCCTTCATACCCACTTATTTCTCACTCACTTTCTTACTCTTTCTCACTTTCTCACTCCATGTTTTCTTCCTCCCATGTAGCAGATGGCTTACCCCAATAGTCTTAGGACAATTACTTTTCAAACAGTGAGAAACATTGCAAAACCAAAGTCTAGTTAGACTAGAATGCACAGAAAAAGTAAAAGTTTCCTCCTATCCAGTCATGTCTGACTCTAGGACATGGTGCTCATCTCTGCTTCTTGGCCAAGGAAGCCAGCGTTGTCCAAAGACCCTTTCCGTGGTCATATAGCCAGCATGGCTATATGCCAAAGGTGCATGGAATGCTGTTACCATCCCATCGAGTAAAGGTAAAGGTAAAGGTTCCCCCGCACATGCGTGCTAGTCATTTCCGACTCTAGGGGCCGGTGCTCATCTCCATTTCAAAGCCGAAGAGCCAGCGCTTGTCCGAGGACATCTCCGTGGTCATGTGGCTGGCATGACTAGATGCCAAAGGCGCACGGAACGCTGTTACCTTCCCACCATAGTGGTTCCTATTTTTCTACTTGCATTTTTACATGCTTTCAAATTGCTAGGTTGGCAGAAGCTGAGGCAAGTAACGGGAGCTCACCCCATCGCATGATGCTCGGGTCTCAAACCTGGGCTGTCAGCTCTCCAGCATCTTTTACCGCTGAGCGATCATGCCCCTCTTAGAGTGTACAGAAGAGGAGGGCAAAAGGTTCATGAGGTGCAACAACTAGTCATGCGTTTACCTTGCTCAGCACCATCATAACTTCAAACGGTTGCTGAACGAGTGGCCGTTCCATGAGGGTTACCTGTAATAGGGTTCCGAAGTGACAGAGTAACATATGGAAAACAGTAAGAGACCCAAGCTTGGTTCTTGTCTTCTACATAAATCTCCCATACTCTTTGATTTGGTCAGTGAGCCCCAGCAAGGAGATCAAGATTGTCTCTGCAGTCAGACGGAGTAGCATGAGCAGCTGTGGCAGCAGCGGGTACTTCAGCAGCAGCCCAACCCTCGGCAGCAGCCCACCTGTCCTTTGCAACCCAAAATCTGGTAGGATGCTGAAGCATGTTTGCAACAGTGATGGTTTAAGGGCAGGGGTAGGCAACCTTGGCTCTTTTATGACCCGTGGACTTCAACTCCCAGAATTCCTGAGCCAGCATGGTTCAGCTTGGAAACCTCTCCCTTTCCCCTCAGCATAGCTGGCTCAGGAATTCTGGGAGTTGAAGTCCACGAGTCTTAAAGCGGCCTAGGCTTAGGCCACGGGTAGGCAACCTTGGCTCTTTTATGACTCATGGACTTCAACTCCCAGAATTCCTGAGCTAGCATGGCTCAGCTTGGAAACCTCTTACTTTCCCCTCAGCATGGCTGGCCCAGGAATTCTGGGAGTTGAAGTCAACGAGTCATAAAAGAGCCAAGGTTGCCTACCCCTGGTTTAGGGGGTCTGCATTATTGCATGTAATTATATGCACGTTGTTTCTTTAAAAAAAATGCAAGTAGCAGCTACTGGGCTGGGGAATGTGATGATGGTTGATTGTGGCTATTTATTAGAGAGCAAATTTAACCCTTTCTTTTTTTGTTTCCAATGATGAAAATGGGTTGGAAATGGCTGTTTGCCTTGAGCAGAAATTAATAACTTTGGAGGAGCAATTACCATCCCAGGCAGAATTAAAACTTACTTCAAGTCACATCTTGACACTCGGGCACATCCTTATAGCCTCAGTATAAAAATAGCATTATAAAGATATTTAGTTGCATAACTTACTAGCTTTATGCTCAGTATATCACTTCTGCCCCTCCAAATCTTACATCCGGGCAGGAGGCAAGAGTAATCCATTCCTGCATGGTTGCAAATAACACTTAGAAACCAGAAGTTGAGTTTGAATTAGCAGAATGTAGTCCTCGTTTAGGGCTGCCCAGATATTTGGATTTAGAGGATATCTAGGTATGCACATAACACCTGTCAGGAACCTTTTCAAGCCATGTTTTTCAAACTTGGCAGCTTTAAGATAAGTGGAGCTCAACTCCCAGAATTCCCCAGCCAGGTTGATATCTAATATTTACTTTACTGTTTTGTTTAGATTTGTTAACTCACCCTTAATTAGAATGGAATGGAATGGAATGGAATGGAATGGAATGGAATGGAATAGAATAGAATAGAATAGAATAGAATAGAATAGAATAGAATAGAATAGAATAGAATAGAATAGAATAGAATAGAATAGAATAGAATAGAATAGAATAGAATAGAATAGAATAGAATAGAATAGAATAGAATAGAATAGAATAGAATAGAAAGGGACCTTGGAGGTCTTCTAATCCAGCCCCCTTCTTGAGCAGGAGAACCTATATCATCTCAGACAGGTGGATATACCCAGTCTCTTCTTAAAAATCTCCAGTGATGGAGTGCCCACAATTTCTGGAGGCAAGCTGTTCGACTGGTTGATTGTCCTCACTGTCAGGAAATTTCTCCTTAGTTTCAGATTGCTTCTCCCTTTGGTCAGTTTCCAACCGTTGTTTCTCGTCCTTCCATCTGGTGCTTTGGTGAAGAACCTGGCCCCCTCTGCCTTGTGGCAGCCCCTCAGATACTGGAACACTGCTATCATGTCTCCCCTATTTCTTCTTTTCCTTAGACTAGCCAGACCCAAATCCTGTAGCCGTTCTTCATATGTTTTAGAAGTAACTCAAGGTGGAGAACTTATATAACCCACCTTCCTGTTCCTATGTTCCCCACAACAACAACCCTGTGAGGTGGGTGGGGATCAGAGAGTGACTGGCCCAAAGTCGCTCAGCTGGCTTTCTTACCTAAAGCAGGACTAGAACTCACAGTCTCCTTGTTTCTAGGCTACTACCTTAACCAAGGAAACTTTTTGGTCCTGGGTCAAGGTTACGAACAGTAGATACAGATGAACTCCTAATCTTATTTTGCTCTCCAGATCCCTGCACAGTCCTAACCTTTTTATATGCTTGTGATGCAAGTAATTAAATAAAATGTATATTTAAAAAAGCAAAAGTCACTCACTACCTGTCTGTCTTTGTAGTGCAAATAATCAAATCAATTATCACCTGTAGGCTAATGTTATACAATATTTTTTTGGAGACCTGTTCCATTCAAAGACGTGGAACTAAATGTCTACAGGCTCCCAATAGTTAAACAAACAAACACACTGGGCACTTTCAAAGCTAGCATGCCAAGGTAAAGAGAACCCTGATAAGCTATGTCAGATAAACTGGGGTGTTTAAATGATAAAACATTTCAGCTTTTCAGCTGACGTGTACATTATTATTGGCACAATAAAATAAAAAAAATTGTAAGGCTGTGAAGACTTGGTTGTGTGCCCTGGCCTGAGGCCCCGAATGTGTTAAGAGTCCCATTTCCTGGTTGTATTAAGATTCTACTAACTGTTTTATTTGATGTCATATACATTTATTTTGTCCTGTTTTAAGCCTTCCAGACTTACTTGTTGAGATGGTCAGCTGTAGAAATAAAAAAAAATAAACAATAGATCAAGGGTCTTCAAACTTGGCCCTTTTATGACTTGTGGGCTTCAACTCCCAGAATTCCTCAGCCAGCATGCCTGGCTGAGGAATTCTTGGAGTTGAAGTCCACAAGTCATAAAAGGGCCAAGTTTAAAGACCCCTGCAACAGACTGTTGGAATAGAAGCCAAATTATTACTAGTGGATTTGAAGGAGAAAGAGTTTATTTGAGAATCAGGGGCTTGCTAGACAGTGTAGAAAAATAAATTGTGGGAAGTGATCTCTGGAACCCTGGTGACGGAGTGGTTAGAATGCAGTATTGCAGGTTAACTCTGCCAACAGCCTGGAGTTCGATCTTGATAGGCTTGAGGTTAATTTATTGCTGTCTTTCCCAGCAACAGATATATTGCATAAAGTGCTGGTTTGGATTTGATTTTTCCATTTAGAAGAGCCTTGCTTGGAAACATCTTCAAGCTGTGTTCGCAAAGCACTATTAACTATGTTGACATAGGTGTCGAGCAGAAAACCAGACTAACCACATTATTTAAACGACTTCTAGGCTAATAGATTTTTCTTAGGTTGATGCCACAAAGGCAACCACTTGTCTTGCCGTGTTTCAGCACTTGATGTCTACCGTGTTTGCGAACATTGACTAAGCAGCAATACGTTTGATTTTACAAGCAATTCTTCATGGATTCCCATACGGTCATCCTTCATCTAACATTCAGTGCCGCCTTTGTTGAATTCACAGCAGTGATGATATGTGAATAGACAGTGAGGAGAGGACTGTTGCTGTGTCTCTCAAGCGCTGGTTAGAAATTAGAGATGCTTCTAGGTCAGTGCTTTTCAACTTGGACAACGTGAAGATATGTGGACTTCAAATCCCAGAATTCCCCAGCCAGTATGCTGCCTGAGAAATTCTGGGAGTTGAAGTCCACGCTTCTTCAAATTCTCAAGTCTAGAACATGGTTCTAGATTGCAGAAGCTGCCTGAAGGGTTTTTATTATTTTTTCTTTGTCTCTCCTTAGTGGATTTTCTGTTTAAATAAAACAAATTGAGATATATGCATGGCTGAACGCTTGACAAATGCTGTCTTCTCTAGGCGAAGCAATACCAGAATAAAAAAAAACTTTCCTGGAGAAGCAATCTGCTAAAATCCTAAATCACTGAAACTAGAGTATGTGTGTAGAATGGATGCAAAATCATCTCAGAATCAGATTAAAATCCATGTTTTCTGCCTGGTTTGACTTCTCAATTGTAGATCGGTCTGTAGGTTTACTTTACAATTTATTTATTTATTTATTTTATTTATTTTATTTCCATAGCCAGCCATCTCAACTGTGCAATTCACAGCTCAGGCAGATTGATTTATGTGGAGCTATGAATGAAACAGGGAACACATGAAAGGGGAAACAACAAAGAGATGACGCTGTGACTGAGAGGAGCCACAGAATTCTTTCAGCTGTCACATCGATTCCTATCTGACAAGCCCTTATTGAACCAGATGAAAGCTACCATCAGCCTATTTTTGTTCTAAGCGATTTCCTGTGCATCCAGAAAAGATGAAAGATAACTCTTTTCTGGGCTTCAAAATAAAAGGATAAAAATATGCTGATTCTAAGGAAAATTTGACTAGGAAGAAATAATTTGGGCTTCTCCTTTTTCGCATCAGCCTTGTTGTGCATTACCAACTTCAGCAGACAGTTTCTGCAGCCCGCAGTAGCTCTTTTCCGGCTGTGTGATAGAAGGCGTTTTATTGATTGATTGATTGATTGATTGATTGATTTGATTTGATATGATTTGATTTGATTTGATTTGTATACCGCCCTTCTCCCGAAGGACTCAGGGCGGTGAACAGGGACATAAATATCAAAATACCCAAAATACAGAAATTAAAAACAAATTTAACCCTAGTGCCCAAATGCAGAAAATAAATTACATTAAAACAATAATTAAAACAAAACCCATCAGACCAGGCCGGCTTGTACAAACAAATAGGTTTTTAGGTCGCGTCGGAAGGAGCGAAGGTCGGGAGCCATCCGGGTAAACGGTTCCATAGGTCAGGCGCACCCACAGAAAACGCCCTCCCCCTGGGGGTCACCAGATGGCATTCTCCGAATGGCGGCACCCTGAGGAGGCCCTCTGTGGGAGCGCACTGGGCGGAGGGAAGTTGATGCTGGTCGCAGGTGCTCCCTAATCATCTGAGGAACCCAGAAGCATGACCGATTTTGTGGTTCTAGGTATATTTCCTCCCACAGGTAGTCCTCGACTTACAACCATTTGTTTCGTGACCGTTCAGAATGATAATAGCCCTGAAAAAAAAGTGACTTACAAACCAATCCTCATAATTATGACCATCACAGCATTCCCCACGGTCATGTGATCACAATTCGGGCACACGTATTCACCATGATTGCAAAGTCATTATGGGAAGCTGGGTTCAGTCGCTGAGCTTCAGTGATTCACTTAACAACTGTAGCAGAAAAGGTCGTAAAATCAGGTGCCACTCACCTAAACATCACCTTGCTTAGCAACAGAAATTCTGGTCCCAACTGTCGTAATTCGAGGACTACCTGTAATTTCCCTTCATATTCTGGACATTACGCTTAGTATAAATGTATAAAGTATAAATGCTGGGTTGCTGGCCGTGTTAATGATTGCGCAGTTAGCTTCTTCACATGAGTTTCAGTGGCACTGAATGTCAGCCCGTTGTTATCCATGTATGGTTAAAAGTGTTGACTTCAGCTCATTAGAACTGTTGCAGGATTTCTATGGACCAAGCAATAAAAAAACATTTTGGGGTTTATTGAACAGTGCTTGGGATGTCGTTCAGAAATGGTTAAGACACAAAGCTAGAAAATGGGACAGTGCATTCAAATATACCCCAAAGAGGCTTTTTCATGAGGCAACTGGACTTTCTTGTTTTTCTTTGAAGAAGTTTCCCTTCTGAAAGAATACAGATGACCAGCTGTTTGCAAGGAGTATAAATCTTTCCATTCCCCACCATTCCGTCAGAGCTGAAGAAGCTTCTTGGATGAGAAGCAAAATGTCTTCAAAGAAAAACAAGAAAGTCCAGTTGCCTCATGAAAAAGAATCTTTCGGATAACTGCCACCTGGATGACTGAGTATCTCCATAGACATTCAAGTATATGTTTTATTTATTTAATTTCTCCACAAGCATGTAAAAATTTAGGACTTGGAAGCGATCTGGATTCAAAGGGCAAAATATGATTAGTTCATCTGCATCCACTGTTCACAACTTTAACCCAGGACCAGACAGTTTTCTTGGTTAATGTAGTGGCTTAGAAACAAGGAGGTGGTGAGTTCTAGTCTCACCTTAGGCATGAAAGCCAGCTGGGTGATTTTGGGCCAGTCACTCTCTCTCAGTCCAACCTACCTCACAGGGTTGTTGTTGTGGGGAAAATAAGAGGAGAAAAATGTATTAGACAGGTTCACCGCCTTGAGTTATTTGTAAAAATAATGAAGGCAGGATAAATGAATGAATGAATGAATAAATGAATGTGGAACAACCTGCCTCCAGAAACTGTGAATGCTGCAACACTGGAAGTTTTTAAGAAGAGACTGGACAGCCATTTGTCTGAAAAGGTATGGGGTTTCCTGCCTGAGCAGGGGGTTGGACTAGATGACCTCCAAGGTCCCTTCCAACTTTATTATTATTATTATTATTAGTAGTAGTAGTAGTAGTAGTAAAATAAAAGCATCATTCCTCTTCACTGTAGCTATACAGGTAGTCTTCTACTTACAGCAGTTCATTTAGTGACCATTCAAAGATACAATGGCACTGAAAAAAGTGACTCAGGATCATTTTTCACACCATATGACCACTGCGTCATCCCCCGTGGTCGTGTGATCAAAATTCATAAACTTGGCAACTGACTCCTATTTATGACGGTTGCAATGTCCCGGTGTCATGTGATCCCCTTTTGTGACCTTCTGACAAGCAAAGTCAATGGGAAAGCCAGATTCACTTAACGACTACAGTGATTCACTTAACAACTGTGGCAAGAAAGGTCATAAAATGAGGCAAAATTCACTTAACAAATGTTAGCAACAGAAATTTTGGGCTCAATTATGGTCATAAGTCGAAGACTACCTGTACAAGGTTGTAACTGTGTTTTGTTTCTTTAGATTTAAATCAGGGGTCTTCAAACTTGGCCCTTTTATGATTTGTGGACTTCAACTCCCAGAATTCCTCAGCCAGCGTGCCTGGCTGAGGAATTCTGGGTGTTGAAGTCCACAAGTCATAAAAGGGCCAAGTTTGAAGACCCCTGATTTAAATCCAAAGAAACTGGGCATTTCCTGGGCAGGTGCACAAATGTCAAAACACACCTGTAGACTTTGTGAAAAGGAGAGGCACAAATCAGCAACCAGCTTAGTTTTTATTATATGTTTTCTGAGGCAAGAGGGCACTCCCTGCTCTCCAGCCTTTTCCCTTAGAGTTTCATAGCTTGAGAACATCTGGATTATTTGGGGTGCTGTATAAATTACTTTGTTGTCATTGAACATTTGATGTTTTTGGCTGTTGTGAAAAATTGCCCATGGTTTCTTTCTTAAAGCAGGTACAGAATAACTGTTCTGTTCTCAGAAAAGGATATCTTTGGGAGAAGGAAAAAGCAGAAGTTGCAATATAACCCTTGTTAAAAAAAATAGACTGAATGAAGCTGGACAATTCCAGATTATACTCCTAATTTGGAAGCAGCTTCAATCTCTGAAGAATAATCAGAACCAAATCTTATTTAGGTGTCTTTCCTTCCCTTCCCTCCCCCCCCCAGTACTAAAAAGAACGGTGACTCCTGAGGAACTTCTGAGGCCTGGGGCTCCATATGCACGGAAAACATTCACTGTAAGTTTCTGTTCCACATCTTTATTTATTATATTTGATCATTTATTATCCACAAAGGTTTATGCAGTGTTGCGACCATTGCTTAGACTTTTAGCTATTAAATTTCTGGTGCTGAACCTGACCGTGGTGTAATTTGAGGTCTTAAAGGCTATTTTCGTGCAGTGGTATAGAAGTAACACAGTTGTTTTGAAATCATCTTATAAATATGATTAATAAGATTAGGGCATTGTGTTTTTATGCACCTAGCTGGAGAAAGTTAAACAGGGTTGCAATGGGCTGGTACTTGGATGGGACACCAGCATGAAATGTCAAGGAAGTAGGCTAGGAAAAGACAATGGCAAGCTGCTTTGATATCACTGCCAGTGAAAACTACACAAACACATGCATGCAGTTGCCAAGAAATGAGCTGGACAGATATACAGGTAGTCCTTGACTTATGTCCGATCACTTAGCACCCGTTCAAAATTATGACGGACCCTCCAAAAGGGACTTACAACCTGGTTTTATAGTTCCAAAGTCACTCTGCATCATGGTCGTGTGAGCACATTTTGGGCACTCAGCAGCCAGTCCCATTTACGGCCGTTTGTAGTGTCCCATAATTGCGTGACCATGATTTATAACAGTTTTGTCAGAAACTAGCATTTACTTCCTGTTTCTGGGGCAAAAACAGCCCACAGTGAACAGTGAGTTCACATAACAACCGTGATGTTCACTTAATGACTGCTGCAAAAAAAAAAGTCATATAATTGGGCCCAGTCGCATGGCAACCCCCTTTACCACTGACATGACTTATGGCCGTAATTGCTAGACTCAGTTATGGTTATAACTTGAGGACTACCTGTATACAGATACAGTCGATACATATACAGATATACAGGTAGACACATACATATGCACATATATATGAATTCTGTACACATGCCCATATGCATACAAACACATATATATAGAAACATTTTGAACATGGGAGGCTTTGCAACTTAGAAGAAACACTTTATATGCATTATCTGAGCAAAGATAGCATATATACTAACCTATAGCCTATATAGTATAAAGGCTTCAGATTAGTTCTGCTTTTTGATCTCTCTGGTGGAAAATTGCCTACAATTAAGCTCTGCTTTCTTGACACTTCTTGGAATGCAGATTTAGAAAACACTATAGGTGAGTTAACTAACTTTTCACCTTACATTGCTGTTGTTTTGCTGGCCCAAAGGAAAGACATTATTCCTCACTGTAGAGACAAGTTAAATCTGTTGGTAAATGTCTTGGATAATTTCCAACAGATACACTGCAAGTTTTGTGTGTGTGTGTGTGTGTGTGTGTGTGTGTGTGTGTGTGTTAAAGATAGATGAATGTAGTGTTTGAAGAAAGCAGGGGCTAAAAATTGAGCTATGCTTACTCTGTCTTTAAGATGTTTATTGTGATCTCTCAAAATAAGAGTTAGAACACCTTCATATTCATTGTTCCTTCCTCCCTGCCTGCCTGCCTTTATTGCTTTATAAGTAACTCAAGGTGGTGAATATACATAATATTCCTTCCATCTATTTTCCCTACAACAATCCTGTCCAGTGGTTTTGGCTGAATGAGAAGGATTGGCTCAAAAACATCCAGTTGGCTTTCATGCCTAAGCCAGGACTAAACCTCACAATCTCCTGATTTCATGTGCACGTACAGAGGGATGTAGTTGTACCTAAGAATTTGTTCCAGGATGACCTGCTTTACCAAGAGGTTTAGCCATTTTTGGACAGGAATGAAGTGAGGCTGTAGATTAAAATCACTGTATCAATACCGAACATCAAATTCCATCGCTTTGCTTAAAGAAAGAAGAGAGAGATTATTAACAAGATTCAGTGTGGCCATCTTCTCCTTTTTCTTTAAGATTATAGGTGATGCTGTTGGGTGGGGATTTGTGGTACGAGGGAGTAAGCCCTGCCACGTACAAGCAGTGGATCCCAGTGGGCCAGCAGCTGCATCGGGAATGAAGGTAACTTGAATTAATACAGTTGAACGTTTTTAATGAGCGTGGGGCATTGGGAGCTGGAGGAACAGGTTTTTGGACCACTTCATCTGGGATAAAAGCCAGCCCAGAACTTCCATGGCACTCTTATAAAAATAGCCCTATATGACAGCTGCCTACATCACTAATCTACATATCTAGAGTGTAGAACTTCTACAACCCGTGGTAGAAGTTAATTTAGCTGTGGTTCTTATAATTTCAGCAAGAGGCCCACTCAGCCTTTGAGTGTGTGCTGAGAGCTGCACACCATGGTCCTTGACTTGCGACTGTAATGGAGCCTAGAATTTCCATTGTAAGCCATGTCGGTCATTAAGTCGAGATACCCACGTGACCAACCTGACTTTACAACGTTGTTTTGTGACAGTTGTAAAGCAAGCTCAGTGGTCATAAAGTGAGTCCATTAATTCCTATGGGGTTTTTTTGCCAGAAACTGGCTGAAAAGGCCAGAAACCAGCAAAAGTTGCCGTAAATTGCAGTCAGACGATCTCAGAAGGGTGCAATCAACCGTAAAAATGAGCCGGTTGACAGGTGTCCAAAATCCGGTCATGTGACCACAGAAGGGTGTGCAAGCATCAGAATTCTGGAACTGAGTCATAAGTACCTTTTGGGCAATCCATTGTAACATCAAATTGTCACTAAGTTTACAGGTTGTTAAGTGAGGACTACATATATATACCAGCAACTCACTAGGGCTGGGACAAAAAATAAACATGGTTTTATTTAATTGACATTCAATTATGATCTGAATTTAATTCATTAAGTGAATTAATATGCTCATAGAATCTTAGTAGGGACCCAGAACTGAAGCCTGACAAACCTGACTAGTAACATGGATTGGGGGCGGGGAGTGTATAATAAAAAGTTGAAAAACATTCTAGGCAGAAGGAAATAATTTTTATAGCAAATTATTTTTGTCCTGTTGTGAAGAGACTGTGTTTGTACAAGTAGTCCTCAACTTACAACTATAATTGAGCCAAAATTTATGTTGCTAAGCAAGACATTTGTTAAGTGAATTTTGCCCCATTTTATCACCTGTCTTGCCACAGTTGTTAAGTGAATCATTGCAGTTGTTAAGTTAGTAACATGGTCATTAAGTGAACCTGGCTTCCCCATTGACTTTATTTGTCAGAAGGTCGTAAAAGGTGATCACGTGACCCCAGGACATGGCAACCATCATAAATATGAACCAGTTGCCAAGCACCTGAGTTTTCATCACGTGACCAGAGGATGCTGCAATGGTAATAAATGTGAAAAGCAGTCATAACACTTTTTTCAATGCTGTTGTAACTTCTGTCACTAAATCGAGGACTTCCTGTAGTCCTAAGGAGATGGCATTGATTTGAAGGCATCTTTTGAGGGTTTTTTTAATATGTTCACTACACATGTACACAGCATGTGCATGTATACAGCATGTGTATATGTGTGTTATGTATATGTATGGATAGATATATACTTTCTTTTGAGAGCAGGCAACAGAATTTCATTTTTAATGTGGCCCAGTGTGCTCAACAGTAAAAAATGACAATAAAGGTTATCTTATCCTATCACTTTACAATGGCGCTGGGGAAAAAAGAATTATATCTGTTTTTCACACTTATGACCATTACAGCATCCCCACGATCACATGAGCCAAATGTGGGCCCTTGGCAAGCAGTTTGTATTTATGACAGTTGCCCTGTCCTGGGGTCATGTGAATGCCATTTGTAATCTTCCCAGCCAGCTTCCGATAAGCAGAGTCAATGGGAGAAGCCAGATTCGCTTAAGGATTGCATGCTTCAGTTAACAATTGTAATGATTCATTTAACAACTGTGGCGAGAAAGGACGTAAAATGGGATGCAACCCCCTTGACAACTGCCTTGCTTAGCAGTATGAAATTTGGGCACAGTTGTGATCATAAGGAAAGGACTACTTGTAACAACACCCCAGAATTGAAAACATTATTTTTTTTCCTTTAATCAAATGCTCCTGCTAGATTAGCCTGGAAACTTTCACCAAAAGAGAAGACTGAGAAAATTTGGTGAGAGTGAAAAGGGCAAGAATTTGACCACAGCCCACATTTAACCTTTGCTTTCTGCAAGTGCTCGTGGCACCTTGACTGCTCTGCTTTGAGGTGTCCTCAGACGCCGGCATGTTTCTGTAGGATTTTGCTTGCTGCCTTGCAATAGAATAACAGAATTAGAAAAGATCTTGGAGGTCTTCTAATCCACCCCCCTGTTCAGGCAGGCAACACCATTTCAGACAAAGGGTTGTCCAATCTCTTCTTAAAACCTTCCAGTGTTGGAGCATTCATAACTTCTGGAGGCAAGTTGTTCCATTGATTAATTGCTCTAATTGTCAGGAAAATTCTTCTTAGATCCAGGTTAGTTCTCTTCTTGATTAGTTTCCATCCATTGTTTCTTGTCCTGCCTTTGGGTGCTTTGGAGAATAGGTTGACCCCCCTCTTCTTTTTATTTATTTTTATTTTAAATTCCATTTATATCCCGCCCTTCTCCGAAGACTCAGGGCGGCTTACAAGCTTAGCAGTAGCCTTCATTCTATGTATATGCCTGCTTGTTAGGGCTTTCACACACACCCCAAGCAGCATTATTACAAAGTCAGCTTATTGCCCCCAACAATCTGGGTCCTCATTTTACCTACCTCGGAAGGATGGAAGGCTGAGTCAACCTTGAGCCTGGTGGGACTCGAACCTGCACTAATTGCAGGCAGCTGGTGTTACTTAAGGAGGCATTAGCCCACTGCTCCACCAAGACTCTTTGTGGCAACCCCTGACATATTGGAACACTGCTATTGTGTCATCCCCTAGTGACAGTCTTTCTTTTCACTAGACTAGACATACCCAATTCCTGCAACCTTTGTTAGGGAAAATTGCAGTCTCCGTTCTCCTCACCCGCTCTCACCTTGCACTCCTGTTGTTTGCATCCCGTAGAACCAACGCCTAGGGCAAGAGTTTGCCCTACAACTCAGCAGGCAGATTTGAAGTATTGTTGCTATGTAAAGCTGGAAAGAACACACATGTCACAAAGTCAGGGCTGTGTTTTGCTTTTTGCAAGGTGGCAGGAAAACTGATTTAAAAAAAATAAATCATTTGTTCTGGAATGCACTATGGAGAAAATTGCTCTTTAGAAGGCCAGATCCTGAAGCTGAAACTCAAATACTTTGGCCACCTAATGAGAAGGAAGGACTCACTGGAGAAGAGCCTAATGCTGGGAAAGATTGAGGGCAAGAGAAGAAGGGGACGATAGAGAATGAGGTGGCTGGATGGAGTCACTGAAGCAGTAGGCGTGAGCTTAAATGGACTCCAGAAGATGGTAGAGGACAGGAAGACCTGGAGGAACGTTGTCCATCGGATCTTGATGGGTCGGACATGACTTTGCAACTAACAACAAAATGGAGAAAATTGAATAACGTGTGAGATGACATCGTTATGGTGCAAATTCCATTGTTTGCATCCAGTTATGTTATTTGTGTACAGGAAGCCCTCGAATTAAAAGAATTCATTTAGTGACCATTCAAAGTTACAACATCACTGACAAAAGTGAATTATAACCAGTGGTGGGATTCAGCCGGTTTGCACCAGTTCAGCAGAACCAGTAGCTAATTTTTTGTTGCCCAGGCCCAGAATGGACTTCCAGAAGCGTCATCCACACAGAGAACCGGTTGTTCACATATTTGATTCCCACCACTGCTTATAACTTGTTGTGCCCTGTGGTCATGTGACCCGCTTTGGCAACCTTCTGACAAGCAAAATCAATGGGGAAGCTAGATTCACTTAACAACCACTAATTTAACCACTGTTAAGTGATTCACTTAACAACTGTGGCAAGAAAGGTCGTAAAATGGGGCAAAACTCACTTAACAAACGTCGCACTTAGCAAAAGAAATTTTGGGCTCAACTGTGATCATTAGTCGAGGTTTAACTGTAATGACATCATGCAAATTGCTGTATTTAAATGACACAAATGGTGCTGTGTGTCACCACAATGGTATATTTCAGCAGACTTTCAGGATATTTCAGGAAGAATAGACTTCTTTTCTGTAGAATAGAATAGAGCTGGAAGGGACCCTGGAGGTCTTCTAGTCCAGCCCCCTGCTCAAGCAGGAGAACCTACACCATCTCAGACAGGTGATTGTCTAGTCTCTTCTTAAAAAAAATCTCCAGTGATGGAGCGCCCACGATTTCTGGGGGGTAAGCTATTCCACTGGTTAATTGTCCTCATTGTCAGGAAGTTTCTCCTTAATTCCAGGTTGCTTCTCTCCTTGATCAGTTTCCAACCATTGTTTCTCGTCCTTCCCTCTGGTGCTCTGGTGAACAACGTGACCCCCTCTGCCTTGTGGCAGCCCCTCAGGGAACACTGCTATCAAGTCTCCCCTATTTCTTTTTCTTTTTTCTTTAGACTAGCCAAACCCAAGTCCTGCAGCCGTTCTTCCTATGTTTTAGCCTCCAGGCCTTTGATCACCTTAGTTGCCCTTCTTTCCCCCACATTGCTTTTCCACACCTTTCTCTCCTCATAATTTCTCGTTGTCATTCTCCCACACCCATCCACCACTTGCAGCCATTGCCTTTTGTTCTTAAATCTTCTCATCTTTTTCTTGTAGAGGGTCTCACCAGCTTCATCTCACCCTGATTCGATCACTCTTTATTTATTCATTTATTGGATCTAGAGGTTGCCTAACTCCCAAGAACTCTGGGCAGCCTATATGTCCAAAACTAGGAAACAGTAAAGGAAAGAAGAAAGACGTGTGCTTCCAGAACTATCTATTTGTCTGTCTGTCTGTCTGTCTGTCTGTCTGTCTGTCTATCTCTCTCTCTCTCTCTCTCTCTCTCTCTCTCTCTCTCTCTCTATTTATTTATTTGGGACTTATATGTTGCCCTATCTCCCGAAGGACTCAGGGCGGCTAACAACAATAAAACACAATAATACAAATGTTAAAAAAGATTAAACTAACAAGCCCCAGTGATAAAATATTAAAAACATTTTTTTTATCAGAGGCTCGTCAGCCACCTTAAGCCCAGGCCTGGGAGCAGAGCCAACTTTTTAAAACCTGCAGAACAGCTGCAGGGTGGGAACTGAGGGGAGGATGTTATTCCAGAGGGCAGGTATCTTGGCAGAAAAGATATTCCTTCTAAATTATTTTTTTTCATCCTAGCTGTTCCTGATTTATCTCTCACACACATTTTCCCATTACCTCCAAATACAGGGTTATTTTAGCTTTTTACGGAATAGATCCCATAGGACCTACTACCTTTCCAGCAGTGTTAATTATTTTCTTAACTGTTAATTAAATTCAATTGATGCCAGCTCTCTAAACAAATATGGCTTTTAGAAGTCATGACCCCCCGATCTGATTCAGTTAACCAACACTAGCTGATTATTTCACTGAATTCAAGGTTGCTTCTTATCAGTAATTTACTTCAAGTGTTACCCCATAATAATAATTTTGAAATGCACTGTCAAAAGAGAATTGCAAAATTTATGAAGATGACAATCTAGAATAGAACAGAACAGAACAGAATAGAATAGAATCATCTTGTCTGGAATAGAATAGGAATAGAAATAGATTAATAGGAATAGGAATAGGAATAGAATAGAATAGAATAGAATAGAATAGAATAGAATAGAATAGAAGCTGGAAGGGACCTTGGAGGTCACCTAGTCCAATCCCCTGCCCAAGAAAACAATAACTTTATGAGGTGACTTGGACTGAGAGAGAGTGACTGAACCAAGGCCATCCAGCTGTCTTTCATGGCTAGGGTGACTTGAACTCACCATCTCTTGCTTTCTGAACTGGTGCCTTAACCATTAGCTCAAACTGGCTCTCTGTTCATTAAAGTTGCTCATTGTACTTAGGGTTCCTATCTTTCAAAGGCCAAAGAAGGATTATATTCCTTAATAACTTGAGAAGAAATGGAACATCTTAATCTTAAATATCTTTTAAGATTTGAATCGTAATATTTCCAATGGCACAAAACCTTTAAAGCTGCTGCTTGAAATATTGGAAAAGATTATGAAGATATGGATTGTATTGAAATGACTCTCAACATTCAGTCAAATTGAACTGAATAGGAAGTGGTTAATAAGGCATCTGTGAGTAGAGGGTAAAAAGTCAAGATGGCAGTTGTGAGCATGTGATCAAAGCCACATCCCCTTTTTATATGGGCTATAAAAAGCGGTGGGCCTTCACTTCACCTCCATGGGCCTCATCTTGACTTTTTTCACTCCCTCCCTCGACAGACACCCCTAGGATTAAATGGCTAAACCAAGTCGGAACCCATCCTCGGGAAATTGGCTGGCTGACATTGGGGTGGTCATTTTCTTTCAGCCCAACCTGACTTGCAGATGGTTGTGAGGATTAATGAAAGAAATTTTTCGTGCAAATCTCCGTGAGTTTCTGAAGGAAGAAGGGAATCTAACAATTCAATAAATTCCGTAATAGCAAAATAACCAGCGGACAGTCCATTTGTGGGGGAATATAGTCTGGGTTCCCAGGAGGGAGGGATTTCATTCCAGAGGACCAAGAGACAGCGAAGTTTAGATAGTTTGGCTGGGTGAAAGAGAGTTAAGATGGCTCAACCTAGCAATTGTCAGAGTACATCTCTAATGATGCAAGTAGTTGCTTTAGTTTTGGCAAGATTTCTGTTTATAGGTGAAGGACAATAAAGGAATCTGCTTGGAAGTAACTGTGTATTTTTCTTGGGTTTTGGAGATCATTCTTTGTTTAAAGAAATTTGAAAAGATCCTCTGGCACTTTGCTACCAGATTTATAGGAGCATGAAATCAGTTTGATGGGAAGTGACAACTTTCCTTGGCACACTCAAGAACTTAACAGAGTTGAGCTTTGTATCTCAAGACTGAAACGAAGTGGAGTCAATATTGACCCAGAGGTAAACATTGGCAAACATTTGCTGCTCTCTCCAACAAACCATTGTAGTCAATGCTCACAGTGAGCCAGTAAGGCCTGCTGGATCCACCTGGAAGTTAAAACACCAAACATAGAATAATAGGGTTAGAAGGGAGGTTGAAGGTCTTCTAGTCCATCCCTCCCCCCTGGTCAAACAGGAGACTCTATATCATTCTGGACAAATGGTTGTCCAATATCTCTTCTTGAAAATCTCTAGGGATGGAGCATCCACAGTTTCTGGAAGGAAGCCATTCCACTGATTAACTGTTCTCACTATCAAGAAATTTCTCCTTAGTTCTAGGTTGGATTTCTCTTTAACGATCTTCCATCTGTTTCTTCTGTTACTTCTGCCTCAAGTGCTCTCAGGAGTTTGCTTGGTTTTTGCTTAACCCACAGCCAGTTGTGATAAGGATATTAGCCATTCAGTGGAAATAGTAGTGCCGGCCTCTAGAATCACTTCTCCAGGTTTTGATATTTTTCATGAAAGTAATAGCTCTGATCTGGCATTCACACAGGAAGAATACTCAGCAGGATTCTTGGCAACCATTGAAAAGGGCTTTACACAGCACACAAGCACCCACAATGCCTCCCTATGTAGTGTTACAGCAGCTGCTTCCTTGGCAAAAAAATTGCATGGCTGCTTCAGAGGTTGTCCCCAGTTATTACTTGTGCCTGTTCCCACAATATTTTCACTGAGATTGCCACGGAAGCAAAATGACAGTGTATGTACTTCCATACTATCTGGGGATAACTTTTGAAGCAACTGTGTTACTCTTGTAAAGGATGCAGCTGCTTTAAAGCTTTAGTGGCAGATGGCTAAGCAATGGGGAATCCAGATTCACTTAACTGTGTTACTCTACCTGCTAACCGCAGTGATTCACTTAACAACTGTGGCAACAAGGGTCATAATATGGGGCAAACTCACTTAACAAGAGTCTTTTCTTAGCAACAGAAATTTGGGCCATAAGCCAAGAACTACCAGTATCCCCTGCACCCTGACCATGGTTCACTGATGTAAACTATCTCAAAATATCCATGTCAGTAGAGTAAAGAATTCACACATGCAATGGGAGGCCAGCATGTGTAAAATCTCAAGGGCACAGGATTTTCTTTTGTGACATCTGATTTACACATGTCTCTGTGTTGGGGTGTGTGTGGAGGGGGGTTAGATCTGGCTGCTTAAATTGGTTGCACAATGGATTTGTCCTCCAGTTGAGCATACAAACCTTCACATCTGGCATAGCCGTGACTGGCTGAACATAATAAATTGGCTGGTTTCACACAGCACACTAACCTAGAAAACATGCTATACAAGCCACAGCACCTAGATCAGACATGTCAAACACAAGGCCCGGGGGCCAGATCCGGCCCGCAAAGTGGTTTCATGCGGCCCGCGAAGCCATCCTGGAAACAGTGAGGGAACGGCCCCCACTGCCTTGGCCCTGGCCCAGAGACCCTCCTCCTGCCAGAGACCCTCAGATCTGTCCCACTCCTGCCCAGGCCCCCATAGGCACCCTTGATGCGAAAGATGTAGAGCTGGCCACGCCCACCCAGTAGGCCATACACACTCTAGCCACGCCCACCCAGTAGGCCACGCCCACCCAGGCCACACCCACCCGGCCCCCTGAGGGCAACCACAATGCTGATGCGGCCCTCAATGAAATTGAGTTTGACACCCCTGACCTAGATTCATACAATATGCTAAGCCGCAGTTTGTTAGTTTGGCTTAGTTTGGAGTGTATGTGTGGATTCAGCCAGAAAAAGGGAAAATTGGTTTTTGGAATTCAACCTGTCAACAAGACCTTTCCCAGACCGTTTTTCCCCCAGATGGATTTTCCAGGTGTACATTTGCTACTATTTATATACAAAGGGACGCAGTGGCTCAGTGGGTTAGGACGCTGAGCTTGTCGATCAGAAGGTCGGCAGTTCAGCGGGTTGAATCCCGAGTGCCACGTAACAGAGTGAGTGCCTGTTACTCGTCCCAGCTTCTGCCAACCTAGCAGTTCAAAAGCACGTAAAAAATACAAGTAGAAAAATAGGGACCACTACAGTGGGAAGGTAACAGTGTTCCGTGTGCCTTTGGCATCTAGTCATGCCGGCCACATGACCACAGAGACGTCCTCGGACAAGCGCTGGCTCTTCGGCTTTGAAACGCAGATGAGCACCGGCCCCTAGAGTCGGAAACGACTAGCATGCATGTGGGGGGAACCTTTACCTTTACCTTATATACAAAGAACCAAAGAAGGCAGCTGAAGCAATAGCAGAATAAAGCCACTTTTTCCCAAACAGGTGCTTTTCAGATGTATGGGGACTATCAAACCCATGCTGCTGCCAATTATAAAGTGTAAAGCAAAGAAAGGGCATGGTTTTGCCACCAAGCACTACAAGGTGCAGGGTTGTGACAGGGGCATCTGCAAAGGATCATACATAAAAACAGGGAGATCTTTGATCACATCATTGTGACTCCCAACTTGACTTTTCTTGACTGCATTTTGCAGACCACGCCTGAAGACTGCGAATAACTCACAGCTGCCCATATCTATCTTAAGCCAACTCATCTTGCTTTAGGGGGAGAGAGAACAAAAAAAAAGCTTCTTTGAACATGTAAATCTGTTGCAGCTGCCAAAAAAGCCAACACAGTCCTTGGCTGCATTAATAGAGGAATAGAATCAAGATCACATGATGGTTAGTACCACTTTTTAATGTCTTGGTAAGGCCACAGTTGGCATATTGCATCCAGTGGTCACCACAATATTAAAAAAATTGTTGAGAATAGAAAGAGTGCAAAGAAGAGCAACAAAGATGATTAGGGGACTGGAGGCTAAAACGTATGAAGAACAATTGCATGAATTGGGGATGTCTACTTTAATGAAGAGAAGGACTGACATGATAGTAGTGTTCCAATATCTCAGGGGTTGCCACAAAGAAGTGGGAGCCAAGCTATTCTCCAAAGCAGCCGAAGGCAGGACAAGAAGCAACAGATGGAAACTAGTCAAAGAGAGATCCAACTTGGAACTAAGGAGAAATTTTCTAATAGTTAATGGAACAACCTGCCTCCAGAAGTTGTGGTTACTCCATCACTGGAGATTTTAAAGAAAAGGTTGGAGTATGATTTGTCTGAAATAGTATAGGGTTTCTTGCCTGAGAAGGGGGTTGGAATAGAACAGGGCTTTTCAACCTTTTCACCCATTGTACCACTTTTAGGATATGGCAGCATCCGAGTACCACCGGTCGCCTAGCAAGGTGTCAAAAATGATGACCAAAAAAAAAAAAGGAAAAATGTGATGAAGTACAGGTAATCCTCGACTTACAACAGTTCACTTAGTGACTGTTCGAAGTTACAATGGCATTGAAACAAGTGCCCACCAAGCCACAGCCGAGCAAGACACCTGCCTGCCTGCCCAGTGGCGCTCTTCCTCCTGTTTGAGGTTTTCAATGTTGTGAGCATTTCTGTTGAGGATTGGCAGCAGGGGTGGGGTGGGGGATGTTTGGTTTTTATTCCCCCTGTATGCTGGGTGGTTGCAGCAGGTATTGGTCACTTCACATGACCCTGGGACACTGTGACCGTCATAAATATGAATCAGTTGCCAAGCATCTGAATGTAAATCACAAGACCCTGGAGATGCTGCAACATTCCAGCTGATCGCCGCTTCTTCTGGGCTCAGAAGCGCCAGGATCAGCGCCGAGCTCCAGCTGGATCCTGGCGCTGATCCTGGCGCTTCCGCTGAGCCCTGACAGCCCTGCAGCTCCAGCCATCTCTCACTCAGGTTTGTGCGGTGCTGCTACCGGTTCAGCTCATTCCCCTCCCCCGCTACCACTTTTCTAGGATGGTTGCGTACCACCTGCCAGGTGCCAATGTACCACAGGTGGTACCCGTACCACTGGTTGAAAAGCCCTGGACTAGAAGACCTCAAGGCCCCTCCCAACTCTGTTATTCTGCTTTTCTGAGGGATGACTATTTCCAATAAGAGGTCTAGCAGTCTCTTTTGCTGAAGGTGCTTGACGGCACCTAGGATAAATGTCTTGGATGGAAAGGCCTGGGAGAAGAGTGCTGAGCCCCAGCAGCTGGGCCCATTTAAGTAGTGGTGAGCTGCTTCAGCCTGGACTGCCAGCAGAGCAACAAGGTTTTGCTTGTGTGTTGATTTAGCTTGCAAATTGCAGCCTGGGCAGAAGTCCCAATTCCTGCTGCAGTGTGAGCACCCGCTGCCAGACCGCACAGCTGTGACCTCTTCCCCCTTCAGTATTTGCTGGCAACTTAAAATAGCCTTTAAAGTTCAGCAGCTCTTGGTGGGAATTTAGATGCTGAAATTTAGTCTGCCTTAGAGGTTAATCAGTTTTGGAGTCTCCTTTTTTCCCCTTCCGCCCTAAGGATGATAAATGCCAACAAATGTGGCATCTTAGCCTGCTCTGTAGGTGTTCCCATCTCAGGAACACAAAGTAGCCTCTGTGTCTCATGTTGGAACTAGACCAATCTCCAATTCAATTAAGCTAGCTTTCCTCAACGGGAGAATATCCAATTATTTTAGCTTCCAGCAGTTGTGTCTAGGGGCGCTCCATATGATGAAAGCAACATAGGAGCTGTGGTGGCACAGTGGTTAGAATGCAATACAGTATTGCAGAGAATTCTGCCGACCGTCAGCAGTTCGATCCTGACCAGCTCAAGGTTGACTCAGCTCGGCCTTCTGTCCTTCCAAGGTCGGTAAAATGAGGACCCAGATTGTTAAGGGCAATATGCTGACCTTGTAAACTGGTCAGAGAGGGCTGTAAAGCATTGTGAAGTGGTATATAAGTGTAAGTGCTATTATTATAGTGCTATTGCTATATTTCCCAGCAACAGATATATTGCATAGAATGCTGGTTTGGGTATGATTTTTCCATTTAGAAGAGCCTTGCTTGGAAGCATCCTCAAGCTGGGTTCCCAAACCACTATTGACTATGTGAACATAGGTGCCCGGCTATTTCTGCCAACTGCCAGCAGTTCAATTCTGATGGGCTCAAGGTTGACTCAGCCTTCCATCCTTCTGAGGTGGGCAAAATGAGGACCCAGATTGTTGGGGGCAGCATGCTGACTCTGTAAACTGCTTTGAGGTTGCTGTAAAACACTGCGAAGTGGTATATAAGTGCTATTGCCATATCATACTGCAAATGTCAAACTTCACATTTTTTATGGCAGGCTGTTGTAACCAAAGCTCCAGTTCTTTCCTATGTGCAGGTGAGGTCACAATTCATGTACAAAAGAGGTGAGCTTGCATTGTTTAGTGCAATGTGCTTCAGTCATTTGCCATTTCCCTCCCCCCCCCCACCTTCCTGCCATTGCCACTTGGTGGGAGAGCAGAAGGAAGCAAGCAAGGAGGATATCTGAATTATGCTTTAACTTGTAGATGGTGCTGAGTTGGTTCATCTGAATCATAGAATCATAGGGCCAGAAGAGGCCTCAGAGGTCTTCTACTCTAACCCCCTGCCCAAGGGAAGTGACACTATTGCATTCTGGACAAATGACTGTCTAGACCAGACATGTCAAACACAAGGCCCGGTGGCTAGATCCGGCCCGCGAAGTGGTTTCATGTGGCCCACGTAGCCATCCTGGAAACAGTGAGGGAACGGCCCCCACTGCCTTGGCCCTGGCCCAGAGACCCTCCTCCTGCCAGAGACCCTCAGATCTGTCCCACTCCTGCCCAGGCCCCCATAGGCACCCTTGATGCGAATGATGTAGAGCTGGCCACGCCCTCCCAGTAGGCCATATGCACTCTAGCCACACCCACCCAGTAGGCCACGCCCACCCTGGCCATACCCACCCTTGAGGGCAACCGTAATGCTGATGCGTCCCTCAATGAAATTGAGTTTGACACCCCTGGTCTAGACTCTAGTCTTTTCTTGCAGACTTCCAATAATGGAGCACCCACAACTCTGCCAGGCAAGCTGTTCCATTGATTAATTGCTCTCACTGTCAGGAAATTTCTCCTTAGTTCCAGGTTGGTTCTCTCTTTAATGAGCTTCCACCCATTGCTTCTTGTCTTACCTTCTTGTCTCCTGCTTCGGAGAATAACTTGACCCCCTCTTCCCTGTGACAGTCCCTGACGTACCAGAAGAGAGTTGTCATGTCACCTCAATCTTTTTCTTCTGTTAGGCTAGACACACCTAGTTCCCTTAACCATTCATCATACAGCTGGGCCTCCGGAACCCTTATCCTCTTTGTTGCTCTTCACTGTGCTCTGTCGTCCTCTTCCTTGAGTTAGTAAGTCCATTACAGCAATAACAATAGCACTTATACTGCTTCACAGTGTTTTATAGCACTCCCTATGCAGTTTACAGAGTCAGCATATCGCCCCCGACATTGTGGGTCCTCATTTTATTTACCTCCGAATTATCTAATTCTTGGTCTGGTTCTGCGGGGAATAGATGAAATCCACTTGCAACAGACCATGTTGTTATTGTTGTTGTTAGCTGCGATGTCGTGTCCGACCCATCACCCTATGGACAACGTTCCTCCAGGCCTTCCTGTCCTCTACCATCTTCTGGAGTCCATTTAAGCTCACGCCTACTGCTTCAGTGACTCCATCCATCCACCTCATTCTCTGTCATCCCCTTCTTCTCTTGCCCTCAACCTTTCTCAGCATTAGGCTCTTCTCCAGTGAGTCTTTCCTTCTCATTAGGTGGCCAAAGTATTTATTTTATTTATTTTATTTTATTAAATTTATATACCACCCTATTCCCGGAGGACTCAGGGCGGTGTACAGGGAAGATTAAAACAAACATACAAAAATTAAAATCAGATTAAAACAATTAATTAAATAAAGTCCCCAAAATTTAAAACTAAAGCCTAATAAAAATTAAAACCCCTCAGCCTGGGCCAGACAGCTCAAAGAGCCACGTTTTCAGGTCCCTGCGGAATGAGCGAAGGTCGGGGGCAGTCCTAAGTTCCATGGGGAGCTGGTTCCATAGGGCCGGCATGCCCACAGAGAACGCTCTTCCCCTGGGAATAACCCGCCGACATTCCCTAATTGGCGGTATCCTGAGAAGGCCCTCCCTGTGGGAGCGCACGGGACGAAGGGAGCTTGATGCCGGCAGCAGGTGTTCCCTCAGATAACCCGGACCCAAGCCATTTAGGGCTTTATAGGTCATCACCAGCACCTTGAATCTCACCCAAAGGGCAACTGGAAGCCAATGCAGCTCGCGGAGTAGAGGTGTTACATGGGAGTATCGGGAAGCCCCCATCACAACTCGCGCGGCCGCATTCTGCACCAGTTGAAGCCTCTGAGTGGTCCTCAAGGGCAGCCCCATGTAGAGAGTGTTGCAGTAGTCTAAACGGGAGGTCACGAGCGCATGACTGACTGTGCGTAGGGCATCTCGGTCCAGATAGGGTCGCAACTGGCGCACCAGGCGAACCTGGGCAAAAGCCCCCCTGGTCACGGCTCCTATATGATCTTCAAAGTTGAGCTGTGAATCGAGGAGGACGCCCAAGTTGCGAGCCCTATCAACGGGGGGTAACACCTCACCCCCCCATCGTTAAAGATGGAATAGTCTGGGTAACCTGAGATGCCGGTATGCACAGCCACTCAGTCTTGGTAGGATTGAGACGAAGCCTGTTTCTCCCCATCCAGACCTGGACCTCTTCTTTAAAGGTGTTGGAGCATTCACAACTTCTGGGGCAGGTTGTTCCACTGATTAATTGTTCTCACTATCAGGAAAATTCTTCTTAGTTCTAGGTTGCTTCTCTCTTAGATTAGTTTACATCCACTGCTATTTGGATGCTATTCCATCCATATGTAGCTATTGGAAGTGATTCATGGAACATAGAATAATAGAGTTGGAAGAAAACGTGGAGGTCTTCTGGTCCAACCCCCTGCTCGAACAGGGGACCCTACTGTATGTCATTTCAGACAAATGGTTGTCCAGTCTCTTTTTGAAAGCCTTCAACTTGGGAGCTAAGCAGAATTCAGATGTGGCTCCTTCTTTCATTGTGAGATCTCCAGGTGATCCATTGACTATAGGCTAAAAGAAAGACGTGGCAATCCATTTCTGTACCACTGGTGAAGAAACCATGAAATCACCAGGGGTCACATTTGACTGAGGAGATTTTACTCTCTCTGTGTTGTAAAGTGTGACAGAACGTTCATACATGACTGGGTCCTCTCTTTGTCTCGTTGTTGTTAACTTATTAAGATTCACCACTTGCTTTAGCGACACAAAGAGCATTGCCACATAGGCAGAAGAATCCTGCAGAAGATAAACAGTGTTGTTTTTCTCACTTCTGCAAATGGAATCGGAGCTTCTAGTAAACACTTCCTAGAAAGTTTCTACGGTAATGTGATACCGGCTGGCTTGGAGCTCCTGCTGGTTGAAAGCGATTAATATTTATTCTCTGGCACAGCAATCTGCTGTTTATGCCAGAGCTGGATCGTTGCCCTCTCACACACCACCCACTCCTCAGCCAATGGGATGGCAGTGAGAGACATTCACACAAATGGGGTGTGTGCTGAAAGACTGTTCCTGGCGATGGGTGTGAAACAAAAGATGTTCTGATGGAAAGCACAGCATTCAGTTCCTGCCTAAAATACTTTGATAATACTGACATATTGGGGAAGCTCGCTATAATTAAACAGGTTAGAGCCTTGCCTGTTTAAAAAAAATTGAGATGACAGGTGACACAGACTGTAATGAAAAAAATATGGACGTTAAGCAGTGGAGTTGGCCCCTTAGTTAATTGTAATCCCCTTCTTTGAGCCAGGGTGAACTGGGGGCTTGCCTTTTTTAAACCCCTCCCCCCAATCCTTTTCTCATGGCACTGGGATCAAGATATTTACTCAGTCACACAGAATAACAGAGTTGGAAGGGACTTTGGAGGTCTTCTAGTCCAACCCCTTGCTCCACCAGGGAAATCTGTACCATTCTGAAAAAATTGCTTTGCTCAATGTCTTCTTAAAGAAACCTCCAGCGATGAAGCATCCTCAGCTGTTGAGGCAAGCCGTTTCACTGATTAATTGTTCTTACTGACAGGAAAATTCTCCTTTGTCCTAGATTGGATCTCTCTTGGTTAAGCTTCCATCCGTTACTTCTTGTCTTGCCCTCAGATGCTTTGGAGAATAAATTCAACCCCTCTTCTCCGTGGCAGTCCCTCAAATAATGGAAGACTGCTGTTCATGTGACCTCTAGTCCTTCTCTTGGTTAGATTACACATTCTCAGTTCCAGCCACTGGATCATAGAACTGAGAGATTGAAATGCTTGCAGAAAATGTACACAACAAAGACAGAAAGATAGATTTGGGAAAGCTACGTGCAAAGAGGACCGAAACGTTATGATTTTTAGAAACATCGCGGGTCTTCACATTTTGACAGATGGGACTGCAGACCAATGCTGCAGAAAGCTTTGTTCATTTAAAATGTCCAAGCTCTGTCCTGCATTATTTCTGGTCACCCACATGTTTATCAAAATGAGCTGCAGAAAATCAGAACTGCATGACTGAAACCTGTCAGGAAATTGCCATGCCCGCCCCCAGCAGTTTCTGTTGTATTTTAAGACACTGCTAAAAGGAAGACTAGACTGTGATATATTCACACAAAGGTTCAATCTTCTTTTAAATAGGGGACTCCCAATTCTGCCCCAAAGTGGGTGGAGAAAATCTGGGCTGAACAGATTCATGAAGGAAAAGTCAGGAAAAGATCTCATGATTAAACTGTGCAAAGGAAATGCAGCCCCCACCCTCTTGCGCACTCAGTAATTATAAGATTCCCCCAAGGAAGAGCCTCAAAAATAGACAATTTTTCAGCCTGGAGATTTTAAAAGACAGCTCTAATAAGGAAACGTGAGAATAGCTCGGCCAATGGGAATTGCATCTTTGCTGCATAGACTGCATGATCAACAGTAACTTTGAGGAAGTTAATTAACGTTCCAAAAACTTTGGAATCGTGTCAGATTTTAGTTTATTTTTAGTTTTTGCAGTACAAGAAAACATTGAGTGCCTTCCCTGTTACATTCCTGGTAGCTCTTCTTTGGGTTAAGACTTGCTCCCAAAGTTCTGCAAAATTAAGCAGCTCTCTTGGGATTTTTCCAGTCGGATTGTGCAACCTTGCCTCTTCCTGCCAAGACCTCTGTCGCATTCCTTGTCTTTCCTCTGTTGTTCTCCTGCCACTGTAAACCGTCTTTCCAGTTTAGCAGACTGCCCTTGTTAAAATTCAGAAGGATCTTTATTAGAATCTTTATTATTGAGAGAGGCATTCAAACGTTAATGGATAACTCTAAAAGTGCTGGTAACTGTCATATTAAAACAGATGCTTTGGGCTGCAGAAAGCTTGTGGGGGCTTTGTACCCAGTTTGCTTTCACGCTCAGAGGAAAAAAGTGGTGCTATTCTCCACCATCGTGACTGAATTTCTTTGGTTGCTGCTTCTTCTCCTCTTAGGTTTGTCAGTTTGTGATCTCAGTGAACGGGCTCAACGTTCTCCACGCCGATTACAGGACTGTGAGCAACCTCATCTTAACCGGTCCACGGACCATCGTCATGGAAGTGATGGAAGAAATCGAGCCTTGAGACAGATGTTTGACCTGCTCCTCCCCCACTGTGGATTCAGACACTGAGCAAACCCAACCAACATTACACAAGGGGATAAAAACATACTTTTTCTCAGAGATCAATTTTGCCTTCTAAGTACTTTCCTTCCCCTCTTTAATAATAGAGTCTTCAGTGGATGTAGTCTAAGACCAGAGGTACGCATTGGTGAGCCTAAACTAGATAAGCACAAATCAGCTTGTACCACACACAGGAACTGTTGCACATCCAAGTCACGGCAAGCTTAGACGGTCAATCCAATGGATGAACAAGATCCGATGCAGCTGTGAAATCCCTCCTTTAGGAATCATGTTTGTGCCAAGCTCTTCAATGTTGTCTTTTCTTTTAATTTGTGTTTTAATTTGTGATTGTATAGGGATGAGCCCAGTTTTTCCAATGTAATATCTCCAGACATATTATAAGCACAACTTCCAGAATTCCTAGCCAGCAGAAGCAATAACTGAACTGGCTGAGAATTCAAGAAGTCAGTGTTCAATTTGTTTGGAGCATATCCAGATACCATTTTGATTTTAAGGATCTGGTAACAATTTCAGTTCAAATGTACAGCTAGACGTACTGTACACTTTTATTTTAAAATAAGGATCGTTACAAATTTGGTTCTAAGGAAGACCCAGTTCTTGGACAAGTTATGGAACAGGAAGCAAGTGGACATTTGAAACATGCCGGCTTTGCATAATTAAGTCTTTTCTGTAACTTGGCTAATCTTGAAAAGCTAAACCAGTTAGATCTGGTGAGTTCTTTAATAGGAGATCGCTAGCAAATCCTGTGTCTAAAGTTTTAGACTGGGAAGTTAAAAAACTATCCCAAAAGAAAATGATTACTTTCTTCTTAAAACCTCGGGTGATGGAGCATCCACAACTTCTAAAGACAAGCCATTCCACTGATTAATTGTTCTGTCAGGAAATTTCTCCTTATTTCTAAGTTGGATCTCTCCTTGATTAGTATCCATCCATTGCTTCTTGTTTAATATGAGCTGTGGTGGTGCAGTGGTTAGAATACAGTATTGCAGACTAACTCACTGCTTACTGCCAGGAGTTCGATACTGACCAGCTCAAGGTTGACTCAGCCTTCCATCAATCCAAGATTGGTAAAATGAGGACCCAGATTGTTGGGGGCAATATGCTGAAGCAGTATATAAGGTTTAAGGTTTTAAGGTTTTATTTAATTTATATACCGCCCTTCTCCCTGGGGACTCAGGGCGGTTCACAGGTCATATAAAAATAACAATACAAAAGTTAAAAAAAGATTAAACCAATGCCCAATTAAAACAATAATACCATTCTAAAACAACAATTTAAAACCCATAATCCCCCATCAGGCCAGACCAGCTAATTCAAATAAATGGGTCTTCAGACCGCGACGGAAGGTTCGGAGGTCTGATGCCATCCGGAGCTCCACCGGCAGTTGGTTCCATAATGCCGGGGCGCCCACAGAGAAGGCTCTCCCCCTGGGGGCCACCAGTCGGCATTCCCTGACTGGAGGCACCCTGAGGAGGCCCTCTCTGTGGGAACGCACAGGGCGGAGGGGAGTTGACGCCGGCAGCAGGTGGTCCCCGAGATAACCCGGACCCATGCCATGTAAGGACTTAAAGATCATAACCAAGACCTTGAACCTCACCCGGAAGACAACTGGTAACCAATGCAGCTCGCGGAGCAAAGGTGTAACATGGGAGTACCGGGAAACTCCCAAGACAACTCTCGCAGCCGCATTCTGTACCAGTTGGAGCTTCCGAGTGGTCTTCAAGGGAAGCCCCATGTAGAGAGCATTACAGTAGTCAAGGCGAGAGGTCACGAGCGCATGAGTGACCGTACACAAGGCATCCCGGTCCAGATAGGGCCGCAACTGGCGCACCAGGCGAACCTGGGCGAAAGCCCCCCTAGTCATGGCCACTATATGATCTTCCAGAGTAAGCCGTGAATCTAGGAGGACTCCCAAGTTGCGAGCCCTATCCACGGGGGGTAAGAGCTCACCCCCCATAGAAAGAGATGGAACATTTTGAATGTCCCGGGATGCCGGAATGCACAGCCACTCAGTCTTGTCAGGGTTGAGTTGAAGTCTGTTCCTCCCCATCCAGACCCGAACCGCCTCCAGGCAACGGGACATCACAGCGAGGGCATCACTGGGGTGGTTTGGGGTCGAAAAGAAAAGTTGGGTATCATCGGCATATTGATGATACCCAACTCCAAAACCACGAATGATCTCACCCAGCGGTTTCATATAGATGTTGAACAGGAGAGGCGAGAGAACCGACCCCTGAGGAACTCCACAAACGAGAGACCTAGGGGCCGATCTCTGCCCCCCTGCCAACACCGACTGCGAGCGTCCCAGGAGATAGGAGGAGAACCACTGAAGAACTGTGCCTCCCACTCCCAATCCCCTGAGACGCCGCAGCAAGATACCATGGTCGATGGTATCGAAAGCCGCCGAGAGGTCTAATAGGACTAGGACAGAGGAATGTCCCCTGTCCCGAGCCCTCCAGAGATCATTCACCAGAGCGACCAATGCCGTCTCCGTGCTGTACCCGGGCCTGAAACCCGATTGGTAGGGGTCCAGATAATCCGCTTCATCCAGGACCATAGGAAGCTGATGCGCCACCACACTCTCGACAACCTTCGCAAGAAAGCGAAGGTTGGAGACTGGACGAAAGTTGTTCAATACAGCTGGGTCCAAGGCAGGCTTCTTGAGGAGAGGTCTCACCACCGCCTCCTTCAAGACGGCGGGGAAATAGCCCTCACTCAAGGAAGCAGATATGACCGCCTGGAGCCAGCCTCGTGTCCTCTCCCTAGCTGCATAAACCAGCCAGGAAGGGCACGGGTCCAACAAACATGTGGAGGAGCTCAGCCTTCCCATAATCCTGTCCACTTCATCAGGGGTCACAGAATCAAACTCCTCCCAGGTAACGTTGACAAGACCGCCCGTGTCCTGATCGCCTGACTCTGCCCAGTTGGAGTCCAAACCGGTCCGAATCCGAGCGATTTTATCCGACAGATGTTGGCTAAATTCCTCGGCACGGCCCTGCAAGGGATCCTCCCTCACCTCCTGATTAAGAAGTGAGCGAGTCACCCTAAACAGGGCGGCCGGGCGATTATCTGTGGACGCGATGAGGGTGGAGAAGTAATTACACCTCGCCACCCTCATCGCTGCGAGATAAGACCTAATATAGGTTCTTAACCGCAACCGGTCGGGTTCGGATCGGCTAGACCTCCAACAGCTCTCTAGGCCCCGTTTCCGACGCTTCATCTCCCGGAGCTCCGCGGAGAACCATGGAGCTCGCTGGGATCTGCGCCGGGTCAGGGGCCGCAAGGGTACAACCCGGTCAAGTGCCTCAGTGGCTGCCCTTTCCCAGGCTTCCACTAAGGCATCCGCCGAGCTGTGAGCAATGGAGGCAGGTGGGGACCCCAGCGCCGCTTGGAATCTATCAGGATCCATTAAGCGTCTGGGGCGGTACCATCTAATTGGCTCCGTACTCCCACGGCGGGGGGTGGCAAAACGGAAGACCAGCCGCAGGAGATGATAATCGGTCCATGACAGGGGCATAATAAATGGAGCGCCCCCACCAAGATCATCCAACCACCGTCTAGATAAAAAAATCAGGTCAAGGGTGTGGCCTCCCTCATGGGTTGGCTCTGAAATTACTTGCGTCAGGTCCATGGCCGTCATGGAAGCCATGAACTCCCAAGCTAGCTCAGATGAACCTCCCAGGGATGGTAGATTGAAGTCTCCCAAAACTATAAGTTTGGGAAACTCAACCACCAAACCCGAGAGGATATCGAGCAGCTCGGGCAGGGCTGCTGCTGTGCGACTAGGCGAAATGTACACCAGCAGCAAGCCCAACTGCGCCCCAGAGCCAAATCTCACAAAGAGAGACTCACACCCGACTATCTGAGACACGGTGGTCTCCCGCGGACATAAGGTCTCCCTAATAGTAACCGCCACTCCCCCACCCCTACCATGAGCTCGTGGCCGGTGTAGCACCCGGAAGCCTGGTGGGCAGAGGTCAGCCAAAGGGACCCCACCCTCTGGGCCCAACCAAGTCTCCGTGATGCAAGCCAGGTCCGCATGCTCACCCTCAACTAAATCCCTAACGAGGGGAGCTTTATTAACCACGGACCTGGCATTCAGGTACACCAGCCGGAGCTCAGGAGGCTGCACATCCTCGCTCCCGGGATCTCGGGGAAGACGCAGAGGGTCGGAGCGCCTCACCGCTTGTAAGTAGCGGAGACGGCCCTCCCGATGGCGATACGGCCCCCTGTCTATCCGCCTGCTGCCATTCCCCGTCGTGGGAATTGCTAATCCCACGACCCGCTCATGAGCCCCGGCGACAACGCCACCCCGTACTCCCCCCGTGCAGTCGGACCCAAGTCTGGCCTGGACCATGGTTGATTGGCCACCCCCCATAGCCAAACAACCCCTATCTCCCACCCCACTCCCTAGCCCTATAAAAAAATTTGATAAAAAATTAATCAGAGGCCTTCTATTAGATTTACATAGACGGCCCCTACTGCTGCCCAGCCATCTCTCAGAGACCCAAAACTCGGGCCCGTCATCGAGGTTAGAAATGTTTAGAGAGGCGGGTCGCACCCAGGAGAGTGGGGCACCCCTGAGGGCGTACAAGTCCATGCTAGTATATTGCCGCATGAGTCAAAAAGTCCAGACTGTCCAGGATAGGCATCCCTTAATTGTCCATGGGAGGGTTGAACATAAAGAACAGATGTCTGGATCCCCACCCAACTTCACTGCCACTCAGTTGGGTGCCCCCAGAGACAGGCCGCTCCCCGCCCTCTCACGACGGGTTGAGACTCCGTTCCTGGGGGTGGACCAGGTATCCTCTGGGTAGGCAAACCCCATAGAGCTCCCAGCTCTATGAGGTTGCAAATGGAAAAGTCCAGCCACTCTCCCACCGTGGCCGATACCCAGGTGTGTTGAAGGTCCAAAGGGAGAGGGGGGAGGGTAGGCAGGCGGATGGTAAGAAAATATGTCCATGGCAAAGAGGATAGGCAGGCCAGCGTAAGAGAGATAGTCTGAATCACCGGCGTCATTGCAATAGCAATCCGAAGATGATACAAGATGCAAGAGCCCCATGTCATCCTTGCTCCGGTAAGATAACCCCCGGTCGTCCTCTTCGCCACCAAAGCGGTCCGAAGACGCCGTCGCCACCAAAGCGGTCCGAAGACGCCGTCGCCATAAGAGGCGGCCTGAAGCAAGGGTAAGGATCAACCATTGCCGCCGAGATGAATAATAGTCGCCCTCTCCACCGCCAAAACGGCCCGAGGGCGACACCAGCACCAAAGCGGGCCAAGGCGGCTTGGGGCCACATGAGAGTCCCATCGCCGGCGAAAGGGTCAAAAGCCCAAAAAAGGCACCAAAGCCAGCAGCCGGCCCCCGCAGACGAGGCAACAGTCTCAGAAACGCCGGCACAGCCAGAAACGGCCCCAAGGCAAGCTGGTGAACTCCCAAGCGTCCGAAGCATGCCATCGTCACCGTAGCCGCCAAACTCGGGCTGCCGCCACCGCCGCCATCACCGCCGAGCGCGGTCCGAAGAAACATCGCGCAGGCTGCAACCCGCGCCGAGGCCGACACCCACGCCGTCGCTGCCATCATCACCACCGCCGCCCGGATAGCCACACGGGCGAACTCCTCGCTGACGGGCGTCCTCCTCATCAACCCGAGCCGGCCCGAGAACACCAAAGTGGCCCGGACTGCCCGAAGCAGCAGGGAGCGCCACGCCAGATACGAGCAGCCCAGACGCTCCGGAGAAGGTAAAAAACGGGGAGAAGCAGCCGGAAGGCAGCAGGGCCAGCAGCCAGCAGCCGGTCGCTCGGAAAAAACACAGGTCCAGATAGACCGCTGCCGGCTTCGTCAGCCTCCGCGTTGCCACTCTGCCACTCACCAAACCTCCAATCCCTTCTCAGCAGGCCATAAGGCTTGTGAGGGGCTCCCAAGGGACGCCTATCAGCTGGAACTGGAGCTGGAACTTGCGGAGCTCAGCTGAGCACGTCCGCCATCTTGGGCATATAAGTCTAAGTGCTATTGCTATTGCTACATGCTACATATTTCTGGAATTACACTTACACTGTAATTTGGCTAACAAGCACTTTGTTACAATTTAGATCCTTTTTTTATAAATAAGGTGGGTAAATATAGATGCCACAATTTTAAGACATCCAAGATTCCAAGATACTGTTTTGAATACACCTATGATATTGCAAAAAACAAACCAATCTACTCTTGTTTGTCAGTTGCAGAAGCCCAAGCAAATAAAGTGGAATCCTATAAGCCATGCAGATAAATGTACATTAATCACAGTTGCTTAGTATTCTTCAATCTTTCTGTTAATAACTCTCCTGCAAGGGATAAAGACCCCACTGGTATTCTTTTAGGTCCTAATCAACTTGTCGTGAGAAGCTGTGATTCACACATTTCATCTGTCCCTAATAAGATCTCTAATGGCCAACCTAGACCTGAAATTGTGTGAATGCACTTATCAAACACAATTTGTCTTACACATAATAGCCACAGAGAAAGGTTGATATCGGGAACATGGCAAGCAGAAACAAAGAATTAAGCTCTTCTCTCTAAATACTTTTAGAGCTTTTATAATTTGGAACAGCGGTCCCCAACCTTTGCAGATTGGCAGCCTGACTGGGATAAGAAGGGAACTAGGCCACACAAGTGGTAGGCCGGTGTGGCATGATGCCAGTCCACCACTCGCGCTTGCCCTCCACTTTCTCGGCCCGGTTTTGAATAAGCCATGCCATAATGGACATATTTATTGGGCACTGCGAGGAAGAGCAAAAAGTCTGTCAGCTCTAATTTAACTGCAGTTAAATTAGGAAGGAAGGAAGACTTAGGGCAGAAAGGTGAAGGAAATGTGGCCTTCATATTTCATATTTCATTAAGTAGTACTGGTAATCCTCAACTAACTACCACAGTTGAGACTGGAAATCTGGTCATCAATTGAGGCACCCATGTAACCGGACTTGTTTTTTGTGTGGTTTTTTTTTACATTCTTTGCACTGGTTGTTAAGCAAACAGCATGGTCATTAAGTGAACCCATTCTTAATGGGACTTTTTGTCAGAATCTGGCAAAAATGCCAGAAGGCATCCAAATCTGTTGCAAACTGTGGTCGCCAAGTGCTTAAAATGCAGAAGTGTGACTGCAGTGGTGGGGTGGAGAGTATGACATTTTACGATGGCTGAAAGTGCTTCATAGACCATAAAGCACTCCTTCCAAGACTGTGGACACTCTGAACAATCCTAAACTGACCATTCATAAGTTGAGGACTGCCTATATTAACCTTGAATTAGTTTGCTATGGCTTTGTGAGCTGTGTGAATCCAGCCTTTTTAGTTGTTTTATGATTCAGTTTATTATGGGTATCCAGAAAAATGGTTGATTCCGAACCCATATGAACATAGCCTGCTTCTAATAATTACGGTAATCTTGCACCAAATCATCAATGGTCATTAAAGTAAATGGAAGATATAATAATAATAATAATAATAATAATAATAATAATAATAATAATAATAATAATAATAATTTAATAATTATGATAATTATAATAATTATAATTTATTTTATTTATTTATTTAGTTACATTTATATACCGCCCTTTCCCTGAGGACTCAGGGTGGTTTACGGGGAATTAAAAAATCCAACATACAAAAGTTAAAAACCAAATTAAAAAATATTAAATTGACCCTGTACTCTTAAAAACCCCAATTAAAAATTTCTCCTCAGCCTGGGCCCAAGAGCTCGAAGAGCCAGGTCTTCAGGCCCCGGCGGAATGATCGGAGGTCGGGGGCAGTTCTCAGCTCCACCGGCAGCTGGTTCCAGAGGGCAGGCGCTCCCACTGAGAAGGACCTAATAATAATAAAAATATAATGATGATGTTGGAAGGGACCTCGGAGGTCATCTAGTCCAACCCCCTGCTCAGGCAGAATACCCTATACCATTTCAGACAAATGGCTGTTCAATCACATATGGTACGGTCCTTCTACAAAACTCTACCATCTCTACTGCGATATACTGTAATTTGCAGCGCTAACCACTGAAATGTCTGTGGTCTGTGGAAGGCCATAGCAGCCATGCCAGCTAAGTGAAAGGTGAAATGTGGCTTCATAGGGGCTTCATAACAAATGCTCTTGCAGCACCAAGTTTAAACACTTTCTCAAGAAGCAAGGCTGTGAAGTGCCCCTTTGCCAACCCTGAGACCCCAATAATTTTTTATTTTCAGAACAACTGCTTAACCAGGCCACAAAAAGTCTTAGTGAATATTTTTGGGTGGCAGGATCCCATAGTGTATCTTGATTTAAACGCCGCTTTAATTGAAGCTGTTTCTTTCAAGGGAATCCTTTAGTATACAGTACATTTTTTTCTCTGCCTTGATGCTAAATTCAGTGGAAGGCTTTGAAAAGAGGGGATTTAAAGCTGTAGTCTTCAGTGACAGGCAGACATTCATTAAGTCAAAAGGACTTTTGTACAGTTTGGGTAAAAGGAGTGGATCTGCAGAAGCTTTAGTTGGCAGCATTTTGGAAGCACTTAAAATAGAGAACGTTGCAAGCACAATTGCCTTCAAATGTGTCTCTTGTCATTGTGGGATAGATATTTTGCTTTGAAAGGAGCATAGTGTTCGCTTTTTGAACTCTTTCATCCTTTCTTTTCAAAAATGGTTGTGGAAAAGGTCATCACAGAAAAGGAATCACAGAAGTTCTTCAGTTAATAACATGGTTGTTAAGTGAATCTGGCTTCCCCATTGACTTTGCTTGTCGGAAGGTTGCAAAAAGTGATTACGTGCCCGTTGTAAATACGAATCAGTTGCCAGACATCTGAATTTTGATCAGATGACCATGGGGATGCTGCAATGGTTGTAAGTGTGAAAAATGGTCATAAGTCACTTTTTTCAGTGCCGTTGCAACTTTGAATGATCACTAAATGAATTGTTGTAAACTGAGGACTACCTGCAGTGCTTTTTCTGTAAAAAAAACAAACTAAAAAGGTGCCGGAACTCATGCACAGCTCCGGCTCCAGTCGAAAGCCCTTTATGGAGGGGGGAGGGGGGGAGAAGGAACCGCTTTAGGGAGCTTCCGAGGCGCAATCACGTGAGCAGCATCAGCTGACGGACGCCATTGCCACGGCTTTTGAGAGGGCGCTTGTTCGTAGCCGGCATGTCTTCTGCCACCTCGTCCTCCTCCGCCTCTGATGACCCAGAAGCTTCCTCTGGAGCCAGAATGACCAAGGCGGCGGCACTGCTGCTTTGGAAGCGCGCCTGGTCCCTCGAAGAGATTCACTCCAGGAGTCAGTCCTGGTCCCTGGTGGCCAACACAGGGATGAGGACAGGCGATGGCAAGGGGAGGCCCATGAACCAATGCAGTGCGCTTGCAGGGCCGTGGAAGTCTTTCCGGGTCGATCTTCGATGCCCCCAATTTTCCCAGGCAGCTTCTTTCACCGAGCCAGAGCTTTACAGTTAGTCCTCAAGTTACAAGTGTAATGGAGTGAATCTCGTTCCTTTAGTGAGATCACTCTCTTGCTTGTTAAAACACACGTGGCTCGTTAAGTAAACATGAGGTATCTCGGGGTGGGGAAGGCCATGGAGGGCCTGTTGATGGCCCTCAAGGCCTCCCCGACCCACTAAGATACCTCATGCTTCCCCCTTCCTTCCTGCCGCGTGGGAATCACCTGGAAAAGGTCTGTCTCCTTTGCCGCGGTTCCTGCTGCCGCTCCAATCTGAGGTCAGGAGATGGGTCCGCAGCCCCTCGTGGCCCAATCTGGGCTCCGGAGGCCTGGAAAAGACCTCTGTAGCCTGGATCCATGGCCTTGGAGCAATTTTGTGGGGGGCCCTGCGGCCTGATCCAGGCTCCGGAGGCCTGGAAAAGACGTCTGGAGCCCAGATCAGGCTACTGGGGCCCCGCAAAATCACTCCACGGCCATGGATCCAGTTTCTGGAGGCTTAAAAAAGACCTCCGGAGCCCGGATCGTGTCGCTGGGGGCCTGCAAAATCATTTCCCGGCCATAGATCTGGTCTCTGAAAGTCTTTTCCAGGCCTCTGGAGCCTGGGTACGGTTGTTGGGAGGCTGCAAAATCGCCCTGCAGCCATGGATCCAGGATCCGGACGTCTTTTCCATGCCTCCAGAGCCTGGATTGGGCTGCTGGGGGCTGCAAAATCGCTCCTTGGCCATGGATCTGGGCTCCGGAGGCTTGGAAAAGGCCTCTGGAGCCCGGATCAAGCCACGGGGTGGGGTGGGGATCTGCAAAATCGCTCCGTGGCCATAGATCAGGCCAGCAGAGGTCCTTTTCCAGGCCACCAGAGCTCAGATCAGGCCACGGGCTGCTGTGGACGCGTCCTCTTGCCTCAGATCAGAGTGGCAGCAGGAACCGCAGCAGAGAGGAGACAGGCCTTTTCCAGGTGAGTCCCACGTGGCAGGAAGGGAGGGGGAAGCATGAGAGTGTTAAGTGAACACTCGGGGATTACCTGTACTCGCTCTGGCAGCTTAGAAGGAACCGGTTCTTCCGTTCAAAAAAAATAAAAAGGTGCCGGAACACCGTTCTGTGCGTTCTGTGACAAAAAAAGCACTGCCTGCCTGTATTTGATCAGCTGAACCAGCTAGAAAAAGAAACACGAGGCTTTTCTTAAATCCCTTTTAGCTTGAATAATCTATTGTCTTTTTTTTAAAGACGACATTTAAATTCATGAGCTATGTAGCTGTTAGATGGAACAATTAAAATCTCAGGTTTTCAGCCTTGTTTCTGGCAAGGGGAAAGGAGAAATTCATTTAGTTTGCATTTGAATATGAACTTTCCCAAGTCTCTAGTTGGAAATTAGTAAAGAACTGAAACTTGGCTAACATTCTGAACGGGCACCTTTCCAACGTTTGCAGTGCAATGCAACCTTTTTTTTTTTTAAAAAAAATGATTATTAAGGGAAGTCTATACAAAGTGCATAGAAGACAGTAAAGCTCAAAGATACACACCATGTGAGGGAAAACTATTTGCAGAAACTGGAGACGTTAGCAAAATCTCAGAGAAAAATAACACGCTTTTGAAGAAACGTGTACATAAATGCACCCACGTCTTGCTATTAGCTTTTTTGGAAATACAGGCAGTCCTTGACTTACAAACGCAACTGAGCCCAAAGTGTCCATTTCTAAGCAAGACAGTGGTTAAGTGAGTTTCGTCCCATTTCTTGCCATACTTCTTAAGTGAATTATTGCAGTTATTAAGCTAACAACATGTTTTTTAAGGGAATCTGGCTTCCCCATTGACTTTGCTTGTCAGAAGTTTCCAGAAGGTGATCATGTGACCCTGGGACACTGCATTAAATACATGCCAGTTGCCAAGCCTCCAAACTTTGATCACATGACCATGGTGACGTTGCGACTGTCGTAAGTGTGAAAAACGGTCATAAGGCACTTTTTTTCGGTGTGCTTGTAATTTCAAATGGTCACTAAACGAATGGTTGTAAGTCAAGGACTATTTGTATCAAATTGACAAATTGAACTTCACTCAAGGCCTTGGAAGGAAACTGAAATTATCAGACTTATGGGGCTCACGGTTTCAAAATGAATCCTATGAAGAACGGAGGGAGTGATTTTTTAAAACAAATATATAAAATTGGAGTAAGATGTTTGCAAATTGCAGGAGGATCGTGGTTAGTTCTGAATGTGAGCAGCTATTTGCATTTGTGCAATTACGTCTCAGTTCAACTTTGACAAATCTGCCATTAATGTTATTTGAATGTATATCTGTTTATATACTTCCCACAAAAGTGTGGAAGCTGTACCCAACAAGTATGGTCACGTTTTTTAAAATAAACTTTTTAAAAAATTGCAAAGGGTTTGAAGACCCATGCGAATGAACATTACAATTGGACAGCCTCAACTGTTATGAACCATGAAAGATTTATTGTGTGATCGAGTTATGCATCCACAGTGCGGATATTCAAAGATTATATCCCCATGTATCAATAATACTAGGGACGCGGTGGCTCAGTGGGTTAGGATGCTGAGCTTGTCGATCAGATGGTCGGCAGTTTGGCAGGTCGAATCCCGAGTGCCGCGTAACAGAGTGAGTGCCTGTTACTCGTCCCAGCTTCTGCCAACCTAGCAGTTCGAAAGCATGTAAAAATGCAAGTAAAAAAATAGGGACCACTACGGTGGGAAGGTAAGAGCGTTGGCATCTAGTCATGCCGGCCACATGACCACGGAGACGTCCTCAGACAAGCGCTGGCTCTTCGGCTTTGAAACGGAGATGAGCACCGGCCCCTAGAGTCGGAAACAACTAGCACGCATGTGCGGGGGAACCTTTACCTTTACCTTTATCAAGAATACTAACTTATCTGTGGTGAAGTCACCGAGATTTGTAAGAATATGAACAAGCAACATTTGATGCTTAAAAATCAACCCTAACTGTACTTCTATTGACTAGCAGCTACAAAAAAGGGAAACTTCTTTTTTTAACCATTAAAGTTGGTAAAAACCTGTCTCACTTTTGGTTGTGTAGGAAGCGCAGGTGGTTCTCGACTCACCGCCATTCATTTAGTGCCCATTCAGAGTTGCAATGTCACTGAAAAAAGTGATTTATGACTTATCCTCACACATGCAGCTGTTGCCGCATCCTCACCATCATAATTTGTTTCTTCCGTTGCATTATGAAACAGTTATGCAGCTTCATTATACGTGGTCCTCGACTTACAACAGGTCTTTTATGACCATTTGAAGTGACAACAGCATTGAAAAAAGTGACATTTTCCCACACTTAAGACCATGGCAGCATCCCCATGATCACGTGATCAAAATTTGGACACTTGGCAACTGACTCGTATATATGACGGTTGCAGTGTCCCAGGGTCATGTGATCAAGTTTTGCAACCTGACTTCTGACAAGCTAGGTCCTTGGGGGAACAGCCATGTTAACTAACTTAACTACTGCTACTGCTAAGCTTGTAAGCCGCCCTGAGTCTTCGGAGAAGGGCGGGATATAAATGGGATTAAAAAAAAAAAAAAACAACTGCAATGAGTCACTTAAGAACTGTGGCAAGAAGGCTTGTAAAATGGGGGCAAAGCTCACTTAACAAACATCTTGTTTAGTAGCAAAAATTTGTGATCATAAGTTGAGGACTATCTGTATTATAGTAATAGCTGCATAGCTACAGAGACAACTGCAGGACATACAATTTTCCTATGTGTAAAGATTGAGTTTCAATTACCCCAGGGCTAGGCAACCTTGGCTCTTTTATGACTCATGGACTTCAACTCCCAGAATTCCTGAGCCAGCATGGCTCAGCTTGGAAACCTCTCCCTTTTCCCTCAGCATGGCTGGCTCAGGAATTCTGGGAGTTGAAGTCTACGAGTCAAAAGAGCCAAGGTTGCCTACCCCTGACTTATGCCACATCACAGAACATACAGTAGGATAAGTGTTTCAGCACATTTTCCTCATGTGGTTTTCCCTCAGATCCACTTTTTCTGTTGACTGATCTTTGGGGAACTTGTGGTTTCTATGTTTTGCCAAGTATAACATATTTCAAAACTGCAGTTGTGTGGGATTTGACTTGCAAAATATTATTGAAGGAAGCTGGGCAAATTAAGCCGCATGGTTTTTAATGAGTGTTGTGAAATTGACTAAGATTCTGACATTGATTAGCTAGGATTTCCTGAGAAATTGAAAAACTCAAAGAACCAGACAGCCTTTGTGTTTCAGGTGGCATAAACCAACAATCCAAACAAACTACACTGATGTGTGTATGGTAAAACAAAGACAGGACAATTATGTGATTGTGAGGGAATAAATATATAACAATTTCGGCTTCCAGTTCTGTACTGCAAAAATTACCACCACCACATGGTACAGAAAATTCCTGCTCTTTGTTGCTCTCTAGGGGTCACCTGAAGTTTTGCAGCCCAAAGTGGTTGTCTCTAGTGGTGTCATCAGCGTGAGCAAAAGGATGATGCTGTAGCTTTTGATTTGCCCCTTCACACAAGTAAATAGGACTTGTGATTCAATAGGAGCTTTCTAAAATGTTTCGGTCAAACTGTTAAGCCTCCTTTGGGATTCAGGATCTGGGCAAAATACACATTTTAGCAAGAGCTTCCATATACACTCAAGTATTAAATGTTTGCAAAGCCACCGCAGATTGTTTGCTCGTTTTACACACCCTCCGATCAACAGTGGGATGTTTGTTTAGTTTGATTGGGGGGAAAAATAGCCCCCAGGATGAACCCGAGATTCCACAAAACTATTGCAGCGAGACAATTTTCTTTTTCTTCTTCTTCCTTAGCTTGCCATTTTATTAAAAGATAAAGAGAAAACAGATATTCTCATTAACTCTCCAGAATGTGGGCTTGGAGCCAAACCTGGCAGGCTTGCGTGGGTGGGGGAAGTGATCTTCTGTTCTGGTTAACCACCGTTGTTTCCATTCTGCAGACTTTCAACAAAACATACAGCCACCAGTCTTGGGAAAATGGCTTGCTTTATCCCATCCATGCACATAGCCCTCAACATTCATACCTTCAGGTAAGAGGGACCCAACTACATGTAGCTCTCGACTTATGATCGCAACTAGGAGCAGAATTTCTGCTGCAAAGCAAGGCGGTTGAGTCACACCCAGTGCTATGACCTTTTTTTTTTGCCATGGTTGTTAACCGAATCCCTGCCGTTGTTAAGTGAATCATGTGATCATTAACTGAATCCAGCTTTCCCCATTGACTTTGCTTGATGGAAATTGGCTGAGAAGGTCGCAAATGGAACTGACTGCATTGCTTCTGCTGTTCTAGTTTCGGAAACCAGGCAATTTCACTTCCAACCTTCCTCCACCACACCTGAAGGCTATAGCAAGGCAACCGAGGAGGCAGAGGTCGGATGGTGAGCGTCAATACGTCAGGAGCCTCCTTCTGTCTCACAATATTTCACTTGTGTGAAAGATGATTTTGTTTGCAGTCATTTATCCAACTCTGGCATGCTAGTCGGTGAAATGCCTTAGCCTTAGGGGTAAGTTTGTGTGGGTGGGTTTTAAAGATTAATTGCAAGATTCACCCTCATAAAATATGTGTTTTCATCAAAAGAGGCAGGATGTGTGGTAGCACCTTTAGAATTAATCAACATTATTAGGGCACGAGCTCACTGTGTACTAGCATATGTATGTTACACAGGTAGTCCTCAACTTACGACCACAATTGAACCCAAAATTTACATTGCTAGGTGAGGGAGCTTTGTTGAGTTTTTCCCCATGTTACGAACTTTCTTGCCACATTTGTTAAGGGAATCACTGCAGGTGTTAAGTTAGTAACATGGTGGTTAAGTGAATCTGGCTTCCCCAGTGACTTTGCTTGTTAAATGGTTGCAAAAGGTGATCACGTGACCCTGAGACACCACCACCATCATAAATGTGAGTCAGTTGGTCGAGCATCCGAATGTAAATCACATGACCCTGGGGATGCTGCAATGGTCATCAGTGTGAAAAATAGTCATAAATCACTTTTCTCAATGCCGTAGTAACTTTGACCGGTCACTAAATGAGCTGTTGTAAAGTCAAGGACTTACCTGTATTACAGGCACACTGTAGGACTGTTCTTACTGGACTCTTGGCATCCTTCAGTCTCGAGAGACTATGGTATCGTGCTCTGGAAAGAGGTCCTAAAGCAGCATCTGATGTGGCTAAAAAGGCCAATTTGAGAGTGGCACTCCCTTCCACACTGAGGGCAGATACAATCTGTCCCCTGCCCAGCCCCCAGATTTCGCTAGTTCTGGGACTGCCTCTTTGCCTCAGCCTGCCCCACAAGTGTCTCTTCGAATTAGAGAAGGGCCATGCTGCGTCTTTAGCCTCCAAGCTGAGCGATCAGAGGTCAAGGTTTCCCAGCTGTTAATGTCCATTCCCAAGGCCTTTAGATCCCTCTTGCAGATATCCTTATATCGCAGCTCTGGTCTCCCTCTGGGGTGCTTTCCCTGCACTAGTTCTCCATCCAGAAGATCTTTCGGAATCCGACCATCAGCCATTCTCACGACATGCCCAAGCCAGCATAGACATCGCTGTTTCAATAGTGTATGCATGCTAGAAATTCCAGCACATTCCAGGACTGCGCTATTTGGAAGGTGATGACGAGAATACGTCGGAGACAGCGCATATGAAAGGTGTTCAGCTTTCTCTCCTGCCATACGTGAAGACTCACTGCAGTACAAGAGTGTGCTCAAGACGCAGGCTCTATAGACCTGGATCTTTGTATCTTCTGTCAGTTTCTTATTAAGCCGTACTCTCTTTGTAAGTCTGGAAAATGTGGTGGCTACTTTACCAATATGTTTATTCAGCTCAGTATCTAAAGTACTGTATATAGTAGACATGTCAAACTTGTGACGTCACGTATCAGGATGGTTTTGCCATTGCCGGTAATGGGATGAGCGCAGCTTTTGGATGACACGTCTGGCCTGTGGGCCGGCAGTTTGACACTTCTGGTATATAGTTTCCTGCCTGAGCAGGGGGTTGGACTAGAAGACCTCCAAGGTCCCTTCCAACTATTCTATTCTGTTCTGTTCTGTTCTGTTCTACTCTACTCTACTCTGTTCTACTCTACTCTACTCTACTCTACCCTACCCTACCCTACCCTACCCTACCCTACTCTATCCTATCCTATCCTACTCTATCCTGTTCTATTCTTCATCTCGAGGTCATTCCCACATACAGTACCATGAGCAACCATCAATAATTTACAAAAAAAATCTTATCATAAGACTGATGATGATGATGATGAAGATGTTCCATCAAGTCATTGTCAACTCCTAGCAACCACACAAATAGACTTTTCTCCATGATGATCTGTTGCTAACGTGGTCCTTCATATCTTCCAAAGGTGAACTCATTGTCACTGCAATTGAGTTTTACTATGGAAAACAAAGAACACCGGTTCCCTCTTTGTAGATGGCATTCAGGTCAAGAGGCACTGGAGTGCACACTCCATAGCCTGAAATTAGAATCTGGCATAGCTGATCTAAGATAGAAGGCTGAATAAGATGCCAACCAGCTTGAGAAATATGTAAGACATGTTCAGATCAGTTCTACCTTCTCAGGGAGGAATTGAAGCTGAAGGGTCGTGGAAACTCCTAAAGACTGACCTTCCCTCCTGGTGTTATGTTGTCATCTCTTACTCTTAATTTGCACAGTGTTACTTTTGTATTGTTACATGCTTTCATTGTTTTTTTTCCACCATGAATGTTTTAGCTTGTTCCTTTTCTATGTAAAAGGCCAAGAATCTTTTTGGATTGTGGTGTCACAGAAATGTTTTAAACAAACAAATACATATAAACTCGGCAGGAGGCCCGTCAGCCCATTTTTGAAGAAGATCTCCTTATCCGCACAAAGCTGCTAGCTACTAAATGTTCAACTTATCTTGTTCCCTGGTGGCTTCCTCAGAAAGGCCTGAGCAACCTTACTCATGAAGGAGACAGGCTTAAAGCATCCTTAGGCTGTAGTGCAATTAGAGGAGAAGATGGTAGAGGACAGGAAGGCCTGGAGGAACATTGTCCATAGGGTTGCGATGGGTCGGACACGACTTCGCAACTAACAACAACAATACTTCTTCTAGAGGGACGCGGTGGCTCAGTGGGTTAGGACTCTGAGCTTGTCGATCAGAAGGTCGGCAGTTTGGCGGGTCGAATCCCAAGTGCCGCGTAACAGAGTGAGCGCCTGTTACTCGTCCCAGCTTCTGCCAACCTAGCAGTTTGAAAGCATGTTAAAATGCAAGTAGAAAAATAGGGACCACTATGGTGGGAAGGTAACAGTGTTCCGTGCGCCTTTGGCGTCTAGTCATGCCGGCCACATGACCACGGAGACGTCCTCGGACAAGCGCTGGCTCTTCGGCTTTGAAACGGAGATGAGCACCGGCCCCTATAGTCGGAAACAACTAGCACGCATGTGCGGGGGAACCTTTACCTTTACCTTTATACTTCTTCTTAACACCATTCTGGGAGCAACTTCAAGGAGTATAAATCCATTAGGCTTCCTTGAGACGGAAACCAGGTGTTGGCAGGTTTTTGAAACAAAGGCCATAGAGACAGAATAAGGGGTTGGCAATTGGAAGTCCATGCTAGCATAAATTTCTGCCAACTCATGGTTGGATGTTCAGCACTTCAACTCGGCAGTGGGGGAAGACCCTTCTATTAGCACTGGTGTTTGCCAGTATGTTAAATCTTTTTTCCCCCCAGATCCTTCTAGAAATGTTTCTTGCATGCAAAATACCTGCACGACCCCTCAGCTTCAATTCCTCCCTGATAAGGTAGAACTGATCTGAACACATGTCTTACACATTTCTCAAGCTGGTTGGCATCTTATCCAGCCTTTTATCTTAGATCAGCTATGCCAGATTCTAATTTCAGGCCATGGAGTGTGCACTCCAGTGCCTCTTGACCTGAATGCCATCTACAGGGGAGTCCTTCTTCCCTACTTAAGAGAGACATTATCTAAAATAAACAAAGCAGAAGAGGCCTTGGTGGCTCCATCTATTTCTGGCAGAAGATCAGTTCTGAAACTTGATAACCTCAGCTGCTTTCATCTTAGTCAAATTGCTTCCTCGGGGCTTCTGCGTGGGTTGTCAACCGATCTGGAAACCAAAGTCTCTGCAGTTCGACTGTTCACACATCTTTGTCTGCATATCCAACAGAATTAGGCTTATCCTTCATTCTATGTTCTCCTAAATCAATGGATGACATATTCTCCAGGGTTTTTTTTTAAATAGGATATCCCAGTATTTCTCAGCTCTCTAATTTTCCCCATCACTATTTGCGTTGAAAGATGTCTCTGAATCTTGATATGCTGGACAGGTAGTTCTCGACTTACAACTTTTTGTTAAGTGGCCCTTCGAAGTTATGACAGCACTGAAAAAAGTGACTTGTCACCATTTTTCATACTTATGACTTGGTCACGCGATCAAAATTTGGACGCTTGGCAACTGGCTCATATTGATGACAGTTGGAGAGTCCCGAGGTCATGTGATCACATTTTGCGACTTTCTGACAAGCAAAGTCACCAACGTAACAACTGCAGTGATTCACTTAACAACCATGGCGAGAAAGGTCGTAACATGGGGCAAAACTCAACTGACAACTGTCTCACTTAGCAACAGAAATTTTGGGCTCCATTACGGTTGTAATTTGAGGACCACCTATATACCCAAACATGAAAGGAATAAATTAGTATAAGCTAGCAAAATACAGTAAATAAGGTAGATTTTGTTTTGTTTTTCTAGAAAACCGGTCATAGTATTATGGTTTAACTATTATTGCTTTCTTAGCAATATATTTATTCTGGTTTCCTATATCCAAGGTAGCTAGTTGAAGCCAAGTTATTAAGACTAAGATGCTGGCTTAGCCTGAGCTAAAAAAATATTTGCTCCTCATGACAGATTATAGATTATGTCCAGAGATTGCTTGATTCAATATTAAATATTTTTCTAGGGCTAAAAATATCTTCCCCTCTGAAAGGCATCATCTATGAATGTCTCTAAGGTGATATACAAAATGCAAGGAACCATAACTAGTTCAAATGGTGCAGGAAGTTTTTTCATTTGCTTTACATCTGAGGAGAAAGAACGGCTACACAAGTCCTCAAGTTATGACAGTAATGCCTGACCCAATTTGGCAATGTTGTTTGTGGTGGTCATCAAGTAAATCTGGTGGTTGTAAAATGATGCTGTGCTCATTAAGTGAATACCACAGTCATTAAGCAAACCCATTGGTCACTATGGCAGACTTTTGTTAAAAACTAGAAGTGCCAGTTTTCTGGAAAACCATTATAAAACACAGTCATGTGGCTGGGGACACTGCAAATGGTCATAAATGGGAACATGCTGCCAAGTGTTTGAAATGTGGTCACATGACCGTGGGGTGGGGGCAACCATTGGAACTTCAGATCTGGATTATAAATCCCTTTATTTAAGTAGTTTATAACTTCAAGTGGTTACTAAGCTCCCAATCATACTACGTGTACCTTGGAAATGAAGAAGATTGACAGAAATGGGCATAACTATGTGGCCAGTTGCTTTTCATTATTTTCATGGATTTCGCTCTCCGATGTTATCTTATTCAAAGAACATGAGGCAGGACCAAAGAAGATGGAGAGACAATGTCAAAGACACCTTACAGCAACATCAAATAACAATGGTTGAAGCCACCAGACTTTGTATCTCCCTGACACCTGAAGGAGGAGGAGGTGGTAATGGAGGAGTTATCTTAGATGAATCTAGACAATGACCTTTAGAAACTATGAACTAAATCTTAATTATATACAGAAGCAAACTCTGGGGCCAAATTTACATTTGGGGAAGTCAAAAGCTACAGCACATATGTGAGCAGAGCAGAATCTGGAAAAATTCTTTTCAACTTTTCTTTTTGTAACTGCAATCTGCCTTTAAGGCTTGCAGTAAAATTAAACAGCCATGTAGCTCAGGAAAATTCAGCATTTTAAATAATATTTGCTAGACTGAAAAAGTGTTACCCCATTCTCTGAATTTGGGACTCTGCTTAAATGAGCAGTAGATGCTGCTTCTCATATACTATATATATATCATTGAAACATAAACTGTATTATTTAGTCCTGGCAACTGTTCAGATTAGATTTCTGCTAAAGTTTGTTAACAATTTTATATTTCCAGGGCAACATTTTAATATTTTACCTCTGATTTCCCTGCCATTTCAGTAAAAACAAGTAACTTTTAAAGGAAAAGAATACAGTATATATATTCCTTAATTGAAAAATTTGTTGCATTTTCGTTATATGTATCTTCAACAAAGTAGTTACAGCATTGGGAAGTTGTTAATCTCATTTTATACAATGTTGCTGTCACATTTTATACAATGTTGCTGTCACATTTTATACAATGCTGCCCTCTGTTGTTTTATAGCATCTCCGATGTCTTTTTAAAATAACTGTGAATGAAAGGACGTATTTTAGACTACAGCACTGGATCTATCTATCTATCTATCTATCTATCTATCTATCTATCTATCTATCTATCTATCTATCATCTATCTATCTATCTATCTATCTATCTATCATCTATCTATCTATCTATCTATCTATCTATCTATCTATCTATCTATCTATCTATCTATCTATCTATCTATCATCTCTTATCATCTACCTAGCTAGCTAGTTATCATCTAGCTAGCTATCCTGCCTTTATTATGTTTGCAAATAGCTCAAGGTGGTGAACCTATCCAACAAACCTTCCTTCTCCTCTTTTCTCCATCACAACAACCCTGTGAGGTGGGTTGGGTTAAGAGAGAGTGACTGGCTCAAAGTCACCCAGCTGGATTTCATCTCTAAGGCGGGACCTGAATTGACAATCTCCACGAAACGAGCAGTCCTGTGATGTCTTTGAAATTTAACTGAAACGCGGGGTGGCAGGAAGGTCTGCGAATCACTGGGATGAAAGAGGACACTCCAAGACCTTCCCACATACAGCTATTCTGTAAGGAATGAGAATGACCCCACGTTCCACCAGAGAAAATGCCACCATATTTTAAATTTTCTTTGAAAGAAATTTCAAAAGCAATTTGTCTTTCATCAAAAGAACTGATGGGAAAAACGCAGAAGAAATGGGATAATTCAGTTGGTTCTCAGCCTTGGAAACTCTAACATGTGTGGACTTCAACTCCCAGAATTCTCCAGCCAGCAGATGTAAAGTTGACAAGATTGAGAAATGTTGGACTAATTTGTTCACTCGGGGTTGCTGTGTCTGTGACTCAGGGCTTGGCTTGACAATTCCAGCTTCAGTCAAAGGTTGGAATTCACCACATGGTGGCACTCGTGTCACATTTCCCCCAAAATGCACCATCCATAGTAATTAATATACAGGTAGTCCTTGACTTACAACTATTTGTTTAGTGAGCGTTTGATGGCACTGACTTATGACCGATTTTCATACTTACAGCTATTGAAGTATCCCTGTGGTCACATGATCAAAATTTGGGCCCCTGGCAAGCGCCTTGTATTTATCACAGTTGCCTTGTCCTGGGATCATGTGATCACCATTTGTAATCTTCCTAGCTGGCTTCTGTCAAACCTGTGGGAGTTGATGGTTGTTTTTTGTTTTTTCTGGGCTCTGTGTGTGTGTGTGTGTGTGTGTGTGTGTGTGATTGTAGTTTTGGTTATTTTTGCGTGCTCTGTTATATTGCTGCCTTGCAGTTTTTAATCTGTTTCCGTTTTGGAGGCCTGGAAGCCATTCAGACATAATTGAAGCAGCATGTAAGCCTACTAATTTATTGAATGAATGAATGTTCATTCAGAATGTTCTGCTGGATCAAGCGAAAGTCATCTAGTCCAGCATTCCGTCAACCAGGTTCATTCAGGAAGCTCACCAACAGGAACAGATGAATGTTCTCCCTCTTGTATTATAATTCCTCAGTAGTTGATACTTAAGGTGTGCTTCTTGTGATTTGGGAGGTAGACAACAAATCAAAATAGTTGATTACTATACCCAATGCATCAATTCATATTTATTTTACAGTACTCGTAACCCATCCTGGTCTCAAAGTATTCTGGGTAGTGTAGTAGAGCATGAAACAAAAACCTCATGAAAATTCTCCATTTGCCTTCTAGAAGACTACCAGCACATCTGGGCAGAGGGGATAATCTTGGCCTTGACCTGATGGTGAATACCAGGTCCATGTGCATCTAGAAGATGTTCATTCATAATTTAATGGTGGATAAGCGATAGGACATGGCGTGCATCATGTGAGAGAAGCGATATGACCTCCTTGGAGATCTGTCCTTATGAATTTCAGTTTCTTCAGCACCCTTGACCCCAAGAGTGGACATTGGGCAGGGGGGTTAGCCATTATTGTGAGATGGATGGTGTCTGTGGCTTAGGAATGGGCAAAACAACAAGCCGGAGATCCTGCTGGCATTCCAGCTGCCCTTTTGTTTGGTGGGATGACTTTGTGAGCTCCCAGGCTGCTTTTGGACTTTATCCCATGCCCCCCTCCAGGCAATAGTGGCCCTTTCTCAAGAAGCCCTCTTTAATCTGGGAATGATGGAAACTATCAGCATTCATTCTTTAGGGATTCTTTGTTCAGAGTTTGATGGGGACCCAGGTGTACAATACCATGGAACAAATAAATTATCTGGACCACGTTCAGTCTAGAATCTGGGCTGGGTATTGCCCAGGCGTTACACTGGTTGATTATCTTCACTGGGCCCTGGATGAAAGAAATATGCACCTCTTGGTCCTGAGATCTCTCAGCAGCCCTTTGATACCATTGACTATGGCATCCCTTTGGTCTGCCTACTAGGGATTGGGTTGGTGTGTGTGGGGAGGTTAACTCCTTTTTGAGTGAACGTCAGTAGCACTGAAGAGGAAGAACTCATTGCTCAAATTTTTAAGGTTCAGTGTTAACTCTGCTATTGATCAACATCTACATGAAATCAAGGAGAGAAGCAACCTAGAATTAAGGAGAAATTTCCTGACAGTTAGAACAATTAACCAGTGGAACAACCTGCCTCCAGAAGCGGTGAATGCTCCAACACTGGAAGTTTTTAAGAAGAGACTGGACAGTCATTTGTCTGAAATGGTATGGGGTTTCCTGCCTGAGCAGGGGGTTGGACTAGAAGACCTCCAAGGTCCCTTCCAACTCTGCTATTCTATTCTGTTCTAAATAGTTGGGGAAGTACCGTATATACTTGAGTATGAGCCGAATTTTTCAGCCCACTTTTTGGGCTGAAAAATTTCACTTCGGCTTATACTCCAGTCAACAAAAAAACTTACCGAGGACTTGTGCGCGGCCGAGGCTTTGGTGCTTCCGGGATCGCGCGCACCTCTCCCAAGCCACCGCCATCCGGAGACCTGCCGAAGTTTGGGGAGGTTTGGGGAGGTGCGCGCGCACCTCCCTAAACCTCCCCAAACGTCGGCAGGTCTCCGGACCTCCGCACCTTGCCTGCCTGCTTCTTTCCGCAGTGGAAAGAAGCAGGCAGGCAGGGCGCGGAGGAACGGAGACCTGCCGACGTTTGGGGAGGTTTGGGCGCCTCCCCAAACCTCCCCAAACGTTGGCAGGTCTCCGTTCCTCCTGCCGACGTTTAGGGAGGTTTGGGCGCCTCCCCAAACCTCCCCAAACGTCGGCAGGTCTCCGTTCCTCCGCGCAGACCTGCCGACGTTTGGGGAGGTTTGGGCGCCTCCCCAAACCTCCCCAAATGTCGGCAGGTCTCCGTTCCTCCTGCCGACGTTTAGGGAGGTTTGGGCGCCTCCCCAAACCTCCCCAAACGTCGGCAGGTCTCCGTTCCTCCGCGCAGACCTGCCGACGTTTGGGGAGGTTTGGGCGCCTCCCCAAACCTCCCCAAATGTCGGCAGGTCTCCGTTTCTCCTGCTGACGTTTGGGGAGGTTTGGGCGCCTCCCCAAACCTCCCCAAACGTCGGCAGGTCTCCATTCCTCCGCGCAGACCTGCCGACGTTTGGGGAGGTTTGGGCGCCTCCCCAAACCTCCCCAAACATCGGCAGGTCTCCGTTCCTCCTGCCGACGTTTGGGGAGGTTTGGCCGCCTCCCCAAACCTCCCCAAATGTCGGCAGGTCTCCGTTCCTCCGCGCAGACCTGCCGACGTTTGGGGAGGTTTGGGCGCCTCCCCAAACCTCCCCAAACGTCGGCAGGTCTCTGTTCCTCCTGCTGACGTTTGGGGAGGTTTGGGCGCCTCCCCAAACCTCCCCAAATGTCGGCAGGTCTCCGTTCCTCCGCGCAGACCTGCCGACGTTTGGGGAGGTTTGGGGAGGCGCCCAAACCTCCCCAAACGTCGGCAGGTCTGCGCGGAGGAACGGAGACCTGCCGACGTTTGGGGAGGTTTGGGGAGGCGCCCAAACCTCCCCAAACGTTTGGCAGGTCTGTGCGGAGGAACGGAGACCTGCCAACGTTTGGGGAGGTTTGGGGAGGCGCCCAAACCTCCCCAAACGTCGGCAGGAGGAACGGAGACATGCCGACGTTTGGGGAGGTTTGGGGAGGCGCCCAAACCTCCCCAAACGTCGGCAGGAGGAATGGAGACCTGCCGACGTTTGGGGAGGTTTGGGGAGGCGCCCAAACCTCCCCAAACGTCGGCAGGTCTGCGCAGAGGAACGGAGACCTGCCGACGTTTGGGGAGGTTTGGGGAGGCGCCCAAACCTCCCCAAACGTCGGCAGGTCTCCGTTCCTCCGCGCCCTGCCTGCCTGCTTCTTTCCGCTGCGGAAAGAAGCAGGCAGGCAAGGCGCGGAGGTCCGGAGACCTGCCGACGTTTGGGGAGGTTTGGGGAGGTGCGCGCGCACCTCCCCAAACCTCCCCAAACTTCGGCAGGTCTCCGGACGGCGGCGGCTTGGGAGAGATGCGCGCGATCCTGGAAGCACCGAAGCCTCGGCCGCGCGCAAGTCCTCGGTAAGTTCCGGGCGGTCACTTGCTTCGCGTCTCCTGAGGGAAGGGGGGGGCGACTGGAGCGGGCGTGTTTCCTCGCCTGCTGGGCGCCGCGATTTGCCCGGGGAACGCGCAGGCCCCGAATGGCAGCGTGGAGCGAGGAAGCGGACAGCCAGGGCTTCCCCGAGAGCCGCGGCCACACGGTATTCCTGTGTATTCAGGCTTGCAAAATGGCGGATTGAGCCTCTGCTGGCGGCAGAGGCTTGCAGAACGGCGGATCGGCTTATACTCGAGTCAATAACTTTTTCCAGTTTTTTTGGGGTGAAATTGGGGTCTCGGCTTATACTCGAGTTGGCTTATACTCAAGTATATACGGTAATTTGTTGCCTGGTGTGAGATATGAAGTGCTAATGATGCACATATACCATGTCTATCCCAGGCTGAACCAGAGATACTGTGGAACTATTGGCTCAATGTTTAGAAGTTGTCAAGTATGGATGAGAGAAAATAGATTGAAGCTGAATCTCATCAAGACAGAGCAATTATTTATGCAAATGAGTACTCTTCCCAGCTTCAGTGATAATTCTGGACAGCCAGGCTAAAGAAGAAAGCTCCGGCAAAAGTGAATCATGAATTTGTTTAGAGTACTGCATTACACTCAACATGGGGCTGCCTTTGAAGACTACTTGGAAATTGTAATTGATTCAAAATAAAGGGGTCTGCATGTTAGCAAATGCAATTGCTATGTTCTAATTCCCACAGTGGTTGCTTGGCAACAGGTTTCCAGTGATGTGTTTTCAAGCTCTTACATAATTTGATACCTAGAGACTCAACTTATAAATAATATCTTTTCTACATAGAAACAACCCACCTGAGGTATCTAGTCCAGTGTTTTAAGATGTATGGATTTCAACTCCCAGAAGTGTGAATAAGGAATTCTGGGAGTTGAAGTCCACACATCTTAAAATGGATGAGAAACATTGATGTAGTGCATACATTTTTTAAAAAATCTTTTAGTTGTCCCTTCTTTTTATGAAATCTGCAGATGATCTGCAAAATCTGCAATTTTGGATTCTACTCTTTGGGACGACCCCCCCCCTTTTCCCCCCATTCAGTTAGTACTCTCTTTATTGGCCTTCCAAAAATTGCTAAAAACGTTTCAGAGAGTATTTGGAGACTGAACAGTGATTTCCATTTGCACTTACAATTTGTGCTTTTTATTATCCTTGCATTTTATATTATGTTTCATATTTCTTCTTATGATGTGTATTTTATATACATTTTTATAAACACAAACTGCTGGGAATCCAAGATTATACGGGTAGTGATAATAAATATAAAAATGAAATGTAAATTACATTTGTAATCGATTGCCCTAACTATGGGGGGTGAGGTGTTACCCCCCGTTGATAGGGCCCACAACTTGGGCGTCCTCCTGGACTCACGGCTCAGTTTGGCAGATCATATAGGTGCCGTGGCCAGGGGGGCTTTTGCCCAGGTTCGCCTGGTGCGCCAGTTGCAGCCCTATCTGGACCGAGATGCCCTACGCACAGTCACTCATGCGCTCGTGACCTCCCGGATAGACTACTGCAATGCTCTCTACATGGGGCTGCCCTTGAGGACCACTCGGAGGCTTCAGCTGGTGCAGAATGCAGCCGCGCGAGTTGTCATGGGAGTCTCCCAATACTCCCATGTAACGCCTCTTCTCCGTGAGCTGCATTGGCTTCCAGTTGCCCTCTGGGTGAGATTCAAGGTGCTGGTGATGACCTATAAAGCCCTAAATGGCTTGGGTCCAGATTATCTTAGGGAGCAACTGCTGCCAGCATCAACCTCCCATCGTCCTGTGTGCTCCCACAGGGAGGGCCTCCTCAGGGTGCTGCCGGTCAGGGAGTGCCGGCAGGCGATCCCCAGGGGGAGGGCGTTCTCTGTGGGCGCGCCTGCCCTATGGAATCAATTGCCGGTGGAACTCTGGACTGCCCCCGACCTTCGTTCGTTTCGCCGGGACCTAAAAACCTGGCTTTTTGAGTTATCTGGCCTGGACTGAGGGGTTTTAAGGTTTTTTAAATTCTAATTTTAAACTTTTTGGGGCTATTGATTTAATTTAATTTTATTTTAATTTTATATTGTACTGTTTTAATTTTGTCCTGTAAACCGCCCTGAGTTCTTCGGGAATAGGGCGGTATATAAACTGAATTAAATAAATAAATAAATCTGTATTTGCCATTTTGAAACAGCTTTTGCATCTTTTTCTTAAAAAAAATTATCCTAAATAGTTTGATACCAGCAGTAAATTTAACCACGCTGAATCTGGGATTATTAAAAGCATTAAAATTTGCTGATCCCTGAGGGACCTACTTTGTACAGGTTTGCAGAGTGAAAATTAGAGAACAGCTTGGGTGGAAATTCTACCAATGAATAAGCAAAGGCAAGATTGTAAGGATGACAAATTGATCTGTATTAAACAAACTTGTTAATACTTGCCGGCATTTAAGAATTTACTTCTATATTAGGGCAACATATTACAGAAGAGGCAAAAACCAAAGTACTGTGCTTTCTAATCACAGTTAAGGTAAATTACAGTCACTGGAGACGCTTGTGGGAATGCAACACACAATTTCTCCCATTTGCGACAGCTACCATTTCAAACTGAATCCAGCGCAAATTCTTCATCCGTGTCTAAATAGTGTTTTCTCCTTTCTTCCACAAAACCAGCTTCTTCAGTCTACAGGCAGTTCTTGACCTATGACACCTGGGCCCCAAATTTCTGTTGCTAAGTGAGATAATTGCTATGTGAGTTTTGCCTCATTTCCTGCCACTGCAGTTAAGTTAGACTGTGAGACTTGATATCACAGCTGTTGGCCCTTCAACAAAGCCACCCATTTGTCGGTTTCAGAAAAGGCAGGCACAACCACCCTTCTCTGTGCATAAATGATTCACCGGTGGAGATGGTTATACCAGCATCAAATTCCTGGGTGTGCAGATAACAAGTAGGCTGGCTTGGTCGCTCAACAGTGAGACACTGGTCAAGCGGGCACAGCAGCGTCTGCACTTTCTGCATCGCATGAGAAAAGCTCATCTTCCTTCCCCTGTCCTGACCACTTTCTACAGAGGGACGATCGAGAGCATCCTGTCACACAGCATCACAGTCTGGTTTGGAAGCATCACTGCTCCAGACAGGAAGGCGTTGCAGAGAGTGGTGAGGATGGCCGAAAAGATCATTGGCAGTTCCCTCCCTCCCATCCAGGACATAGCACAGAAGCGTTGCTTGAGCAGGGTCCGTAAGATTATCTGGTCCGTAAGATTATCTGGGACACGACTCATCCTCTTCACGATCTGTTTTCCTTGTTACCTTCTGGGAGGAGGGGGGCTTCGTGGTATCCGTAGCAGAACATCCAGATTCAGCCATAGTTTCATTCCATACAGCATTAACCTCGTGAACTCTCTCAAGCTTCCATTATATATTCAAGATGGACAGTATTTAATATTTTATTGCTATGTATATGTAGGGGTGTGGGTCTATACATAGGTTGTATGTAGTATGTTTTAGGGGTGTGTCATGTATGTGTTTCACTTTGAGAGCGGGCAACTAAATTTCATTTTTGATGTGTGCCGTTGTGCCCACAGTAAAAAATGACAATAAAGATTATCTTAAGTTAGACTGTGAGACTTGATATGACACCTGTTGGCCCTTCAAGAAAGCCACCCATTTCTCTAGAGAAAAAGACTTGGTAAAAACCCAAAGGAATTCTCTTCATTGTTCCTGCCCATCTATACTGGGGATGAATCCTGAAGGTCAAAAAAGATGTGCAGAGACAGCTCTAGCTCAACCTGAAGCCCTGAGAATCACAATGACAGACAACTGGCTCTTTGAACATGCTCAGTGACACTTTCCTTTGTGATTACAGCTAGTCCTTGACTTACGTCCACAACTGAGCCCAAAATTTCTGTTGCTAACTGAGACATTTTACGACCTTTCTTGCCACAACTCTTAAGTGGATCCCTGCAGTTGTTAAGTTAGTCACACAGTTGTTAAGTGAATCTGGCTTCCCCATTGACTTTGCTGGTCAAAAGTTCATAATAGGGGATCACATGACCCCAGGATGCTGCAACCGTCATAAATATGAACCAGTTGCCAAGTGTCTGAATTTTGATCATGTGACCACGGGGATGCTGCAATGGTTGTTAAGTGTGAAAAATGGACTTAAGTCACTCGTTTCAGTGCTGCTGTAACTTTGAATGGTCACTAAAGCAGAGGTCCCCAACCTTTTGGGCACCAGGGACCGGTTCCGTGGAGAAAGGTTTTTCCACGGACCGGAGAGTGTGCGTGGTTTTGTGTGCTGCCTGCATCCCACGGATGGGGCTTTGCTTGTTTGTGCAGACCGGTTGCTGGCATGTTACGGCCTGATACCGGTCCATGGTTGGGGACTCCTGCTCTAAATGAATGGTTGTAAGTTGAGGACTATCTGTATTCCTCTTTTTTTTTTAAAATCTTTACTCAAGATGTACTCAGCTGGGATTTCTTACTGGCAGGAGAAGGCTTCATCCCTTCCTTAAAAGTTTTGCTTTTTTTTTCCTTTTCTTCCCAGCATTTTCCCCCACAAGTATAGGATTTGGTTTTATTTTAGATCAGGGGTTTTCAAACGTGGCCCTGTTATGACTTGTGGACTTCAACTCCCAGAATTCTTCAGCCAGGCATGCTGGCTGAGGAATTCTGGGAGTTGAAGTCCACAAGTCATAAAAGGGCCAAGTTTGAAGACCCCTGTTTTAGATCAATTGAATGCTGAACTGGCCTTCAATGCCTTAAACTCTTGCTCCCCAGAGGAAAAGAGGAAATGGGAGTTGCTTATGGCAAAAACGGGAACATTTTCGCTAAGGGCATTCCATAGGGTAGGCCCGCCGTATTTTACTGCTCAGGTATTTTTGGTGCTCTGTTGCTTAAGGTGATGAGGAAACTTAAAGCTCCCATTCTTGTCATCTGTCCGTACTGGTTCCCTCCATAACTGGAAAACAGCTGTGCATCAGGAAAAAAACCAAAACACCACTGTTAAGTTCTTTTGCAACTTCTTGGAAACGTGGAGTACAGTAAAAGAAACATCTCTGTATTATTGCCATATTTTAATACGTGATGAAGCTCTCTAGGGCTTTCCCCACAAAAGCCATGGATGATGCAGCATTTTCCGTACAAATGTTGGGCCAAACCGGGGTGAGCCATAAATATATATTGTTAAACGAAAGCCTGGATTTCTCTTTATTTGTCCTAAGCGTAGCTTTAATTAAAATCAGTCCCCCGTTTCCCATCTTTTAAACGGGGATTGTAGGAAGCTGGAAGGTGAGATTGAAAATGGTGATCACATGACTGTGGCCGCTCGGCAGCACTGAAGCAGCCACAAATTTTCCAAATTTCATTCCCACGGGAGTCAAAGGTCCCAGATTTTGGATGCCTTCTGCAATTTAGCCCACTTGAGGTATGTCGATTCAAAAATTGTCGCCCAGTTAGATGTTACAAATAAACAGGCACAAGAGGTGTGTGTAGGTCTTTTGCTTTCTTAGGAGGAAATGACCCAGTAGCAAATCTTCTGAACCTAAAACATACACCAGCCGAAGGATCTGAGAGGAACAGAAAGTATGTGAAGTTCTAAACTGGGGGGAAAATGCCAAAAGGTGAGCCAGACTTAAATTTTGTTCACAGGCCTCTCCTTTCGTTGAACTTCCATAGTTTTAAACTCTAGGCCAGTGTTTTTAAAACCTTGGCAACTTTAGTTATTTATTTATTTAGATTTATATACCACCCTTTCCCGAAGGACTCAGGGCAGTTAAGATGTGTGTACTTCAACTCCCAGAATTCCACAGTCAGCAGGAGAGTTGAAGTCCAAGATCACAAAAACACTGCTATAGCCCCACACTTCAAAAACCAATCCATGAAGTACAGCCCCAAATTTCTGTTGCTAAGTGAAACATTCATTAAGTGAATTTTGCCCCATTGTACGAGCTTCCTTGTCACAGTTGTTAAGTGATTGACTGCCCTTCTTAAGTTAGTCACATGGTTGTTAATTGAATCTGGCTTCCCCATTGACTTTGCTTGTCAGAAGGTCGCAAAAGCGGATCACATGACTCCAGAGACACTGCAACCGTCATAAATGTGAGTCAGTTGTCAAGCATCTGAATTTTAATCATGTGACCATGGGCATGCTGCAACTGTCGTTAAGGGTGAAAACTGGTGAGAAGAAGTCACTTTTTTCAGTGCTCTTGTGACTTTGAACGGTCACTAAAGAGCTGTTGTAAGTTGAGGACTACCAGTATTTTCCCTGCTGAAGCTGGAAGGCTGGCGTCTTCCTGTATCAACAGTATGACTTGGGTGGATAAAAGCCACTCTTGTTTGCATCATCCATCATCTACGCCAGAGGTGTCAAACTGCTGGCCCATGGGCCGGATGCATCACAAGGAAACCGCGCCCACCCCATTGCCGCCAATGGGGTAAAAGCTCCGGTACATCGTGCAATGTCACGTGACGTCACAAGTTTGACATGTCTGATACACTTATTAACAACTGGTCTCACACAGCACAGACAGCTCACATGGCTCACACAAAACCATGTTAACATAACCATGGTTTACTCAAGCCAGTGCTCTGGCATGTTTATAGAACCCAAAACTAAACCCACAGGTTGGGTGTATATGTATATGTAAAGGTAAAGGTAAAGGTTCCCCTGCACATGCGTGCTAGTTGTTTCCGACTCTAGGGGCCGGTGCTCATTTCCGTTTCAAAGCCGACGAGCCAGCGCTTGTCCGAGGACGTCTCCGTGGTCATGTGGCCGGCATGACTAGACGCCAAAGGTGCACGGAACACTGTTACCTTCCCACCGGAGTGGTCCCTATTTTTCTACTTGCATTATTACATGCTTTTGAACTGCTAGGTTGGCAGAAGCTGGGACGAGTAACAGGCACTCACTCTGTTACGCAGCACTCGGGATTCGACCCGCCAAACTGCTGACCTTCTGATCGACAAGCTCAGCGTCCTAACCCACTGAGCCACCGCGTCCCTTTTTATGTATATGTATATGAATACAAATGTTTCAAATACCTACCTGCCTACCTACCATCTAACTCTTGTGCTTTCCCCAAAGCTGGAAAATAAAGATTTTTCATGGACAATCAGGGACATCTCTCTTCTCTGTCTGCTTTCACAGGGCCAAGGGGGACATTTCCAAATCGAAGAGCTAAAAACCGAATCTTATAAATTCTCTCTCCCCTTCTCCCCCCCCCCGCCCCTTTGGAAGCTGTTGCAGTACCAAATAAAGACCCCTCCCATCTTCACTCCCCTCTGTTCCCAAGATGGGTTTGGCTCTTGACTTGGAGAAAGCATTTTACATTCCGCGGAATCCTCTTCTTTTTTCTTTTTTTTGTACCTTGGGGGCCACCTGGCAACTCCGAGGCTCCCCTTTCCGAAATGAGTAAGGGAGTAGAAGAGGGTGGGTCGACCAAGATGGGGGTCGGGCGGGCGGGGGGGGGGGAGAAAGAAGAGAATGAATGTTCCTCTTTGCTGATGTGTCTGGATTTCTGTCCCCACCCGCTTTCCCCCTTCCTCTCTCTCTCTCTCTCTCTCTCTCTCTCTCTCTCTCTCTCTCTCTCATTTTTTTTCCCACCTTCTAAGCCTCAATTGGGTGTCTCCTTTCTCTTCCCCTGCTGCTGTTTCAGCGCCAGGGAGGGACAAGCCGCTGCAGAGGGCCCGGGAAAAAGAAGAAGAAGAAGAAGAAGAAGAAGAAGAAGAAGAAGAAGAAGAAGAAGAAGAAGAAGAAGAAGAAGAAGAAGAAGAAGAAGAAGAAGAAGAAGAAGAAGAAGAAGAAGAAGAAGAAGAAGAAGAAGAAGAAGAAGAAGAAGAAGAAGAAGAAGAAGAAGAAGAAGAAGAAGAAGAAGAAAAAAACAACTCGGGGAAAAAAGTTTCGCTTGAAAACGCCGCTTCTTGGGCCGCCGCCGCCGCTGCTCGTGCTTGCCCAGCGCAACGCGCGCTCCCCGCGGGCTTTCCGCGAAGGTCCCTTTTCCTTTGCAGGCAAGTCCTCCTATTTTCCCATGAAGCTTTTTAAGAACAATTAAGCCCGGTTCCGAAAGTTTCTTTAATTCTGTTTCTCTTTCTCACTCTTAAACCCCCCTCCCTCCCCACCCCACCCCCAAAAAACCCCTAAACTCATTTTCTTCTTTTGGGGGCATGGCACACGTGTTTTGTGTGTGTCTGTCTTTGTGTGTGTGTGTGTGTGTGTGCGAAGAATGAGATGGTGTTTTTGTTTGGGGGTGTTTTTTTTTTTTTTTGCAACCGTGCATTTAAATCCCAGGAAGGCTGGCAGGGCGCAGCGCTTCGCGAAGCCTTCAATATTTTGGCCGATCTGTGTAACATTTAAGGACTGGCGACTTTCTCCCCCGAACAAAGGCAGGTTTATTGATGGGGCAGAAATAAGGATCGGAGCGAGATGGAGAGTTTAATAAGAGCGAGGGGTGCCTTGCTTGCCTGTGGGACGGATTATTTTGCTTTTTTATTTTTTATTTTTTATTATTTTTTAGCGCGTTTATCTTTCCTTGCGTTCGTTCGGGAGACACGCAAGGTACGTGTCGTGTGAGCGCTGGTCTTCGCTTCTTCCCTCGGGAGGCGGCAGGAGTTGCCTTTAGTTTTCCGCCTTGGAGAGGTTGGCGGCTTGGCTGCGGGCGTGGATCCTGTTCGGACCTCTCCCTCTATATCCCCGTCAACGAAGTACAGTTAGTTCTCGACTTACAACAGCTCATTTAGTGACCATTCAAAGTTACAGTGGGGCTGAAAAAACGTGGGATGGGTTTTCAGGCTTGCAACCATTGCAGCGTCCCCAATGGTCACATGATCAAAATTCGGACGCTTGGAAACTGACTCACATCTATGACGGTTGCCGTGTGCCGGAGTCATGTGATCCCCTTTTACGACCTTCTGACCAGCAGAGTCAATGGGGAAGCCAGATTCACTTAACAACCGTGTGACTAACTTGACACCTGCAGGGATCCTCTTAACTATTGTGGCAAGAAAGGTCGTAAAATGGGGCAAAACTCACCTTAACAAATGTCTCAGTTAGCAACGGAAATTTGGGGCTCAGTTGTGGACGTAAGTCGAGGACTGCCTGGAATCACAAAGGAGAGTGTCTCTGAGCATGTCCAGAGAGCTAGTTGTCTGTCACTGCAATTCTCAGGGCTTCACATTGAGCTAGACGTGTCTCCGCATATCTCTTTCGACCTTCAGGATTCATCCCGGATATAAATTGGCAGGAAAAATGAAGTCAAGACTTCTTGCCAGCTTCCTCTCCCCTAGAAATCCCGCTAAAATTTGGGCCTTTACCCAGTCTTTTTCTCTAGAGCAGGGGTAGGCAACCTTGGCTCTTTTATATGACTTGTGGACTTCAATTCCCAGAATTCCTGAGCCAGCATGGCTCAGCTTGGAGACTTCTCCCTTTTCCCTCAGCATGGCTGGCTCAGGAATTCTGGGAGTTGAAGTCCACGAGTCATAAAAGAGCCAAGGTTGCCTATCCATGGCCTAGAATGGGTGGCTTTCTTAAAGGGCCAACAGCTCTCATATCAGGTCCCACAATCCAGCTGTGTCCATGTGACACCGGGAAGCACCCATTAGTCAATCATGTCTCAGCCGCCTCTGTGGTTGGTGAAATTATTTTGACTCGGTTTGTCCTATAGGTGGCCCTGGACTTACCACCACAGTTAAGCCCAAAATTTCCGTTGCTAAGCAAGATGATTGTTAAGTGAACTTTGCCCCATTTAGTAACATGGTTGTTAAGTGAAATCTGGCTTCCACATTGGCTTCGCTTTCAGAAGGTTGCAAAAGGGGAATCATCAGACCACGGGACACTGCAGACCATCAGTAATCCATGCCAGGTGTCTGGCATCTGAATTTAGATCAGGTGACCATGGGGATGTGAAAAACGGTTATTTATAAGTCACTTTTTTTCCAGTGCTGTTGTAACTTCAAACGGTTGCTAAATGAATGACTGAATGACTGAAAGTCGAGGAGTCAAAGGAAACTCATTGAATAGGCCAGGTTTGAAAGTGTCCTGTGAACAGGGCCTGAGTGTAGTTCTGCTTTTTCCAAGGTGGACTAGTAATTCTATGAGCTCAACTCCAGCACATCTGGTTAGTCCCAGGGGGAGAATGCTGGTGCAGAATTACACTGAAATACTACCACATGTGACCGGTGCGCAAGCTACTTTGACACTGCACATGGAAGGACTTTATGCTAAGTCATAATGTGGTTTGTGTGGTTTTGGCTCAATAGTTTGTGAACTCGGCCCTTGAGAATCATACGTAGCAGCATCCATCTTGCCTTCCCTGAACCTCCCATGCAGAACTGCTGCTCATGATTTAGGACTTAGCGTGTTTGTAGAAATAATGGAAAAGAGCCGCTTAAAACAGCTTCCTCTCAATGTAGAAATCCGTATTAAAGAATTCGACATAGATTGACACTCTGCTGGAATATTCCGGGGAAGGAAGTCCATTATCTGTCTTGGAAATTGGTTCCACTATTAAACTGCTATTGGTCAAGCATTTGCTTCAGTGAAGATTATGGAAATTGTGGCTTAGCTCCTGAGCATCAAAGGAACTATATGGCTCAGTAAACTTCCTTCAAAGGATGAATAGAGTCTTAACAAGGGAGGGGAGAAGATGTAGAGCAGGGGTGTCAAACTGCCGGCCTGCGGGCCCGGACGGGTCATCCGGAAGCCACGCCCACCCCATTGCCGGCAATGGCAAAACTAATAATAATAATAATAAGTTGGAAGGGACCTTGGAGGTCATCTAGTCCAACCCCCTGCTGAGGCAGGAAACCCTATACCATTTCAGACAAAACTTCCAGTGTTGGAGCATTCACCACTTCTGGAGGCAGGTTGTTCCACTGGTTAATTGTTCTAACTGTCAGGAAATTTCTCCTTAGTTCTAGGTTGCTTCTCTCCTTGACTAGTTTCCATCCATTGCTTCTTGTCCTGCTCTCAGGTGCTCTGGAGAACAGCCTGGCTCCCTCTTCTTTGTGGCAGCCCCTGAGATATTGGAACACTGCTATCATGTCACCCCTCACCCTGATACGTTGCATGACGTCATGTGACATCACGAGTTTGACATGTCTGATGTAGAGAAATGATGCGAATCATCAATCATGTGTTATCATGTCAGTGTCTATTTTTAAGGAATACCCTGATAGACTTTCTTCAGAAGGAACTGTCTCCAATCTGGGCCTTCAGCTCTTCCAATGGTTTACCCATCACCATTGTAACTAAGTCCATTCATCTTGGGGCTGGTCATACTGTACTTTTGACCTGTTGGTGTGACACACTTGGATTTTCAAAGAGTCTCAGAAAAAAATTCCTCATTCGAGGTCAAAATAAAATTGCCATTGTGGGATAAGAGGAGCTGTCCTTGTTGTTGTTAGCTGCGAAGTCGTGTCCGAGCCATCGCGACCCAATGGACAACGTTCCTCCAGGCCTTCCTGTCCTTTACCATCTTCTGAAGTCCATTTAAGCTCACGCCTACTGCTTCAGTGACTCCATCCAGCCACCTCATTCTCTGTCATCCCCTTCTTCTATTGCCCTCAATTTTTCCCAGCATTTAGGCTCTTCTCCAGTGAGTCCTTCCTTCTCATTAGGTGGCCAAAGTATTTGAGTTTTAGCTTCAGGATCTGGCCTTCTAAAGAGCAGTCAGGGTTGATCTCCTCTAGGACTGATCGCCTTGCAGTCCAAGGGACTCGCAGGAGTCTTCTCCAGCACCAGAGTTCAAAGGCCTCAATTCTTTGGCGCTTAGCCTTTTTTATGGTCCAACTTTCACTGCCATACATTGCAACTGGGAAGACCGTAGCCTTGACTATATGTCCTTTTATGGAAGGATAAAAAACAGAAAGCAAAGAATATAAATACCAGCGGGACCTGTTCTGTGTGGAATAAAATAAGAAGTGGAGCCCTATTCGGCTTTGAGCTTCTGAGTGAAATGAGGGATATAAATCCAGTAATTGCAGTTCACTATTAATAAGAACCAGGTGGTGTAATAACAATAGCTATTATATAAAGCTTTGTGTGCTCGCCAGCAGCTTCAGCAGCTTGCTTCCCAACAGGCTGTGGCCCTGTAATGCTCTGCAGCCCAGGGTTTGGGGACCCCTGGTTTAGGAGGAATAACTAAAAAAATACATAGCAATAGCACTTAGACTTCTATACCACTTCACAGTTCTTTATAGCCCCCTCTAAGCGGTTTACAGAGTCAGCATATTGCCTTCAACAATCTAGGTTCTCATTTTACCGACCTCAGAAAGATAGAAGGCTGAGTCAACCTTGAGCCGGTGAGAATCGAACTGCTGGCAGTTGGCAGAATTAGCCTGCAATTGTGTATTCTCACCACTGCTCCACCATGGCTGGCTTTTACAACTTTTTATGTAAATTCACAATTGCTGCTCTCTCAGAATTGACTGCCTATTTTTAAACTGGCCATGCCAAGCTTTGTAGCTACATTGCAGCTTATGGAATTCACTTGACTTGAAATGACCCTGATGTCACGTAAGTCTCTCTTTGGGTCAGTTCTCCTGCCCAGGTTCAAAGACAAAATGTTTGAATTCCAAATTAGCTTCAAAATCGCATTAGTGAATGCTTCAGTGGTAAAATTCCTCATGTTCTGACAGGAAGCTGATAGACTAAGGATGTAATTCTTAAAGTTTTTGAGCTGAATTCTAAATTAGCTTCAAAATCATATTAGCCAATGGGTCACTGGAAAAACTCATGTTCTGACAAGGAGGTGATAGACTAAAGGTGTCATTCTTAACGTTTTTGACCTTTACTCGTTTTACTTGATTTCTGGGCAGATAAATGACTTTGTAACTTCTTTGTCCAGATATTCTAACTCTCATATTGTCTCCATTCTGACAGTCAGTTCATTTAACCTGAAATTCTTATGCTCAAGTTTTACAATGCCTGGATAAGACCACACTTGGAATATGACGTCCAGTGTTAGTCACCATGATATAAAGAAGATGTTGAGACTCTAGAAAAAGTGCAGAGAAGAGCAACAAAGATGATTAGGAGGCTGGAGGCTAAAACATGAAGAATGGTTGCAAGGAATTGGATATGCCTAGTTCAAGAAAAGAAGGACTAGGGCAGGGGTGTCAAACTCAATTTCATTGAGGGCCACATCAGCATTGTGGTTGCCCTCAAGAGGCCGGGTGGGTATGGCCAGGGTGGGTGTGGCCTACTGGGTGGGCGTGGCTAGAGTGCATATGGCCTACTGGGTGGGCATGGCCAGCTCTACATCGTTGGCATAAAGGGTGCCTAAGGGTGCCTGGGCAGGAGTGGGACAGATCTGAGGGTCTCTGGCAGAAGGAGGGTCTCTGGGCCAGGGCCAAGGCAGTGGGGGCCGTTCCCTCACTGTTTCCAGGATGGCTTCACGGGCCACATAAAACCACTTCGCAGGCCAGATCCGGCCCCCGGGCCTTGTCTTTGACATGTCTGGACTAGGGGGTGACATAATTCCAATATCTCAGGCGTTGCTACAAAGAAGAGAGAGTCAAGTTGTTCTCCAAAGCACCTGAAGGCAGGACAAGAAGCAGCGGATGGAAACTAATCAAGGAGAGAAGCAAACTAGAACTAAGGAGAAACTTCCTGACAGTTAGAACAGTTAAATCAGCGGAGTGGCTTGCCTCCAAATGTTGTGGATGCTTCATCACTGGAGGTTTTAAAGAAAAGATTGGACAACCATTTGTCTGAAATGGTATAGAGCAGTGGTGGCGAACTTGTGGCACGTGTGCCAGAGGCGGCACTCAGAGCCCTCTCTGTGGCCATGCACGCCCCTCCCCCTGCAGGCCCTTCCTCACCAGCATCCTCCCCGGAGGAGAGTCGACTCTGAGCGGGGCCCATGCGGAGCAGTGCAGCCAAGGACATGGCAGCCGGGCAGCGGGGACAAGACTCAGCCCTCGTAGCCCATTGCATGCAGTTGATGCTGCAGGATGCAGTGAAGGACGTGGCCACCATGGGGGGGTTGCCCCAGTGGGCAGGGCTGGGGCAAAGTGGGGTGTGTGCAGGGCAGGGGTGGGGCAGGGGGTGGGGCAGAGGCGGTTTTGGGGCAGTCAGTCTCTAAAAGGTTCCCCATCACTGGTATAGAGCAGGGCTTTTCAACCTTTTCACCCATTGTACCACTTTTAGGATGTGGCAACATCCGAGTACCACCAGTCACCTAGCAAGGTGTCAAAAACTTGATGACCAAAAAAAGGAAAAAAAGTGAAGTACAGGTGGTCCTTGACTTACAACAGTTCGCTTAGTGACTGTTTGAAGTTCCAGTGGCACTGAAAAAAGTGCCCCCTAAGCCACAGCTGAGCAAGACACCTGCCTGCCTCTTGGCGGCGCTCTTCCTCCTGTCCGAGGTTTTCATTTTTGTGAGCATTTCCGCTGAGGATTGGCAGTGGGGGTGGGGTGGGGGGTGTTTGGTTTTTATTCCCCCTGTCTGCTGGGTGGTTGCAGCAGGGTTTGGTCACTTCACATGACCCTGGGACACTGTGACCGTCATAAATATGAATCAGTTGCCAAGCATTTGAATGTAAATCTCAAGACCCTGGAGATGCTGCAACATTCCAGCTGATCGGCACTTCTTCTAGGCTCAGCAAAAGCACAAAAAACAGCGCCAAGCTCCAGCTGGAGCCTGGCGCTGATCCTGACGCTTCCACTGAGCCCTGACAGCCCCAAAGAAGCACTGATCCTGGCACTTCCGCTGAGCCCTGACAGCCCTGCAGCTCCAGCCATCTCTTGCTCAGGCTTGTGCGGTGCTGCCACTGGTTCAGCTCATTCCCCTTCCCCGCTACCACTTTGCTAGGATGGTCGTGTACCACCTGCCAGGTGCCAATGTACCACAGGTGGTACTCGTACCACTGGTTGAAAAGCCCTGGACTAGATGACCTTCAACTCTGTTACTCTGTTATTCTGCATTTCCACCCTGGAGATTGCATTGCATGACCATTTTTACAACTGTTGCAGCATCCTTGTGATCTTGTAAACAAAATACGGATGCTTGGCAACTGGCATGTGTTATAACAGTTGCAGGTGTCCTCAGGTCATGTGATCACAAAGGTACACTGCAAAAATAAATTTTAAAAACAACTATTCCTGGTTTGTTAAAAAAATATTATTATTTCGCAACATAGTCCCTAGGATTCCAGGACCATCCTTTTAACTTTGGTAAGAATCTTGCTTCCTAGGCCTGGTCCCTGAAATTCTGATCCTTTGCTTACACATTTCCAGGTTCATTGATGCTATATGTAAGCCATGGGAAGAATGGACACCCGTCAATCAAAGGTCCTGAGCTGGTTCCTCTTTGGCTTCATAGCTGTGTCTATTCAACTGAGTGATCCTGTCTTAAGTCAAGGTAAATACAGAAATTAGTGACTCTCTGGGATACAAAAAAAAAGGATTTCCACTTTTTTTAAAGAAACCTTGAAAGTTTATTTAAAGTCATTTAGATGTTAAATCTAAGTCTTTTGCCTTCAATCTTTCCCAATTCCAGGGCCCTTTCCAATGAGTCCTCTTTTCTCATTTGTTGGCCAAAGTGTTTTTGCTTCAGCTGAAAAACACTCAGAGGCTTTGTTAGTTTAATGAGGGAATAGAGATGGATGGAGGAGAAAGACAACTCATATGCAATCCATCCCAAGCAGTAAACTTCATTTTGCTTCTTTTTTGAACCTAAGGCAAACCAATACAATTTTTTACATGCCATTGCCTCAAACGAAGTTCAGATCCCTGTTTGTTTTGGTGCAGGACAGGTAGCAGAAATAGGTTTGTACAAAAGAATATGCAATGCTGCCTTTGATGTGACGAATCATCAATTCTGCAGGTTTGGATAAAGGTCTTTTGCAGATGTGCTGATCTTTGGCAAATTGTGAAAAGGTGCATTGGGTAAATCATGCAATTCTGAAAACACTGTACTTCATCTGCAATCCTTGTGTTATGGCCATAATTGAGCCTGCAATTATGGTTGTAGCTCCTAATGGCTGTAAAATGAACCATATAACCAAACCCGATTTTATAACCTTTTGTGGTGGTTGTTAAAGTGAGCATGATAGCTTAAAGTGAACACTGTGGTTGTTAAGCATCAAGGGAACCCATTGCTTGCTATGGCTCAGGTTTTGCTGGAAACTGGAAATAAATGTTGGTTTATGGCAATAAGGTTTTGAATTGTGCTCATGTGACTGTGGGGTACTGCAAATGATCACTCTGTGTGTGTGTGTGTGTGTGTGTGTGTGTGTGTGTGTCCTGAACATTGGAACTTTGAAACCAAGTTGTAAATTCCATTTTTAGGAGCCATTGCAACTTCAAACGGTTGCTAAGTGACCAGTTGTAAGACAGGGACTAGATGGATTATAGGTGCAAGGATACACATGGGCAGGGAATGCTGGACAATGGAGGTCTATGTGTATGTACTTTTGAGGATTCATTACCAGGAAACCATGATAGATAAACAGTTTTATGATTATTTTATTGATTGTAGTTGTCTTCTGCTTCTCAGAGCAAGAGATCAACCATCCCAGATCTTCAGATGCGTAGGATAAAAATGTCCACTTATCCCAGCCAGCATAGAATAGCTATAGTTGCTGAAAATGATCAAACTATAATGCAACTTATCTGGAGGGCAAGAAAGATTAACTTTGCTCTGTCCTAAGTGACATTCTGCTTTTAGGCTAGGGAATATCTAACAACTTTAATTGCTTGAAATTTCAGGCATTCCAGCCAAATAGCTCCTTTCATACTATTAATTTAATGCATACCCAGCATCTTTACTTTCTTCTGAAAATCATGATTTTTCCTGAAGCCTTGTGAAACATAGAATATACTTAAGAGTATTTCATGCCCTAGGAATGACTGAAAGTATGATTATAAATCATTTCTACTTTCCTCCTTACAAGAAACCTAAAACATTAGATAGAACTTTATATTATTCCTACCCACATATCTAACAAAAAAGTTATAGAAACAAAGCATATAGCTCAGCTTGCTTTTCATATCTAATTTCTCTGTTCCTTTTTAATTTGTTATATAGAGTTTGTTTGGGGGAACAAATAATGCATTTTGCACAGGTGTACTGTATATCATGTCATTTATCACAATATAATATCGTTTTAGAAGTTCGTATCATATGACACTTTTGATATTCATTATCCTTTGCTTTTTCTGAAAAATGTATGATGAATTTGAATGCCTGTAGGTTCTGTATTTTTAATAAAATATGATAAACCATAATAATATTAACAATGCTTTTTTAAAAAAATCCCTTTCAGTGGCTCCACCATCAAGATTAAGATATAATGTTATTGGTCCTGACAGTATTCAAATTTCATGGAAAGCCCCTAAAGGGAGGTTTGATGGATATAAGCTTCTCATCACTCCTAGTTCAGGTAAGCAGAATTGGGGAAGGAATTTTTCCACCTGAATACCAAAGTTCACACCTGGCCTAAGTGCATAACTCAAACAAAACAGCACACCCCATTGTGCTATACTCACAGAAGCTGGATATAAGGAGGCATTAGCCCACTGCTCCACTGGCTTCCCCAGTGAGTTTGCTTGTTAGAAGGTTGCAAAAGGTGATTGCATGACCCTGGGGCACTGCAGTTGTCATAAATAGGAACCAGTTGCCAAGTGTCTGAATTTTGATCACCTGACCATGAGGATGCTGCAACGGTCATAAGTCACCTTTCCGGTGCCATTGTAACTTTGAACTGTGACTAAATGAACTGTTGTAAGTTGAGGACTACCTATATCACTGAGTTGTTCTTCTGAAGGCTACAGGAGAAAATTATGAAAACCATGGGCAATGAATTATCATCGTAATAAGTGCCTTAAATTATTCTCCTAGCTCAGGGGTGTCAAACTCAATTTCATTGAGGGCCGCATCAGCATTGCGGTTGCCCTCAGGGGGCAGGGTGGGCGTGGCCTACTGGGTGGGCGTGGCTAGAGTGCTATGGCCTACTGGGTGGGCATGGCCAGCTCTACATCGTTCGCATCAAGGGTGCCTATGGGGGCCTGGGCAGGAGTGGGACAGATCTGAGGGTCTCTGGCAGAAGGAGGGTCTCTGGGCCAGGGCCAAGGTAGTGGGGGCCGTTCCCTCACTGTTTCCAGGATGGCTTCGCGGGCCACATAAAACCACTTAGCGGGCCGCATCCGGCCCCCGGGCCTTGTGTTTGACATGTCTGTCCTAGCTAGTTGATCAGAGCCTTGACCAATTTCTGAAGAATGGCACCCAAAAGATCAGTGAGAGACAACGTAGTGCAGAAAGAAACATTTGGTTTTATCCTCTCCCTGTCCTCTTATTGACAATGAAGAATTTAGTTTTTCATGAACTCAGGGTTGAACTATGAGGTCCTTGGTGCTCTCTGAACTTTCTTGCAAACATTTCATTACCCGACTAGGTAATATTATCAGTGCACAGGGAAAGGAAATGCACAAAACTTTCACGGAACAAGAAGAATATTTCCCCATCAGGTGTATCAATGAATAAATCCTGTTTATAGGAAACAGATGGTGTCTGTGAGGGGTGCTTTTCTTAACTGAAAAGCCTTTTTTTAAAAAAAATTGGCAGTCCAAAACCTACCTCCCAGGTAATCCTCATCTCACCCATGAAGATGCTCTACCTAATCCATTTTTTAATTCAGCTCTGTTCTATGGTGCCTGTTTTTCTTCAGTGACCAAAATTGCTTCCTTCTGATGTAATGATTAAAAGATGTTTGGTTATTAATGAGATTTTGGTTTCTGCGAACTCAAGGGACGAGTAAAGCAGATGGAAGTAATAAAACAGTTATAAAGGAAAAGATGGAACCGATTATAAGATAACAACCAAAAGAAACAGTTTTGAAAATATACTGTACAATAAAAGTCTGCACGGGCTATCATTACCCAATGTAACATTACATTCACCTTTTAATAGGGTCTGGTGCATCCCAACTGAAATCCGTTGAGGATCTTTTTCCCAAACTAAGAAAATATTTTTGAAAGCTTCTTTCTCCAGATACAAAATGGTTTCCTGCACATTTTAGAAACTTCTGTAAGTTTCTAAAAAAAAACCCTGCATGGATTTTGTAGCAGATGCCTTCTAGTTGTGGCTTATTCAGCAAATCGTGGTTCAAAAAACAGTGGCTAAACTCAATTACTATAAATGGTTTGAAAAAATACAACATGTACTAAACCCTTCGAGTACGGTACGCTCACATTTTTTTATTGTGGTGCCTTAAATTGTTGTATGGTATTAAAACATTTTTTTATTATTCTTAGATTGCTTTGATATTTTTATATTGTTTTTAATTGCATGCAAACTGCCTAGAATCATGAATTTGAGATGGGAGGTTAGATAAATTGATATAATCAATAAAAACTTACGTTGCTTTGGGATTGCAGGATGAAGTGCTGTTTAAAAAATAAACAAATCCTTCCAAATGCAAATGAAAGTATCATATTTGAACTCACCCCTAAGAGATTTTGTTCTTAGTATGTTATCTTTGTATATGAAGTTACTAATTAGTTGGGGAGTAGTCCCAAAATCAGATATACTACTTTACCCTTTGCAGAATAGCTATTATATTTTACTTGCTTTCCTTTCCTTTCCTTTCCTTTCCTTTCCTTTCCTTTCCTTTCCTTTCCTTTCCTTTCCTTTCCTTTCCTTTCCTTTCCTTTCCTTTCCTTTCCTTTCCTTTCCTCTCCTCTCCTCTCCTCTCCTCTCCTCTCCTCTCCTCTCCTCTCCTCTCCTCTCCTCTCCTCTCCTCTCCTTTCCTTTCCTTTCCTTTCCTTTCCTTTCCTTTCCTTTCCTTCTCTTTTCTCTTCTCTTTTCTCTTCTTTTTCTTTTCTTTTTTTCTTTTCTTTTCTTTATATTATTATTTTATTTGCCTCTCATTTCACTGTCAAGTGATTCTGGGTGGCCGACAACTTAATAGATGGCTCTAATAGCTCTTGATGAGTCTGCCTGCACTTGAAAGCTAAGCAGGATTAAGCCTGGTTAATATTTGTATGGGAGACCACTTGGGACCCCAGAGTACAGACTACATTGGGAAATACAAACAAATTAGGCTGGAAAAAAGAAATCTCAACCTTTTTTTCCTGTGTTCTTACAAAGGAAGCTGCATAGATGTGTCAGTAAAGTCACCAGAAATTGAACTTGGCTTGAAGACGCCTTATTTTAGTGGCCTCGTAGGCAGAAATCCCAATGCTCAGGCATGTTTGCATAGTTGCCTGCAAGGATGAATGATTAAGGGGAGGTAATTCCCCATGTAGAAACATGACTGAAAGCTAGATCATGTCAGGGTATGCCAAAGTAGTGACTTCTTGCAATGATTGTATTTCATTAGACGCCCACTTAAAACTCCTAGCCAGCTCCTTTCAAGACTTCCCTTAGAAATTAAAGGAGGAAGGATCAGAAAGAAGTCCAAGAAATCTTGCTTAGGGTGGGCTGCAGAACTGGACTAGATGAGGGAATAATTAGAATTTGGCAACTTCATTGCTTTATCTTGCCCATGTATATAAACAAATACACTCTACTTCATACTATTATAATTAAATGGAAAGCGTAGTGCTGATCGTGTTTCTCTTTTGCAGGAGGGAAGACAAATGAGTTGATGCTTCAGAACAATGCAAACAAGGCAATTATTCAAGGTCTTATCCCCGATCAGAGCTACATCGTTCAGATAGTGGCCTTTGCTCAAGATCAGGAGAGCAAAGCAGCGCAAGGCCAGTTCCGAAGTATGTCCTCACTTTCTGTCTGTCTGCTTCACAAGACTGGGCTATACGGGTAGGGGGACCATATCTCCCAGTTGGCCTGGGACAAGTTCCACTTTATCCCTCTCCTCCTACCATCCCACCCATTTTAACACTTTTCCCCCCTGGATTTTTCATTATTATTCTTAATAATAATTTACTTGTGGAGCAATGTTAATGTTGGCAATCTTACAGATTTATTTTATTTATTTTAATTCCATTTATATCCCGCCCTTCTCCGAAGACTCAGTCGTCATCCTTTTCTAATCTCTCTCCATGCATACAACGTGTTCCTCATGTAACCCATGGCTTGCTAGGACTTCCTTGTAAGGCTTCAGGCAATGTCCATCTTCTTCCCTGTGATCGTCAGTTTGCACGTCTTGACCTTCAGTTTTCTCTGAGCCATCGGTCCCAGTTGGTTCAAGCTCTTTCAACACAAGAGATTCTCACGAGTGATGGCAAACACATGTGTTCCAGGATCAGTCACTGGGACGAGAGGTTTAGTCTTCCAAGCTTTCGGGCTTGTGCTGGAGCCCATCCCCAGGAAACTTCTCTTCAACACATTCTGCTAGAGAGAAGGTCCCTGAGGATGGACTTTAGTATGAGTCCGAAAGCTTGACCCACCCAGATTGGTTCCTACAAGAGATTCTGTTTGGACAATAAATTATATGGTCCCTTTATATGATGAAGCTGGGCATTTCCATGGTATTCATAGGAGGGTGATCTGGTTTTGCTTGGTGTTACACAAAGGATTTTAGAAGCTAATTTTAAAACAACTAGAGCAGAGGTTCCCCAACCTATGGGCCTTAGCCCACTACTGGGTCATGGCTTCTTGGCCATCGGGCCGCGTAAGTGGCTGGGCAATGCGTGTGCGCAGGTGCTCAACCCTTCTCGCTTTGGTGCTAGCCTCAGTGTGACCCTCACGCCAGCGCTAGCAGCTCCATTTACAGAGTGCGCTTGCTTGTAGCCCCGTTCACGCTTATGCATGTGCAGCTACATTTGTGCGCATACCCGCGTAAAGGTGTCTGCCCCTCCCTTTCTCACCTGCCGCCAACCCAGAAAGGTTGGTGACCCCTGAACTAGAGTGTATAGACATTGGGCTGATATGCTGTCTATTACCATGAAATGAACATATGGAAGATTGTTTGTTTATTAGACATTCCATTTTTAGATTTTACTACTCAAGGCAATGCACATACTGTGTTTCCCTGAAAATAAGACCCAACTGGAAAATTAGCTCTACCATGATTTTTTAGGATGCTCGTAATATAAGCTCCATCCCCAAAATAAGCCCCAGTTAAGATCGTCAGCATTTAGTACCAACATTAAGAAAACCAAGATCATGGCATCCGGCCCTCTCAATTCCTGGCAAATAGATTGGGAAGAAATGGAGGTAGTGACAGATTTTATTTTTCTGGGCTCCAAGATTACCACAGATGGGGACTGGAGCCAAGAAATTAAAAGACACTTGCTCCTGGGGAGGAAAGCTATGGCAAATCTAGACAGCACACTAAAAAGCAGACACATCACCCTGCCAACAAAAGTGCGTAGAGTCAAGGCTATGGTCTTCCCAGTTGCAATGTATGGCTGTGAAAGTTGGACCATAAGAAAGGCTGAGTGCCAAAGAATCGAGGCCTTTGAACTATGGTGCTGGAGAAGACTCCTGCGAGTCCCTTGGACTGCAAGGCGATCAAACTGGTCAGTCCTAGAGGAGATCAACCCTGACTGCTCTTTAGAAGGCCAGATCCTGAAGCTGAAACTCAAATACTTTGGCCACCTAATGAGAAGGAAGGACTCACTGGAGAAGAGCCTAATGCTGGGGAAGATTGAGGGCAATAGAAAAAGGGGACGACAGAGAATGAGGTGGCTGGATGGAGTCACTGAAGCAGTAGGCATAAGCTCAAATGGACTCCAGAAGATGGTAGAGGAGAGAAAGACCTGGAGGAACATTGTCCATGGGGTCACGATGGGTCGGACGTGACTTCGCAACTAACAACAACAACAACAATCCCCAAATATAAACCCTAACCGGAAAATAAGCCCTATTGGAGTAAAAATTAATATAAGATCCAGTCTTGTTTTGGGGGGAACACGGTAATTGCTCCCACTTCCTATGTTTCCCTCAACAACAATCTTGTGAGGAGGGTTGGACTGAGTGAACAGTCATCCAGCTGACTTCCATTCCTAAGGAGGACTAGAACTTACAATCACCTGGTTTCTGACCAGTATCTTAACTATTTCTACTTTTATCGCCACTTCTTCCACCATAGACGGAAGAGCCAATTTGGTGTAGCCCAACCCATTTCATAGGGTTGTTGGGGGAAAAAAAATAGGAGGAGGAAGGAGTATTACATATGTTTATCACCTTGAATTATTTATAAAAATGATAAAGGCAGGATAAAAAAATCTAAACATGAAGTTACATTTAGAACATGGCAATTGCTGTGTATTAAAATATGAACTCTATTTGAAGTCGCCTCAAGGATTTCTTAAAATAAATGAAAAATCATGACATCAGACTTTAAATAAGTGAATGGGCTAGTAAAGCCTTTTTTAAAAAAAATACATGTAACTTTCCAAGAATTATAAATGGAACACACAGCATATAAAGTTTAAAAATAGGTTTCAGCATTGGAAAAGCCATTTTCCAAATAATTTTCTGGGGAATATCTCTTTTTTAAATTTTTTCTAGTAACCTAATGTTTTTATTATTTGATTTATTAATCATAATAGTTAACTATATGTTTTATGTTATAGCTGGGCTTTGATGTTCTGAAAGCCAACAATTATGTTATATACATAGAGAGACAGACAGACAGTCACATGGTTGGAAACAAAAGCTGGGGACTAGCTGCATAAGCATTGCCATCTTGAGAAGCCAATTGGATTTTTAAAGATGAAGAGTCATTATCCTGTTGTTGTTGTTTTTTTAACTAATTGCACTTCTTGTTTTGCAGTTAAAGATCTAGAGAAAAAGAAGGACACTTCGGGCAAACCAAAACCGAAAGAGGTGGGCAAACTGAAGCCTCCTATGCCAACAGAGGATACAGAATTGATACCCCTTCCAAAACCAGAAGGTGAGAATTTATTAAAAGAGGTGTAGGGGTAACTTAATTGTGATGTTTTTGTCTTTAATCGCTTCTTTGTTGGGATTATCTTGGCTTTGTCTTTCTGTTCCTATACCATTTCATGAAAGTGAATTTGCTTTAGAAAGCCTTTCAGACATGGGGATTTCATAACAACATCTTGGGTGTTTTTGTCCTAATTTAGTTATAGGATTACTAAAGCTGTGCAAACCTGCTGTCTCTCATTATTCAGTGGTTTGCCCAGTTACTTGGATCCCCCTTGCAGCTTCCTATTTTCCATTAAAGCTCAACTAGAGAATTTATGAGTAAATTTCTCCATGCCACTTTTTCAAGAATAAGGTAAGGGTGTGTGTGTGCCTCCTGCTCTTGAAGAAATTGTTGAAGAATTTCTCATTCCTTGGGAGAAAATTTGAAGAAATTGTCCTTAGAATTTTTTGGCCCGTACATGTGATGGTCTACAAATTTAAAATGACAAAATTATAGATAATGGATAATCTAAAATCTATTTCTAGTAGGACTACCAGATTCTGTAACAGCTTTGTTCCCTATGCCATCCGTCTGGTAAACTAATAAGATTCATTTTTCATACCATGTACATGTATACATCCAAACTAGACGGTGTTGTTTTTCTGGGCCACATTTGTATGCGTATGTGGGTGTATGCATAATTTATTTTTCTTTTGTTATGTTTATGCAGTGTATATTGGAGGTGGTTACCCTTTGAGAGCTGTATGCAACGAAATCTCATTTTAATGTATGCTGATTAGTGTACATTTAAAGTGACAATAAAGTTATTCTTCTGTTCTGTTCTGTTCTGTTTCTATTCCTTACTGCAGGATCCCCTAGGTCAGTGTTCCCCAACCTTAACAACTTTAAGATAATGCCAGCTACGAAATTCTGGAAGTTGATGTCCGGATATCTTAAAGTTGACAAGGTTGGGAAATGCTGCCCTAAATCAAAAGTTTTTCAACCTCAACAACTTCTGCTGTCTGTGGAATTCTGGAAGTTGAAATCCACAGATCATAAGTTGCTAAGGTTGAGAAACACTATCCTGGACCATCTCTAACACTGGACCATCCAATCTCTGTTTGAAAACCTGTAGCAAGGAAGACAGCTCCCTATTTCATGTGGCAGATTATTCTGCTGGCTGTCAGCTCATAGAGCCAGTCAGCTCTTCCTGATGCTCATCCCAAACATTCATCCTTGTACTTTTCCCCCAATGGTTCTGATCCTGCCTTTTGGGACAATGGAGAAGAATTCCATTCTCTTTTCTGTCCAAGTATTTGAAAATTGCTATCAACCATCTCCTCTGTAGGCTAAACCTAAGGCACTCTAATTGTTCTTTATTTAGCTGCATTTAGACAGTTCACCCTCTTAATAGGCCTCTGACTTTGTTTAAACCTGGGCAGAACACAGTGGAACAATGATTTCCTATGGCCTGGATTCTGTGTTCTTCTTAATTCATCTCAAGGCAGCATTTGCCTTTTAAACAGTTACATTACAATGCTGGGTTGTAGTACCGCTTTACAGAGCCCTAGTAAAGACCACACCTGGAATACTGCAGCCAATTTTGGTCACCGTATCACGAAAAAGATGTTGAGAGCTTAGAAAAAATTCAGAGAAGGGCAACTAAGACGATCAAAGGCCTGGAGGCTAAAACATGTGAAGAATGGCTGCAGGACTTGGGTGTGGCCAGTCTAAAGAAAAGAAGAAATAGCAGAAACAAGATAGCAGTGTTCCAGTATCTGAGGGGCTGCCACAAGGCAGAAGGGGTCAGGTTGTTCACCAGAGCAGCAGAGGGAAGGATGAAAAACACTGATCAAGGAGAGAAGCAACCTGGATTTAAGGAGAAACTTCCTGACAGTGAGGACAATCCTGCTTAAGTGAGGGGGTGTGTGGACTAGAAGACCTCCAAGGACTCTTCCATCTCTATTTTATATATACACCCAAATCCCTTTCACAAGTACTATTGCCAACCCTTCTATACTTGTATTTTGCATTTTTCTTGCCCGGAAGCAGAACATTGCATATCTTAGCTGGAATACTTTTAATCACACATCAATTCTCTTTAGTCTATAAAACATATGACTTCAGCAACTGAAAGGAAAAGGAAACTAATGCTGAAATCAGACTTAGCCTCTGCTGAGTGCATCCATAAAGTTTTCTTGGCTCTCATTTGCTACTGCAACCTTCTTCTTCTCACTTTCTAGTTTAACAAACACCTCTGAAATTCCCCACATGTCTCTATTGTCTAAGTACAAATCAGGGCTGCTTCTACCTAGCTTTTGAGATTAGCCAAGGTGTCTTAGGGACTTCCATCTGCTGAGCCATGCAAAACTAAATTAAGCTTTCCTGAAAGCTTGTTTTCCCTTCTTTGGTAATAGGATCCTGTTTACAAAGATTATAGGAATCCGATGATGTTAAGACATTCCCATCTTGATGCTTTACAGATGGGTTGAATCTGTCAGGTGCAAAGAAACAGAAAATTCCAGTTCAGAAAATTTATTTTCGAAGCCTACACACAAGAATCTAGTCAACTAGGTAAAAATAAACTCTAAATTGACACTAGATAAAAGTTAATGGAATTCAAGTGGGGCTGGACCTGGAGTGTTTTTGGACACATAACAATTCTAGGCTGAATCCTCTCTTGACTCCACCTTCAGTCTCTGCCTGCTCTTCTCATATAAAACCTGGACTTACAGAATTTCCAGCTAGCATTGTCAAACCTTGTGGAAAGTGAAGGGCACCAAGTTGGAGATAGTTGGGTTAGGATTGTGATTGCCCTTCATACTTGGACATGCACATAAGTGTACTCGAGGAAATGCTTCCTGAATTCTTTATCCATGAATCTCGTGCGAGCAGGCACCTGCAATCTGAGGATGGGAATGATGTCACTGTTAGAGGAACAAGCTAGACTTGTCAAGGATGATGGAATGCCAGAATAAAATCTGTTTATATTGAACTATGCTTTGTACTTAAATAGCTCACAAGAAATCTCTCTGTGCTATTTTAGAATTGATCTTCCCCCCTCCCCATTTAATAACCTACCGTTCCAAAGCAATTAGACTCTCATCAGTAAACTTTTATGACATGCAGAACAAGCACAAACAAGTTTCATTCTGTCACCCTTTTCTGTCTGAAAGCCTCCTTCACTTCAGTAAAAGGGGGTAATCTGCTTCCTAAAATTCCAGGTAAACCAAATTTCCTATTTTTGCAACCGGCAATAATAATTTCCAATCATTTTGAGGCAGAAACAGATGGATGTTGCAATGCAGTCACTTATAATGTAGGATATTTACATAATCATAAAATAACTCCAATATAATATCCCAATTACAAAAAAAAACAATTTAGCCTGATAGAGACATAAATTATTTTTTTCCTTGATGACATAAATGAAGGGAAAGGGAAAAAAATGCATCTGTCTTTTCAAACACTTGTCTAAACTGAGTACTTAATTTTGGTTGCCAACTTAGAATGAACAGCTAAATCCCTGAGGTCAGTTCACTATTTATTGTGTTTAAGTGCAGGGTAATACTTGTCTCACAAGAATGTTGTCAGGCTTAATTAATTTCTCTGCACATCACGAAGTCCCTTGAACTGTCAGGCTACAGGGAGTGAGACTAAGTATAAATTGTTCATCACCTTTGTTCTTAAAAAGAAACCTGATCAGCATGAGTGAATAAAAGTTAATGTAAAAAGTATAATACGGCATGTCTCTTTTATAAGCACCACGAAGTACAGTTTAGCTTTTTCTCGGAAGGTCAGTGATACGATCAATTCTGAAACTCTTAAAGCCAAAATAATCTGTCATTGTTGTGACACTACCCGCTTACAATCCCCTGCCAGGAATTTGAATTGGGGCAGAGGAAGAGAAGGGTATAAGATCAACTAATAAGCAGGCATATACATAGAATGAAGGCTATTGCTAAGCACATTGATTTGTGCTTAGATTGTAAGCCGCCTTGAGTCTTCGGAGAAGGGCGGGATATAAATGGGATTAAAAAACAACAACTAACTAATTAGTTCTTGCATTGGGCAGGATTTCTCTTCCCTTGGAAGCAGAAAGAAAGATTGTCAAATAGAAATGTACTATTCTATCACAAAGATTATTCTTGAATTTAGGGGAATGATAGGTAAAACTAGGGAAAGAGACAAATAAGAACATTCAAGGTTAATATCAGTGGGGGAAAAATCCAAGATTTCACTAAACTTGTTCCATCCTCAATGCAATTTTCACACAAACACACTACAACAACCATCTGTCCATCATCCATCCATCCATCCATCTGGAGTCCTTGATGCTTTTTGAGCTTGGTTGTTTGCTTGCAGACATTTCATTACCCAATTAGATAACATTATCAGTGCCAGTACATTTGTGACTCCTATAAAAATAAAAATAACGGGAAGGGGGCATTGTTGATTTTTTTTTTAAATTTCATTTTGACTTTTGGACCCATCCCCATAAATGTCTGTAACTGGGATGGATGTAAGATAACTCTTCCCTAATTCAGTCATTATAATTATTATTATTATTATTATTATTATTATTATTATTATTATTATTATTATTATTATTATTATTATTTTAATAAAGAGCCTTTCTATGTAGGTGGGTGACAGTAGCTCTGGAATGCTTCAGTAATCTTTAATTTGCACACCTTGCATCCAGATTAATGTGTCTTTGGTGTGGATTTCTTGTTATCTGGAAAAAAATAGTTTCCCCCCCCCCTCAGATAGTAAGAAATCCACCCTGAAGACACTTTAATCTAGACTTAAGTTGTGCAAATTAAAGGTCATAGTCCCCCCCCTACCAGTAATGAAATCAAAAACTCCAGAAGTTTCATCTTTCCCAAAGGGCAACTCTTGTATTAGGTAAGGTCCGGTGACTTCATGCTTTTCCCCCTTTCTCTTAATTTTCTCTACCGGTTTGCAAATCCCGTCTTCATTTTCCCCCTCCAGGAACTGATGTACCATGGTGTAAGGTAGCAAAGTGCCAAATTGATTTTAACTGACTCCTCCACCCACTGGTCAGGACAAAAGCAATGCAAGACATCACTCGGGATTTTAATAATTATAAAGACAGATCGCCCCCCAAAGCTATTGCATTTTAAAAACACAGAGAGGCATTTGTACAGAAAGAACATTTTTCTTAAATACACACACATACACATACACTCATGCATAGACAGACAGACAGGCATGCACGCATGCGCGCGCGCGTGTGTACACACACACTGGATCTTGACTCTAAGAACTCAAAGGCCTGGTGTCGCCTCATTTCTTCCAGCTGTTCTACTTAATGCTAAGCACTCCTCTTTTTCCAAATATGCTATAGTACAGATATAGAACATTCACTGTCAGCGTTTAACAGAAATCTGGGGAAAGGAATCGTTAATCAAAACAACAGCACACAGAAAGCACCATTTGCAAAATGCAGGCCTGGCTTACGTTCTAAGAAAAGCTTTGCTTTTAATTATGACCAAAATGAGACACTTCAGATCATTTAGCAGGATTTCTATTGGCAGGAACATGATAAGAAAATACGGTTAAAAGTACAAGAAACAAGTCAGCTTAATCTGGGGTCTTCCAGATTCATTGTTTTGAAGTCCCCTGGCTCCCGCCTAGCATGGGAGGTCACAGTGTTTGGGAATTTGTGGGGGTTGGCTGGGGAAGGCTGACCTAGAACTGTTCTACACTGTCCAATCAGATTATGTTCCGAATCTTATGATTTCAGAATTAAAACAATGCAGGTCTGTTCTTATTCTGCATGCAAGTTGTCAGGATGCTACAGGAATCACATAAAATTAAATCAGATGGCTGCTTAAATGTGCAGGTTTATTTATTTTTAAACCAAATGTGGAATACATCCCAGTCAACCTAGGAAGTAGTCAGTTTACTAGATCAGTCCGTGTGTTTGGTAAGTTGTTCAATGCTGCGTGTTTGAGCCACAGGTGTCTTTTATATAGTTTTGATTCCCCGTTTCTGGCATGGGCTCGCTCCAGCATTGTACTAGATTTGGCAAAATCCAGAAAAGACCAGATCTACCCTCAATTTTAGCAAAGTTTGCTAAAAGAGGTTTCTCTAACCTGGCTGTTTCTGATCTCAGAATTCCCAACCTGTAGTACTGTGTTCATAAATTAATTAATCGACAAACTGTGCTTTAATTAAAGCCAGAAGGAATATGTGTGGGTTCTTTTAATCCCTTTTAAAGAATGAATGTGCATGGAAGAGAAGACTAAAATAGGAAAATATACCGGGCTTGGGGGAATATCTAAATTGCTCAGGGCTGTTTACTCTGTGGTGTAACCAGAGCTAATGACATTAAGACTCCTGACTGCTTGGTACAGGATAATAAGCATTCCTAGATCTTGGGGAAGCTGATTTAATCCAGCTCTTGTTTGATCAAATAAATTCTGAAATAAAATTCTGAAAGAAATATTGACGTGTCCCGTGAGTCTTCAGTTGGATGGGCAACTGTCCTCTGTTTTATGTTTATTTTATTTATTCGATTTGTGTAGCCATCTATCTCACAATAGTGACTCACAACAATTGAAAACATCAATAAAAGAGCACAGGACAGGTAGTCCTCGACTTACAACCACAATGGAGCCCAAAATTTCTGTTGCTAAGTGAGACATTTGTTAAGTGAGTTTTGCCCATTTTACGACCTTCCTTGCCACAGTTGTTAACTGAATCACTGCGGTTGATAAGTTAGTAACCTGGTTGTTATGTGAATCTGGCTTCCCCATTGATCCCGGGACACTGCAACCGTCATTAAGTAGGAACCAGTTGCAAAGTATCTGAATTTTGATTACATGATCATGGGGATGCTGCAAAGGTCATAAAAAACAGTCATAAGTCACTTTTTTCACTGCCGTTGTAACTTTGAAGGGTCACTAAATGAACTGTTGTAAGTCGAAGGCAACTGTGCATTTTCTTTTCTTTTGAGTCTAAGCTTGTTATCTTCTGTATCTGGGCTACGCCTCTATTTCTATAACCCATTTAAAGGAAAGCCCAACCTACATTGGAAAAAGTTCATTGAGTAAACCATTTTGCTTGTTATTTTATTCCACACAGAAAACCAATTTAAATGCAAAACTCCAGCTTTCGCAGACATTGTTATCTTGATTGATGGGTCCTGGAGTATTGGCAGATTCAACTTCAGACTTGTGCGTCTTTTCTTGGAAAATCTGGTTATTGCCTTCAATGTGGATTCTGAAAAAACAAGAATAGGTAAATCTTTGAACAATCCAGTTTAGTCTGATTTGGTTTCCTCATTCTTTATGACTCTTTATGATTCCTTGTTTTTGGAGAATATTTAAACAACCACAATGCTATAGTGTCAAATTCTTTCTGAAAAGATTGATCTGAGTGTTTCTATAAGAAGGAATTCCGGAAAGCCCTAATGGACCTAATAAAATATTTTCTTTCATATGCATGTCGTCCCAGATGTGTTGATGGACTTGAACCAAGTTCTAGTGTGATATCTTAATCATTATATCACATTTAACATTGGGTATTAAATTGGTCTGTTTTTTCTCTTCAACCCAATGGTTCCTAAATTAATCAAACTGACTGAGTCTGCAGACTGTGGTAAGGCACAAAATATATGATAATGGTTAGAATCATCCTGGCTTAGCAAGCTTTGTGGATTCCTTAGCCGACCTGCTTTATGTTTTGTGAATGTAACCCATTAGGTTTTGTGGACTGGATCCTAGCTTGTCAATTTCCATCTTCCTTATGTCAGCCTTCTCAACCACAACTGTTCTGAAAGGAATTGAATGTCTGTTCCCAGAGTTCCAAGCCAGTAGTCTAACTTCAAATAATGGAGGATCACTGCATCCAGAAGATGCTTACAAACACATATACATGCAGCCTGGAATTTCCTTCCTAAGTTATGATGGTCATAAATCAAGATACGCATGTGACCAACTCAATTTTACCGCCTTTTTATGGCAGTTGTTAAGGGAATGCCACGTTTGTTAAGCAAGTCAGTGCATTCCTAAAAAATGCCAAAAAGGCCAGTTTCCGGCAAGAAACATCATAAGTCACATCGTGTGACTGCAGAACACTGCAATTGGCTCTAAAGACAAGCCACTTGCCAAATGCCCAAAATGTGGTCATGTGATCACAGGGTGTGGGTGCCGCCATCAGAACTCTGGATCCAGGTTGTAAGTAGCTTATGGGGGGAGAGGGGGCATCATAACTTCAAACAGATGTTAGTGACCATTCGTTAAGCAAGAAAGCCCCCACTGGAACTTCTACAACATCTGTCTAATAACTTTAAGATCAATTCCCAATGGAAAGCCAAATGGGTCACTGAACACCCAGACAAAGGAGGACATCTAAATGACCACACAAAAGAGGTGCCAGGCTTTGAATCACCACTCCAGCAATGGGCAACTCTGAGTAGGATTTGCACCTCACCTGGCGATTGTCAGTATCCTCCCCTCAGTGTGACTGTGCGGGTCCCACGTCAAAGTGTAGATCACATTGTGAGAAGCTGTAAGCTGAAGGCATATACCGGTCCAGTATCTGATTTTTTTTAATATAAACGATGCTGTGCTTCAATGGTTAGATGGCATAGACCAGGGGTAGGCAACCTTGGCTCTTTTATGACTCGTGGACTTCTGGGAGTTGAAATCCACAAGTCATAAAAGAGTGAAGGTTGCCTACCCCTGGCATAGACATTGACATTCGAAAAATAGATCTTTTTAATATTTATCTTTTATTGTGTTTTACTAATCTAGGTGAAATGCTAATATATATTGGTAGTCCATGTATGATATGCCACACACTAAATAAGTGAGGATTGCCTGTAGTAGCAAAGCCATTGTTGTATTAGTGCATGCCACCAATCTCTCTCCATGTCCCTGTCATCTTTCACAAGTCATTGTATTTTGTATTATAAATATACTTTACTTTCTCCCCAAGGTCTGGCACAATACAGTGGTGATCCCAGGATAGAATGGCACCTGAATTCCTACAACACAAAAGAGGCTGTCTTAGATGCAGTGCGAAACCTCCCCTACAAGGGTGGAAATACCTTAACAGGTACAGATTTGTACATGACTGCTTTGAAATGGATATTTTTAAAAAGTGTTGTCATTTACCTGGTTCATAGTCTGTAAATAACACAGATGTATTTTGCTTCCTTCCTTGTTATATTTCTGATTCTTTTTTCCCCTCTGCCCTTCAGGGTGCAGTATTTGAAGGCTAACCTCTAGCAGAGTTTAGGGAATATCATTAAAAGAATGATATTTCTCTATTTGAACTATTACCATCCGGCAGACGGTACCGGATAATAAAAACAAAGACAAATAGGCTGAAAAATAGTTTTTATAAATATCACAGTATAGTGCAACATTGAAGTGCAATATTAGGGGCAGCACAATGGTGAATAGAATGTGAAGGATGTGTGTAAATAATGTACGTTCTTATTTGTGGTTTTCACTTGTGTGTAGTGTGCACTGTAGACAGCACTTAATTTTGTTGTGAGTTACACAATGACAAAGATATTCTATTCTATTCTATTCTATTCTATTCTATTCTATTCTATTCTATTCTATTCTATTCTATTCTATTCTATTCTATTCTATTCTATTCTATTGCAAATGGATGTGTTTGAATTATGCTTTGTGAGAGAAATGCACTCCCAGGTGATTTATTGCAGTGTTATATTATTTATCTGAGAGAACAGATAATATGTGCAGGATGCTCTGACTGATGGTCCTTTCCGTCCAGGACTTGAAGTCTTGAGTTCAGTTTCAGTCAACACATCTATTCTTAAAAAAGAAAGTCAGAAGAAGCAGAGATAACAAGTAGGAGTATCTAGCTGCTGTAGGGAGTGGGAAGTAAGTTTGGTCTAGTGCAGGGTTGGGCAACTGTGGCTCCTTTATGACCTGTGGACTTCAACTCCCAGAATTCCTGAGCCAGCTATGTTGGCTCAGGAATTCTGGGAGTTGAAGTCCACAGGTCATAAAGGGGCTTTGTTGCTCACCCTGGTTTACTGGTTAAGGCATCAGGCTGGAAAGTGGGAGACCTTGAGTTCAAGTCCTGCCTTAGCCATAAAAGCCAGCTAGGTGACGTTGGGCCAGTATCTCTCTTTCTCAGCCCAAGCCACCTCACAGGGTTGTTGTTCTATAGAAAATAAGAGGGGGAAGATATATTCAACATGTTTATCACCTTGAATGTCAACATGTAAAAATAATGAAGACGGGATATAAATTAAATAGTGATCATGATCATAGAATCCATTCCTGCTCTAGGTATGTGCACGTTGATGATGGAATGGGGTAACTTGTCGCTGCCACCATAGCGGCCATCTTGCTGCAGAACAATTCAACAATTCAGTTTAATTATTTAAAATCATTGAAAAATTATTTTAATTTTTGTCATTCACATTTCATTTTGTCCCTCCTTTTTCATCGTTTCTTTAATTATTCTTTCCCACCATTTCTTCAATATTAATATAACTCTTGTCTTGTAGTGAGTGGGCTGCAGTGAGTTGTCCTAAACCCCATGTCAACTGTCCAAATAGTGAACTCCAAAAAAGTAATCTTCAAGGCTTTGAAGGCCATAAAAGATAATCTTTATTGAATACACATCTCAGAACTGAAGAAGCAAAACCAGCTCTGGTTTTCCCGTGTGAAAATCTGCCTAGTTAAACAATAGCTTCCCTTAATCCCCACTCTCCCGGTGTTCACATTATCCAGTCATAGACCTTTGGTTTGTTATGGGAACTAACCTTGGCATTCCTATATGCTCTCAGGGTCCATGGACGGCTTCTTACAACCCCGTTTCCTCCCTACGCTTTCTACCCCTTCCCCCTGTTTCTATGGCAAGTTGAATAGCGATAGAATCTAACAGGCATCTTAGCGATTGAACCTTGACACCCTATAGATGAAGGAATGGAGCTTGGATCACTCAATCATAAGTGCCGCTTTGGCTTTTGGGACACCCCCTCTCTCAACTGCTGATACCCTGATAACAACCTCCGAAAACCACAGGCAACCTGCAAGGGCATACACACACCAGCTGTTCTCTACTATGGGGCTACCCTTGAAGAGTATCTGGGGACTGCAACTAGTAGAGAATGTGACAGTGAGAACAATCTTGGGCATCTCCAGAGTTGCACATATAGCACCTCTGCTACATGAACTGCATTGGATACCGGTTCGTGTCTGGTTCAACTCAAGATGTTGATTATCACCTATAAAGCCCTTCATGGCATGGGACCAGGTTTCCTGATGGACATCTCATCTCAATTACATCATCCCATCCCACCTGGTCAGGTAGGGAAGGTATGTTCTGGATCCTGGTGGTGTGGTGGTTAAAATGCAGTATTGCAGGCTAACTCTGCCCACAGCGTGGAGTTCGATTCTGAAGGGGCTCAAGGTTGACTCAGCCTTCAATCCTTCTGAGATCAATAAAGTGAGGACCAAGACTTTTGGGAGCAATATGCTGACATTGCAAACTACCCAGAGAGTGCTGGAAAGAACTATGGGGTGGTATATAAATTTAAGTGCTATTGCTATCGCTATCCCATTGGTTAATGAATTTCAATCGATAGGATTCAGGAAGAGAAGCTTCTCTATCATTGCTCCCATCCTTTGAACACCATACCCTCAGAGGTGAGATGTCCCCCCCCCCCACAACTTCATGGCCTTCAGAAAAAATGTTAAGACCTGGTACTGCCAATTGGTATCCGGGTCAAAGAATGATATGCTACCCTAGGGGTGGTTTGTGGCATCGGGGTGTTCCCTCTGCCTCTGTAACTTTTTAATAGCTCAGTTTTTAACTTTGTTTTTCTGTCTATTTTTACTCTGTTTTTAATTTATGCTTTTGTTCCTTGTTGTAAATAAGACTCACTTAGGTAAGATGGGTGGTGTAAAAATGTGATCAATAGATAAATAAGTTAGTCCCTGGAAGCTTAATTAAAGCACTCTGTCTTGCTTGCTATTTTAAAATTAGTTTCCCTACTCTGATTGTAGAGGCTATCTTTGAATGCCCTCTCTCCAGGAACCAGGTTATTTATTGCAGAAAAATAATAATGTGTGTTCAAGTAAAAACAAGCATCTTCATGCTTCCTTAGCTACCCTTAACTGCTCACCCACCCTGCCTTTGAGTTAATTGTGACTCCTGGTGACTGCCTGGACAAGTCCTTGTAATTTTCTTGGCAACATCTTGGGAAGTGGTTTGTCCTTGCCTGCTTCTTAGGGCTGAGATAGAGGGATTGACTCACTATCTCCTAGCTGGCTTCATGCCTAAGGAAGGAGTTGCTGGACTACAAATCATGGTCTCTAGTTTATAGACCAGCCCCTTTAGCAACAACATCAAACTGGTTCTTACACTTACATGTAGTCTGTTTTTAAAACTGAGAAAGTCTGCTTGGGAAAATCAGAAATATTTCTGTCCTGCCTTTGTCCCCAGACCCGAGTTCCCCAAAACACTCTGCATTTTCCCCTCTTCCTATAATTTGAGAACAGGAACCAAAATGGCTGCCTTGAACCAGGACTCACTGGTTGGGTCCTGCAGAAATAGACATTACCACCTCTCACTTCAAAATTAATATTTAAATAAAATATTTGGATTCCCACTCCATCAGCATCTTTATATCATGTATGTTTGTCTGGTTGTTTGAAAAAACAAACAAACAACAACCCTAAATCTCCCTAAATACTTGAATAGTTCCAATTAGGGAAAGGGTATCTACAACAACATGAAGCCACCATTCCTCTTAAAGGTCCTGAAGCACCAGACCAGGAGATACAATGAAATAGAAGGTCATGCAAATAGTATAATAGGATGCTCATAAGTTGCTCACACACCCAGCTTTGAAAGACAAGAGTAGCCAGCAGTGTGCTGCAGCTGCCAAAAAAGCCAACACAGTGCTAGGCTGCATTAACAGAGGGATAGAATCAAGATCACATGAAGTACTAATACCACTTTACAATGCTTTGGTAAGGCCACACCTGGAATACTGCATCCAGTTTTGGTCACCACAATGTAAAAAAGATGTCGAGACTTTAGAAAGGGTACAGAGAAGAGCAACAAAGATGATTGGGGGACTGGAGGCTAAAACATATAGGGAACGGTTGCTGGAATTGGGTATGTGTAGTTTAATGAAGAGAAGGGTGAGGGGTGACATGATAGCAGTGTTCCAATAGCTCAGGGGCTGCCACAAAGAAGAGGGAGTCAAGCTATTCTCCAAAGCACCTGAAAGCAGGACAAGAAGCAACGGATGGAAACTAGTCAAGGAGAGAAGCAACCTAGAACTAAGGAGAAACTTCCTGACAGTTAGAACAATTAACCAGTGGAACAACCTGCCTCCAGAGGTGGTGAATGCTCCAACACTGGAGGTTTTTAAGAAGTGACTGGACAGCCATTTGCCTGAAATGGTATAGGGTTGGACTAGATGACCTCCAAGGTCCCTTCCAACTTTTTATTATTATTATTATTATTATTATTATTATTATTATTATTATTATTATTATTATTATTGTTGTTGTTGTTGTTGTTGTTGTTGTTGTTGTTGTTATTATTATTATTATTATTATTATTATTATTATTATTATTATTATTATTATTATCTTTACTGTTGCTTCACTGCAGCTGTCCCAGAAATAAGCTTACTCAACTTTTGAACATAATCAACGGTGTTGGCCTTATAGAGTCCCAGAGCTGATTTCGATCTGATGCAGAACTTTTGGTAGAAGTGCCTTAAGCTTGTTTGCTACTCTCTTTATCATCTATTTCTGTCTCTAGACTTATATTGGGTCCTTCTAAGATTTAAGTTTCTAGAGCACTTTTAGTCTTTTCCCCATGGAAAACTGCTGCTTCATGCATCCATGACATGCCTTCTGAGATCTCTGGGTATCATTTTCTCAGTCTTTGTTGAATATCATTTCATATTTATTCTTAAAAGAATTAAAAGGAGCTTCTTATCTGTTAGCCATGAGGAAGCAGTCAACCAACCATGATGAGAACTGTCAAAATAACCACTAAAAGATTAGATCAGGGGTTTTCAAACTTAACCCTTTTATGACTTGTGGACTTCAACTCCCAAAATTTGTCAGCCAGCGTGCCTGGCTGAGGAATTCTAGGAGTTGAAGTCCACAAATCATAAAAGGGCCAAGTTCGAAGACCCCTGGATTAGATAGTCTTGCAGCCATAGCAATATAATTATATTTGGTCAACCTTCTCCTTCTCTCTCCCTTCTTCTCTATGCGCAGGCCTTGCCTTAACTTTTATTCTGGAAAACAACTTTAAGCCAGAGGCAGGTTCAAGACCTGGAGTTCCCAAAATTGGCATATTGATCACTGATGGGAAATCCCAAGATGATGTAATTCCACCTGCAAAAAATCTGAGAGATGCTGGCGTCGAACTATTTGCCATAGGTATGGATTGCTGAAATAATCATAGACTTCACTGTCAGCTGCCTATCTTCACTGTTTTTTTGAAGCTTGCTAGTAACCAGGGGACAGGGGCACTTGGGAGGGAAAAAGCGCTGGAGATGTGAAAAAATCTTGTGGAATATTGGGACATATGGACACTGGCAGGAATCGGAGATACTAAACCGAGTCATCTTCCTGTCCTCAAGGACACCGGCCCTGGGAAAGGCATTTGCTGTGGCACCAGAGGCACCACATTCCCAAAACATTGGAACAAGACCTGACTGGACTGGTCTCCCAGAGGGAAGAGTTTTGAACATTGGGAATTGCTTTCAATATATGATTTTTGTGTGTTTTTTCTTTAGAGCTTGCCTTGCTCATGCTACACTCAACACCTCTACTGCCTATGGAGTCAAGGGTCATTCTTTCCTAGGGAGCAAGTTGGGGCCAGTCTGACACTTGAGGTTCTAGAATGAGCCTAGTTCAATACAGCATCTACAATGTAAGATGCAATTATAGCAGGCAATGTGTGATTTCCAGCTGTCTAAACTCAGCAGTAAAGTAGTTGTATTTGGGGTGTGTGAATTCAGGCTGTTTTAGGGGTTTAGGAGGTGATTTAAATAGAGGTGTGGAAATTGTCTCAAAATTGAATTGTTTCAAAATGATCGGTTCAAGTTTAGAACATGTGTTTTGATTGTGAAACAGGATTGTTTTGCGTTTGGAATGGAGTTGTGCCAAACAGAGCATCTGTTTTAACTTGAAATGGCGTGTTTCAACATTGAAACATTAGCTCCATTCCCAGTCACATCTTTAACCTCACCAAATCTCAGAGAGGGGACCATTAAGGTAACTAAGACCTCTTCAGTGACATCGCTTGCCTTGGGTTTGGCTCCTTGTTTTCAGAAAGCTGAAGGTTGCGGTCCTAATCATAAGAGCCACAACTTTGCTAACAGTAGTTGATGAGCATCTACCTTTTGCTGATATACCTCCAGAGAACCAGGCACAGTTTGCAGGCAAGTTGTTCTCTTGACCATATTGATCATTGATGAAGTGATAGCCACCACGAACAAATACTGGGTACATATTGACAGCATTGTCCTCAGATTAGTTTACAAATCCATTTTTTTAAAAAAATAAAATAAAATAAGGCATAGTAGATTAATTCACATAACACGCTAGGTCATAAATGCTGGCTTATAATCACAAAGGTTGTTGTGCTCATACACTCTGCTAACCAAAATCAAAGATTTGTTTACAAAATGATCTCCAAGCCAAGATATTTTATTATGTAAAATTTCACTTTGGTGTTTCTTCCTCTGATACCAGGTGTAAAGAATGCCGATGAAAATGAACTGAAGGAGATTGCTTCCCAGCCACACAGCACTCACGTCTACAATGTTGCTGACTTCAGTTTAATGAACTCCATTGTGGAAGAACTTACAAAGACTGTGTGCCTGAGAGTTGAAGAACAAGAAAAAGAAATCAAAGGTAAGAATAGCCAGATCTTCTCTTTTCAAAGGATGTACAATGAATGGTGTTAGGTCAGGCTAATGTCATCCAGCTTTCTCTTGCTACATGGCCAACACATTATGGCCATAGTGACTGGCAGCCATTATTTTCTTCATGAATAATTTTTGAATGTGAACATAGTAGCCATCAGTACATCTTATTCAAACAAATTTTATGTGCTGGGTAAAAAGCTTCTCCCATTTAATTTCTCCAAAATTTATTTCTTTGGGTGAGCTGAGTTTTTACTGAGTTGTCTGCCAACAAATTGGCTACAAGATCTAAAAACATTAAGCCTTGAACAAGATGATCATTTTGAGGTGGCTGAAATAATTGTTTCTCTGATGTCTAGGTAGGTCTGGCCTAACTAACTACTAGACATAACTAGGTAGGTCTCACCTAACAAAGAAAAGGATTAAGGGTGACATGATAGCTATCTTCCAATATTTGATGGACTCACAGAGATGAGGGGGTTGACTTATTCTCCAAAGCACCTGAGGACAGGGTAAGAAGAAATGAGTGGAACTCGCTAAAGAGAGGTCCTACCTAGAACTAAGGAGAAATTTCCTGACAGTGAGAGCAGCTTGCCTCCTGGAGATATGGATGCTGCATCACTGGAGGTTTTTGTTGAAAGATTGGACATTCATTTATCCAGGATTGTATAAGGCAGTGATGGCAAACCTTTTAGAGACTGAGTGCCGAAACCACAACCCAAAACCCACTTATGTACCATCGGGTGCTGGGTGGGCATGGCCCATTGGGTGGGTGTGGTAAATTGGGTGAGCGTGGCTTGTTGGGTGGGCGTGGCTGTGATGGTAACAGCAGACTGGATGGGACTAAAAAGTTCAATCAATCAATTCCAACTTTGCGAGATCTATTTTTCCCGCGAGAAGTTGAAATTGATTGATTGATTGAACTTTTTTTTTTGCACATGGTGGTGGAGGCCTAAAGCGAAAAGGTTTTATAAAACCCAGCTGAAGGCCTAGGACTGGGGTGATGGTGCGCGTGCCCACAGAGAGGGCTCTGCATGCCACCTGTGGCACGCGTGCCATAGGTTTGCCACCATGAGTATAAGGACTCCTGCTTTGGGCAAGAGGTTGGACTAACAGATCTCAAAGGTCCCTTCCAGCCCAATGATTCTATATTCTATGTCTAAAACTTTAGGATCATTGGTTGCCACCCTTGGAGCACCTACAGATTTGGTCACATCTGAAGTGACCGCCAGAGGATTCCGTGTGAGTTGGACTCATGCACCAGGCAAAGTGGAAAAGTACCGAGTTGTCTATTATCCCACCAAAGGAGGGCAACCAGAAGAGGTAATGGAGTAACAATCACTGTTTGTCCTGAGAGCAAGACAAAAATAATGGGTGGAAGCTTGTCAAAAGAAAGATGCAATCTAGAAGTAAGGAAACATTTTTTGACAGTGAGAGCATTTAACCAGTGGAGCAGCTTGCATCTTGGAGTTGTGGGTGCTTCATTCCTTTCCTCCATTCAAGGAAAGATTGGACATCCATTTAACTGGGATGGTGTAAGAGTCCTACCTTGAGCAAGGGGCTGGACTAGAAGACCTCTGAGATTCTTTCCTTCCCTATGAGTCTATGATTCTATGAAACTATAGGATCCCATAATTGTGTTAAGCAAAATACATTAATAATCATTATTAGAAGTAGTGACCTGCACTTCTCCTGCACTTCTCTAATCCACGTTCAAAAATGTTCTTTGGGAATTGAACGACAATCTTTTTTTCAGATAAAGGAGAAAGCCTGCTTTGTGGTCATTTTAAAACTCTGTTTAAATGTGTCTTGTCTTTCGTACAGGTGGTGGTAGATGGGACAGTTTCAACAGCAGTACTGAAAAATTTGATGTCTTTAACTGAGTATCAGATTGCTGTGTTTGCCATCTATGTTAGTTCTGCCAGTGAAGGTCTCCGGGGTACCGAGACAACACGTAAGTGACAAAAAAAAAAAAAAAGGAACGTAACAGTATTTTAGAACAGGGGTCCCCAACCCCTGGTCCATGGACCGGTACTGAGCCGGGCATGCCAGCAACCGGTCCTCAGAAACAAGAAAAGACCCATCCGTGAGATGCAGGCAGCATACAAAACCATGCCCCTTCTGGTCCATGGAAAAACCTCTCTCCATGGAACCAGTCCCTGCACAAAAGGTTGGGGACCTCTGTCCTAAATCACAGAAGTATCTCAGCTTGTCTTTGGGACTCTGCTAAGGCATGGGATTGCAGAAGAAAGTAACAAGAGTTGAAAGGTGCCTTAGAGGTCTTCTAGTCCATCCCCCTGTCAGAATACAGAATAACAGAGTTGGAAGGGACCTTAGAGGTCTTCTAGTCCAATCCCCTGATCAAGCAGGAAGCCCTAGATCAGCAGTCCCCAACCCCTGGTTCATGGATGAGTACCAGGTCGCGGCATGCCAACAACCAGTCCTCACAAACAAGCAAAGCCACATTCGTGGGATGCAGGCAGCACACGAAACCATGCCTCCTCCAGTCCATGGAAAAACCCCTCTCCACTGAACTGTTCCCTGGTGCCCAAAAGGTTGGGGACCTCTGTTTCAGAACTACCTAATTTTGTGTTGTAGTTGTACATCTGGTGGTTCTAGATATAAACCTACTCCTGATGAAAACCTGTTGGATGTGGGAAGAAAAGTCCATTTAACTATACCCTCTGTTGATTTTTGGCTGGAATCAGAACACCCAGACAATGGGGGGGGGGACTTAATCCTTCCTTTCTCAGCCATGATCTATTTAAAAAAATAATTCTTACTTCTGCCTTATTAGCATCAATGACAACCTTTTTCTCCTATGGTCAGTAAGAAAAGTAATAGGATTTTCCAAGGATCACTGATGTAGTGGGAAAAATTCAATTCACTTGAACATTCAAGTTCTGTCCAGATGTGGTGAGTTGGTAGGGTTTGCCATCAAGTCAATGCTCATAAAAATACAGTTCTGATTTCAGGGTAGGTTCTGCCATTTACTCCCATGCATCAAGAGATCCTCTTGATGTCCATACCTCAAAATGATCTCTTTCCTTTAAGGTTAGCTTTTTCCTGCTTCCATTATGGTAGAACTTGCCAGCAGTTCTTGTTGTAAGTTGTGGTGATGAATCCCCTAGGGCAGGGGTAGGCAGCCTCGGCTCTTTTATGATTCATGGACTTCAACTCCCAGAATTCCTGAGCCAGCATAGCTGGCTCAGGAATTCTGGGAGTTGAAGTCCATGAGTCATAAAAGAGCTGAGGTTGCCTACCCCTGCCCTAGGCCGAACAGCAGGCCTTTTGTAAGAGTCTTCACTCCTCACTCTGTATTGCTTGAATCTGGGTTGTGTCTGAATAAGCTTGATAACAACTTAGCTGTGTTTTTCTACTTGGGGTCAGCTATCCTATCAGGCACAAGAAATCAGGAACCAGGGTTGTTGAAATGAGTACAAGTTTATTCTATGCATCTTCTAAACAAGAATCTGAACTGATCAAGGCAACTTGGCAGTAGATAAGAGTCAATGGAATTCAAGGAGGGCTGGACTTAAATCTTTTGTGGACATGAAGGGATTCCAAACTGATGATGTGCTTGACCCTTCCCTCAGGCTCAGCCTGGTCATCTCCTACATATCCCTTGAGCTGAATCAATTAAATCAGGGGTGTCAAACTGCCAGCCCACGGGCCGGATGCCTCATAGTGAAACCGTGCCCACCCCCATTGCCGGCAATGGAAAAAAAGTCGTGATACGTTGCGACACATCACGTGACGTGAGTTTGACACCCCTGAACTAAACGGTGCCAATGATGTGGATAAGGTTTCTTGAAGTGCATATGGGTTTGGGTTGTTCTATATTTGAACCTGAGGGACGTGGTGGCTCAGTGGGTTAGGATGCTCAGCTTGTCGATCAGAAGGTTGGCAGTTTGGTGAATCTATTCCCAAGTGCCGCGTAACAGAGTGAGCGCCTGTTACTCATCCCAGCTTCTGCCAACCCAGCAGTTCGAAAGCACGTAAAAAAACAATGCAAGTAGAAAAATAGGGACCACTACGGTGGGAAGGTAACAGCATTCCGTGAGCCTTTGGCATCTAGTTCATGCCGGCCACATGACCACGGAGACGTCCTCGGACAAGCGCTGACTCTTTGGCTTTGAAACGGAGATGAGCACCGGCCCCTAGAGTTGGAAACGACTAGCACGCATGTGCGGGGGAACCTTTACCTATATTTGAACCTGGTGACATGCAGGACCCTTTATCTACTTTCTGAGCATTGCATTTTTTTTGGGATGGTGCAGATGATGTCACCCTGTTTTCATTCACATTTCTGAGTTATGAGAGAGCTAAAAATAAACATCCTATTCTCCCTCTGCTCTGCCAGTGCATCCCCTGCCACGGGGAAATATTTCCCTTTTTTCCAGGGACAACTGAATGGGAATCCTGAATTATTCTTACAAGGAAATACAATTCTCAGGATCAAAATGATGTTAGGCTGTTTACATGACTCTCTACAATCCCAGTATTTTTTTTCTAGCAGCCTACTGCCTATTTGGATTACAATCACAGAATCTGACATTGTAAAATACTATCATAAGGATGACCTTGACTGAAATATGAAAAAAAAACATGTTACCTAAGGAAAATAGGCCAAAACAGTTTTTTAAGTCCAAAACAATGTGATAACATTTGGAAGTGTCTCAGACAGAGGCCTCCTTAATTCATAGAAGTATAAGGAGGAGGAGGAGAAGGAGAATGCGGACTGGCACAATCAGACTTGCAGGATTCTGTTATTATTAACCAATCTCAGTCAAAGGTTTAGCTATTTTTGGAGTTAGTTTCCAGGTCTGCTCTACCTAGTGGGACTGGCCCATTACGGCCCCATTTTCTGAGCAAACTTGGGTGGGCTTGCATTGTAGAAGAATTAAAAGCCTAGCCTACCATTTGATTGATCAGATGCAGTAAGAAACTGGTTAATGACGAACTCCGTGGTCCAAAGCACGTACTGTCCCAGTAACATCATTTCCCACAGCACCTGGTGCTCTTTTGAAGTCAAGTTCTGACTCAGTCCAGCTGTACATGTTCCTGATTCCACTACGGCCTGAGGCAGCACACCTCTAAGCAGAGTTTTTATTTAATCTTTGCTCAGGTGTCATAAAGCAATGCTCTGGAATAAGTAAATATTAATCACTCCAGGTAACATTTCAAGGGGGGAAAATGTTGCTGTCACGGAGAGAGGATGCAAAAATATACTATATTTGACTATGCTGACAGATGCTAACAAATTAAAATGACTTGAAAATGAAAAGACCATGGATTCTGGCATAAAGTGAAGTTTTGAGGGAATGCATCAGTTAGCAGCTAAAGTAAATACATTGAAGCCTTGGGTGTGAGAAACAGAGAAAAGGATAAAGGTAAATACATTTTTGGTCAGAATTCTGACAATGGGGGTCAATAATATCTTCAAAACAGCCCCTTCCTTTTGTTTACGGTGTGCCTGAGTTCTGCGGGGTGAATCCATTTTAACAGAGGTACACCCATACTGTCATTGTCCACTGATTAGCAGAATATCTCTATGTAAGTTCACTTCCATCCTCATGACGTTCAGGAAGCTATTAAAAACCTGGCTGTTCTCCCGCGCTTTTGGGTGTCAGCCCTCCCAAGTAAATCAGACAGGAAACACAACTAGACTAGCTAAATCTACTTTATTGTAAGTCTGTGTTGATAGAATCTTGCAAGTCTGAAGGTACAAACGTCCTAGCATCATTTTTAACCGTCTGATCAATTAGGGCAGGCCCTTCCTAAGTTTCTTCCTTTGATAGCTAAATCCTTGAGGTCTGATTGTTTCCTAGGCAGTGTGTGAGAGGCCTCACGAGACCAATGGCTCGTTGAGGTGCTTCCAATGGCTCGTTGAGGTGCTTCCAAGAAAAAGGCAGCACGCAGGGATGCAATCAGGTGAAGCTTTACTTAGATATAAAGCAGAGAGAAAGAGTTCCCTGGCATGGAGGTACCCATGCCTGGATTGAGCCCATGGATCAGTCCCAAAGGGAGCTAGAACAAGAGCTAAAGATCAGACCCTGTGCAGAGGTTTTTATGGGGGTCCCCGTCCCCTCCCTTACCAATGAGAGTGAGGGGGCCGGAGGGCCATTAACTCTCTCCAGTGGGGCTGCAGGGGCCGGAGACCCCTGACCCACCAGTGGGAGCAAAGGTGCTTCTTTGCTCCCATCTGGTGACCTTTTTAAGGAACTGCCATGGCTGGCACAAAAACATCTAACACAGTGTCTCTGTCTCTTGTCCCCCAAGCTCATCCATACATTCTATCACACCAGGGGAGAATAAAGGTCACTAAGTTCAAAGTGCTGCTATTACTTTATTTATAAAGCTATACAAGGCTTGGCTTTGACTTGATAACGTTGATATCCAAGTATCTAACACATCACAGATTTGCTATCTATGTTGATTTCAGTCACATCTCAGGCAGAGGAGGAGGAGGAGGCGGACTTGTTTAATTCGCTCTTTTGTGTTTTGGAAACAGTCATCTCCAATCTCTGAGGGTTGTTGTGCAGATTAACAAGCCTTTTTAATTTTATTTATTGCAGTGGAATAGCAATTATCTAGCTATCCAAAATGACCAAATGGGATTGTAGAATCAATTTGCTTCCATATTTTGCAAATAATTATTTTTAATTATTTGCAAGAACTTCGGCTAGAAAAAGGATTCAAAAATGTTTTGCTCAGTCCACACCAATAATAATAATAATAATAATAATAATAATAATAATAATAATAATAATAATAATAATAATAATAATAATAATAATCCATCATCCACTGGGCATTGTGTAAAAAATATGACTTGCCTGTGTCCAAAAAGTCATGGCAACATAGGGTGGAAAAAGTTGTCGAGAATGAAAGGGTGAAGATCTTGTGGGACTTCCAAATACAGACAGTTCACCATTTGGAACACAACACGCCAGATGCTGCAGTTGTAGAGAACCGAAGCGTACAGCTGATTGATATCGCTGTACCAGGAGATGCCAGAGTCAAAAAAGAACTGGAAAAAATTATGAAATACCGCGACCTGGCCATCAAAACTGAGCAATTATGGATGAAACGTGTTACAGTGATACCCATTGTCATCGGGGCACTGGGAACTATGTCCAAAAACTTTGCAAAACACATCAGGAAATTGCAGCTTCCTACAATAACTCCAGCAAAGCTACAAAAAACTGCGCTACTCAGAACATCTTACATTTTAAGGAGATACCTGGTTGATACCTAGGATGCTGGCAGCAACCTGTGTCAACCATTAGTGGCAGTCAATTTGAGTATTCAGTTGACTGAGTTTCATGTTTAATGAATAAAAGTTATCCATCATCATCATCATCATCATCATCATCATCATCATCTTGGGTTTAAAATGGTTTGGTTGTTGCTCTTATTGGAAGCCTTCCCAGCAACTTTGAAAAAAATAGGCAGTAACTCTCTTTTGTATTTTTCCCTCTGCAGTTGCATTGCCAATGGCGTCCGATTTGGAGTTGTATGATGTCTCACACAACAGTATGAAAGTAAAGTGGAATGCAGTAGCCAGTGCAACTGGCTATATGATTCTGTACGCGCCCCTCATTGATGGCTTAGCAGCAGAGGAAAAGGAGGTGAGGGAACATAGCATCAACTAGGTCTTGTGATCCTGCTTCAAGGAGAGGGCTGAGGTTCTTGAAAAAATAATGTGTAGGAACTCTCTATTTTCAGTTGAATAATTAACCCCATGGAAGTATAGACACTCCATCACTGGAGTGCCATAGGCCTCTGTCTTGTTGAAATTTTTGTTAATGGCCTGGTTGGAGGATTTGAGGATAATGATGATTGCATTTTTAGAGGAGCCAAAATTACAAAGAATGAAAAATATTTCAGAAAAGAGAGAGAGAGAGAAAGAGAAAGAAAGATCCAAACAGTCACGTAAAACTCTTTTTTTCCCATTCATTACCTTTGCTAAAGATCTTAAGATTATTTTCCTCTGCCCTCATTTTATTATTTGAATGCACTGTGAGATAGGTCTGTATCGGAAATTCTATGTTTATTTGTGAAGAGCCTAGAGCAGGGGTAGGCAACCTTGGCTCTTTTATGACTTGTGGACTTCAACTCCCAGAATTCCTGAGCCAGCCATGCTGGCTCAGGAATTCTGGGAGTTGAAGTCCACGAGTCATAAAAGAGCCATGGTTGCCTACCCCTGGCCTAGAGGTTCCACAGTCCAACTCAATCTTCTTGGTTTCAATGGAGTAAAGGACCCAACCCAACCCAACAATCTCATGTAACATAATGAGTAGTTGCTCCAGTAGCTTCCCCAGACAGTGTCTCCTCTCTCATATCAGAGTATCACCATCTGATGGAGGAGCTTGTCCAGAATTTGGGTTAACAAATACTGACACTTGGGAAGTAACAGTGAAGAAATTAATTGGAGGGAAGCAGGAATCGTAATCAGTTGGGGATTGGTAGAAGCTGAGAACCCTTGTGGTTGGTTTAACACTGAATTAGGTGAGGCTTAGAGATTAGTGATGGATCAAAGATCAGCCTATGAGCACCATTGCAGTGTTTTCTACTCTGAATCCATGTGTCCCCATTGTTCCACATGAGGCTATGCCTTTTTGATAGCTGCTAATAACTTACAAAATGGAAGGTGCTCTATAAAAATTGGTTTATCATATCAATAGTATTCCATTGAAGAAAATGCAATTTCACTTCCCTACTAAATACTTGCTTCCCAAACCAAGTAGACAAAAAAACCTCAGGAAGTTTAATTGACTCAAAGTCAGGAAGCGATTATTTACTTATGACTTTCTTGGCAGGATATATTTTATAAAGGTTGATACAGAATTCAGAATGGAAATAACAGCCAATTTCAGTGGGTTTTTCCCCTAAAGGTTTTAAGTTTTTTTAGCTGGCTCATTTCTATGAATATATACATTCAAGTCCACAACATTAAATGTGGTTTAAAAAAAGAAAAGATAAGAACTGTATTAATATTTATATTCTAAAATGCATTTTGCTGCATATCTCTTCATACCTGGACACTTTTGCCTGTGTTTTGGCCTAGTTTACCATTTTTGCAAATTATTTTTTTTAATTTAATCCATTTTTGTGCAATATGTGCATGAATTTTTATACAGAGTATTAACTAATAGAGATTTTTAAGATGTTGTCAGACTGCAGTGCATCATTCTGAGAAGTACAATTTGGAATGACAACTGCATGTTGCTTCAAGTGTGGAATATAATACAATTGCATGCAGAAAATTCGTCCTGCATTCCTAAGTAATATTAAATTCAGTTTTTCCTAAGGAGTGGTCAGACATTGTATTTGGTGTGAACTGGCAAAAAACATTGCCAGCGTAAACAATGGACCTTGCTTACCTCTTGATTTCCAGTGTGAAATTATGTTCTTGCTTGTTCAAGTGGGAGATTTGTTAATAGAATTCGAAGGCATGTAGGATTCTAGAAGGGGTATCAAGAAACTACTGAATATATAAACATGTTTGTTGTTTTGCAAGTTATATAGCATATATCCCTTATGGAAAATTAACCCAAATCAAAAAAAAATTCAGATCCTCAGTCAAGAGACAGATTTCAAACAAACCTAGTCAATGTACTGTTCAATATATTTATAAATGTCTTTGAAGAGTTAGATGTTCAACTTCATAAGAATCTACTGGCTTGCAACTACTGTGTTATACTGGATTTTCTATAATAGATGCTCTACAGATAGCATGTATAGTAAAGGTGATAAATCCAATCCTGTCTTTTTTATTTATAGATCTGGAACTTTTTTGAATCAAAAATATTAGCAGTAGTTAATAATAATAGTAAAAGTGGCATGTACAGTATTTTATCATTTAAGGGTAGCTGAGCAAATGTTATTGAGAAGATTATAAGAAAGTACAAAGAGCCTTGTGTGATTGTGGCAATCACAGTTCTACATTTCTGCCTTTGGGGCTACGATTCAGTTGGCTGTTTTTGATATTCTAGGATTTCTCACAAATTGGACAGCTGCCCATCAATCCATTATAGGACTAATTCATGCAAATGATCCTCAGGCAGGGTGTATGAATCAATCCCTTGTTAATATCACAAATCCCAATTTTCTTACTTTGACACAAATTATTCTCTCTCCTGAAAATGTTCTTCACCTCCTACTCATATATGCTACTATTTCATCTTTTTTATTAATGAACTCATATTAAAGCACTACAGTCTCTAATCACTGTGGTGGCACAGTGGCTAGAATGCAGTATTGCAGCAGGCTCTGCCCACAGCCAGGGGTTCGATCCTGACCAGCTCAAGGATTGACTCAGCCTTCCAACCTTCTGAGGTGGTTACAATGAGGACCCAAACTGTTGAGGGCAATGTGCTGAGATTGTAAACCACCCAGAGAGTGTTATAAAGCACTATGGAGTGATATATAAGTCTAAGTGTTGTTGTTATTGCTATTTTTTATAGATGAAAATTGGAGTGAGCTCCACACATGTTGAACTTGAGGGTCTGCTACCCAACACAGAATACACAGTCACTGTTTATGCAATGTTTGGGGAAGAAGCCAGTGATCCTCTTACAGGACAAGAAACAACATGTAAGTGGTTTTTATGTGTTTCTACTTGCCCCAGGAGTAAAGTCTGGAGACGCTTTCCGAGTCTGAAAAATAATGACTTTAAACTTTAGTAGAATACTAAATACCCTAGAGGCATCGTTTAAGAAAGAACATGAACAGCAACTTCACTTGGTGATGTTTGTGAAGAGCAGCTTCACTTTGTAAGGGCACAATGGCTCAGTGGTTAAAGACACTGAGCTTGTCAGCTGAAGAGCTGACAGCTCTGGTTTGAGACATGAGCACCGCACAGGGGGATGAGCTCCCATTACTTGTCAGAGCAACTGCCCACCTAGCAGTTCGTTGTTGTTAGCTGCGAAGTCGTGTCTGACCCATCGCGACCCTATGGACAACGTTCCTCCAGGCCTTCCTGTCCTCTACCATCTTCTGGAGTCCATTTAAGCTCATGCCTACTGCTTCAGTGACTCCATCCAGCCACCTCATTCTCTGTCATCCCTTTCTTCTATTGCCCATTAGGCTCTTCTCCAGTGAGTCCTTTCTTCTCATTAGGTGGCCAAAGTATTTGAGTTTTAACTTCAGGATCTGGCCTTCTAAAGAGCAGTCAGGGTTGATCTCCTCTAGGACTGACCAGTTTGATCGCCTTGCAGTCCAAGGGACTTGCAGGAGTCTTCTCCAGCACCACAGTTCAAAGGCCTCAATTCTTTGGTGCTCAGCCTTTTTTATGGTCCAACTTTCACTGCCATACAGTTCAAAAGCATGCAAATGTGAGCAGATAAATAGGTACCACTTTAGTGGGAAAGTAAAGGGATTCTGTGCGCCTTTGAAATATAGCCATGCTGGCTACAGCACCCCAGAAATTGTCTTTAGACAACACTGGCTCCCTTGGCCGAGAAACAGAGATTAATACCATGCCTGAGAGTCATGCATGACTGGACAGGGACTATCTTTTAGAATAGCAATCCATAGAGAGATTGTTTTGGAAAGAACATAAAGAGTAACCGTATCCTTTTAGTATGGTGCTTGTGATTTCCTTTGGCAACTTGTTAATATCTGATTATTATCATGTATAGAAAGTGACTTCAATGGACTATTCTTGCTTGGAGTTTCTAAGTGCCAACAGTAGTTTTTTTTTTAAAGTTTCTTGAAGTTTATTTTCCTTTAAAATATCTTCTTTGCTTCCCACCTAAAATAGATGTGATATAACATCTAGTTTAATTCCAGTGAATTTTAACTGCACCTTGTTTTTTCATCCCAGTCTTTAATATTTTAAAGTTTAATGTTAGTTTCCATATCCAAGAGTTGTTAGATTCCAGATTCTAGAATTCTCAGATGACTGAGTGGGAATTCTGGAGGTGAAGTCTAACACAAGGTGGGTACAATCTTCTCTAAAATATGGATACTCGTAGAACTCATGCTTTGCTAGGAAAAAAACCAGCTGCATTATCTTTTCAGTGGCTATTATTATTATTTGGCTATAATGCTACGAAGGGATTCAACATTTCCACATTGAAACAGTTCATATTTTAAGCACACAACATGTGTTCAAATGTCAGTGCCACTTTAAAAAAGTAATTTATAAGAGCTTTGGTAAACTATGTTTGAGAGTTATTTGAGTTTTTCCATATTGGCTAGGTTTTCTTTTGCTTCAAGTTGTCAGGCACTCACTGTTTCCCCACACGTAGATGCATATTGGGAGAACTGAGCTGCATATTTGTCTTGTAAAGAACTGAATGAATAAATCTAATAGAAACCAAGTTTTAGTCCAGAAGCCAAAAACTGATTTAATATAGTTAATGCATGATGTCTGCAGACAAATTTTTCATTCTTAGATATTTTTACCTCCAACCCTAATATGTTTTGTAACATCTGGGATAGGAGAGTTTACCTTTCAATGTTTATTAATGCAAATTGGGATATTGAACTGGATACATAATTGATCTTCATGGAAACAGAGATATTATTAGTATGGGGAAGGAGAATAGATTTTGAATGGATTTCAGCCTCCTGAAAAAATAAAATGAAAGCATGGGTAGGAAATGAGCCCCCCACCCCCACCTCCACCTCATTGCTATTTCATGGAAAGCAGGAGATGGGGGAATCTGGAAGGATTTGAGATAATTCAGTATAGAGGCAAATTAGGGATGGAGAAGATGATGTTGGGATATAGAGTTGTTCCAAGCAAAGTTCTTGAAATATCTAAGACGTTCTCGATGTTTCTAAGTCTGTATATCTATCTCAGCCTCTCCTCAGGCTGTCTTTCTAGATGTGTTACTCTGTAGTTCTTAGAATTCCCCACCAGTAGCAGAATTTAAAATTCTGAATCTTAGAGATCAGCGCATCTGGAAGGCACTTTTGGATGCCAAAAGCAGATACACTGCGGGGTAAGCAAGAGTATAACACAGGGTTAAAAAAAAGAGTATCACAACAGACGCTGTATTTCATAAATTCTATTTGCACAAAAAGCAAAAATGTTCAGCTTCCACTACTAGAATATTGTAGGAGACTGGAATTCTAAAACTGGAATTATTACTGTATTTTCCCCCCCAATGGATTCTGCTGAGCCTAATTCATTCTAATTTCAACAGGTTAGCTGTAAAGGGGGTTTAGGTTGCTGTAAAGTCTAGCTAGCATATTTACACAAGTGACAAACCATATAACTCAAGCCACACATATGGCAAAATCCCACCAGTATCCATACAGTGTGTGAACTTTGTTGGGTGAGGGTTCTGCAGGGAACGTGACCAGATTTTGTATCAAACACATAGTGTTGCATGAATATTAATGTCACCTGGAAGCCTTATATCACAATAGGTCAACTGACCGAAAAACAAAGATGTTATTTATAATATGGATTCATTTCCATTTTGAAGTGCCTTTAAGTCCACCACGAAATTTGAAGTTTTCAAATGTGGATCACAGCTCAGCCAAAATAACGTGGGATCCAGCTTCCCCAAAAGCCAAAGGATATCGCATTATGTACGTTAAGACAGATGGGACCGAAACCAATGAGGTAAGCAGATTTTTAAAAGAATAAATAGGAAGAACTGAAAAACATAACTATGATGAGAAACTAATATATTTTTCTCAGTCTGCCAATAACTCATAAAACGGCCATTAGATTAACCTCTTTGATTGAAAACAGTTTTCAAAATGTGGTCCATCTCAAAAATGTAAAAAATCATTGACAAAGAAATTCAAAGTCCCTTTGTAAATGCATTATTTTTGTTATATTTTGTATAGGTCATTTTGGACAAAAAAAATCCTTTCATTCTTTAACTATTAAAGCTGTTCCTTTCCTACCTCTTATCTTTCATATTCCCTTATCAAGTAGTGGTACAATTAAGCAATTTTCTGCTCTCGGAATCATCCACCTTGTAGGATGTGAGCTGCTTGTCTTTAAGTAGTTTGCACAAATGGAGTGTTCTCAGAATTGATAGCAGTGAAGACTGTCTTGGGCAGTGTTGTTTAACCTTGGCAACCTAAGGATTTGTGGGCTTCAAATCCCAGAATTCCCCAGCCAGCCTTGCACTCCATCCTTTGCACTCCATCCAGGCAAGCTCCCCATTCCAAATTGATATAGATCTACATCTTTTTCAATAAGCATTTCTTTATAATCCTTGGCACACATCCCTCCATTCCCTGCTTATCTGGCTCTCCTTCCCCTGGCAAGAAATTGGTTGAGGCTTTCCAGAATTTCAACATGACACAGCTTGTAAAGAATCTTTGTTGCTGCAACAGGATGGAAGAAGTTTGCAGCCCCTGTTTTAGACCCTTGTGGCTTTAAACTCGATGCCTTTTCCTCTGGCCCTTTTCACAGTGTAACAAGAGGCCCACTTTATGCTGCTGGTGCTTTGTATTAGGTATGAGTTGTTTATTGACAGTTTCAGCATTTCTGTCTTGGGAAATTCTAGCTTTCTAATATGTGTATATATATTTCTAGCTCTCAAGCTATCTTCACCTCCAGTACCTGAAACAGCTGATTGTCCCAGCCTACACGAAACAGGAAATTTAACTAGAGAATCTTGAGTTGTAAGCTTGGGGCCATTGAACCAGGAGAATTAAGATCTCCATCTGGCCTGTCCAGAATATTATAAATATTCCAAAGATTTTACCCTAGAGAAATAACCAATGTATATTTTTTTCCAGAATCCCCTCTTTTTGCAGCCACTTTTTTCCTACCATCAGGTGAACCTGATAGGTAGGATAACCTTTTTTTAAAAAAAAGAAAATTGAGGAACAGCTGTTTGGCTCATAAACAAATATATTCCTTTGGGGCGTTTTTAAAACAAAACAAAAATAACAAACATATGTCCTGAGATTGTTCTGTTTATTCCCTTGCACCACCACCCCACCCAGTTCATTGGGCTGACTGATGATGTCTGACATCATGGTCCTGTTTGTACAACTGGGCCAAGAGTGAAGAGGATGAGCCACCAATCAGTTTGGGAGTAGTGGATGATGTCATATCTTCGCCCATCCCATGGCTGTTGGGAAGGCAACCTCCATCTGAGTTTCATCAGAAATAGTGTGTTTCCTCTTGGCTGGCATAAACAGGGCAATCCAGTTCACCTGTGGCATTTCATGCTTTCTTTAAAAAACATCCCCAAATCCAATTAGCTGGTTTGTATGCTGGGGGTAGGGATGCCCACCATCTGGATCTCTGCCTTCTCATGCCTATCTTGTACTGAGCTGCTGGACTGCCTGCTATGAAAGAGGACATTTGGGGAGGGGGATAGGCTTAATGTGAAATAATGACTGGCTTCGTGGCCTAGAAAAGACACTTGCCTCCCACTTGGAAGGTTGAAAGTTCGATCCTGAGTAGCAGCAGACGTTTCTTTCCCAGGGTGCACAGAAAAAAAAAGAAAACAAACATCTGCTGTGAACTCTGAGTAGGGATCAGGAAGGGCATCCAGCCTGTAAATGCTTGAGTGTTCAGCAGAGTCATTTCTTTCTCTCTTTTCTTTTTTTGGATGGAATTGACAAGTTCAGCCCAGTTTGTCCTTCTAGCAGTGGGGTCCACTGGAATGCCAATACATGCAACATGGTGGGCAGGTTGTCACAATCCAAGCCGGAATGTATTTATAATGGTTGCAGTGCACCCCAGGGTTGTGTGATCACCTTTAGCAGCCCTTTGACGAGCAAAGTCCATGGGGAAGCCAGATTCACTTTACGACCATGTTACTAACTTAACAGCTGCAGTGATTCCTTTAACAACTGTGGCAAGAAAAGCCGCTAAAGGGGGCAAAACTCACTTAACAACTGTCAGAGGTTGTGGTCATAAATCGAGGACTACCCAGAGTGATTTAGATAATACTCTACTTCCAACTATCCCTGGATGAGGAGTCTGTCGGGACTTTTCTCTGCCCCTCCTTTCCATCTAGCTAAAGGGGAACAGATTGTTTCCTTTCTGAAAGATGGGGAATTTGCCAAGACACTGATTGAGGCAGCCTGGGGTCTAATCTGGGATTCTTTTTTCAATTGTGAAGATGTCGCTGGCTCAAGAATTAGACCAAGTCTCTTTTCTATCTTATTTATTTATTTATGTTATTAAACTTATATACCGCCCTTCTCCCGTAGAACTCAGGGCGGTTCACAAGGTTTTTTAAAACAATGCAACAAGTTACAAAAATTAAAAACAATTAAAATAATTATACTAACCTTGAAATATAACACAATTACAATTAAAAATACAATTTTAAACCCCAATTAATACTCTCAGTCTAGGCCAGAAAGCTCGAAGAGCCAGGTCTTCAGGTCCCGGCGGAATGAGCGAAGGTCAGGGGCAGTCCTAAGCTCTGCAGGCAGCTGATTCCAAAGGGCCGGCGCACCCACAGAGAAGGCCCTCCCCCTGGGTATTGTCCGCTGGCAATCTCTTACCGGCGGTACCCTGAGGAGACCCTCCCTGTGGGAGCGCACAGGAGGAAGGGAGCAGGTGTTCCCTATCTTGAGGTAGATATGGATTTTCTATCCTCGTGCAGATACAGATTTGTAACCACTTTTCCCATTCCCGTTGCTTCCGTAATGCAGGAAGAAGTCGATCAAGTATCAGCCCACACTTTGAAGAGCTTGACATCTCTTACAGAATATACTGTTGCTGTTTTCTCCCTCTATAGCGAGGGTCAGTCTGAGCCACTCACGGGCAGCTTTACCACAAGTAAGTCTTGCTGCATGTCTACGGAGATTCTCAATCGTGCAGCTCATGGTTCTCCTACAGGTGGTTTTCCAAAGGCAAGCTGGACTTTTTGTTTTGTTTTTATTCTCCTTGAAAACATTTTACTTCTCATCCAAGAAGCTTCTTCAGTTCTGACTGACTAGTGGAGAATGGAAGGATTTGTATTCTTTGCAGCAGGGCTTTTTTTCTCATAGAACGCTCAGAACGGAGTTCCGGCACCTTTTTTGGATGGAACCTTGTAGGGTAGGCAAGGCAGGTTGTATAACATGTGTGAGTTCCGGCACCTTTTTGTTTTACAAAAAAAGTACTGCTTTGCAGTCATCTGGTCATTAGCACTCCGAAAGTTGGTCATTAGTTCACTGAGAATTGTTGAGACCACTTGGGGATTTATCTGTGTCCTCAGAGTCACCTGAATTACAGTAGAGTGCCAATGGGTATGGGGCCTTCTTGGGACTGCTAATTCTCGCTGCATTTTTGGAAACAATCCTAGCCATAGTCCCAATATCCTTCTACTCTTTTGGAAGGAACAATTTTATTCATATCTTCTTAAGAAAAGGAGTTTATAGCTCCCATTTTATACACTCAAACAGCTGGGAAATGTTACATTATCGAAAACAAATGCAAATGAAAGCATGATCTAATATTTTGGTTAAAGTTGGGTTGCTACGAGAAGAAGGAGAAATTTGAATACAGGATGCTTGAAATCAAGTAATGTTTTGCCAGTTCCCTGAACAAACTGTGTAGATGCAACCAACAACTCACATGTTCTTTAAGTAGATACTACTTTCTGATTGCAGAGGCTTTTTTTAAAGAAAAAACGTAATTTGATTACTCATTAGAACTTTCAAGCATTCCAAGGAAGAAATAAAAAAGTCAGTCAATGGGATTTTCCCATCCTCTGCTGCATTTCTTTCAGAAAAAAGGGGAAAACTGCAAATATTCCAACAAAAGAGAATATATATAGTTCTGAGTTGAACTGTGGTGTTCTTAGTGTTTTCTCTGCCTCAATGTTTGCTTGTAGACATTTCATCCCCCTACTAGAACTCCACAGATACCTTAAATATTAATAATGCAGAACACACACACATATATATATATTGTTACAAAAGACTCATAGTACTTCAGCCACTACATAATCCTTTAATATAAATTAGCAATTTTTATTAATACACAAACTACATTATTGTTCTAGATCACTGAAAATTAATTTATTCTAAAAAAATAAAACGACTGGCCCAGGGTCATGTGACCACCTTTTGTAACCTTCCCAGCTGTCTTTTGACAAGCAAAGTCAACCGGGGAAGCCAGCTTTGCTTAACAACAGTGCGATTCAGTTAACAGTTGCAGTGATTCATTTAACAACTGGGGCAAAATAGGTAAGAAAATAGGGCAAATCTCACAAGTGTCTCGCTGAGCAACAGAAATTTTGACTCAGTTGTGCTCGTAAGTTGAGGACTACCTTTAAAAGGTCATTATTTTGTGAACTTTGTTTCCAGTAAAGTAGTCTATGCAGTTGTAACTGACCTATCAGTTAAAATCCATTTCTACTTTTAAAAATTCTGTAGAAAGTTTAATGCTTCAGTTAATATTCCATAGAGTTGGAAGCACCCTCAGAGATCATATTTAGGAAATATGAGACACCTTTGGAATCCTTCTGTCTTCTCTTTATCTTGCAGAGAAAGTTCCATCACCTGAATTTTTGGAAATTAATGAAGTATCTACTGAAAGTTTAACAGTAAGCTGGAAGCCGCCATCCTCTGATGTGGCTCTTTACCGTCTAGCATGGATCCCATTGGCTGGCGAAGAGGCTGATGAGGTAATGATGGTCTTGGCCCTTCTCACCTGCTCTTTGTTATATAGCAAGCTGAGCTGCTGATGACGGACTATGTTGTGTGCATTTTGAGGAGCAGAGTCTCAGTAGATGGGGTGATGAAATAGATGAGTACATTTGTGAAAAGCATGCAAGATATGGATTGTCCACATATTTATTTGTTTGTATCCTCTCTTTATTATTTTTACAAATAACTCAAGGTGGCAAATATACTGTATTCAACACACTTTCCTATTTTTCCCATAACAACAGCCCTGTGAGGTCAGTTGGGCTGAGAGAGAATGACAGGCCCAAAGGTACGTAGCTGGCTTTCATGCCTAAGGCAGGACTAGAACTCAGCATCTCCTTGTGATTGGACCAAAGTTACCCAGCTGGTTTTCATGACTAAGGTGGGACGAGAATTCACAGTCTCCTGCTTTGTAGTTTGGTGTCTCAACAACTAGACCAAACTAGCTCTCTTTTGCTCTGTTCTATTCAAAAACTCATCTGCCTGGATCCTGATGAAGCCAAAGCAGTGCCAAGAGAAATTCTTTTAAGAAAATGCCTCAAGGAATATTTGCACAAGTATTTGCACCTTCTCCCTAGGTATAGTTGCCCCCTACTTTGTTGCTTTTTTCAAAAGGCCCTAAAAATATGACTTTGTCAGTGGGCCTCGGGACTATGACCGGAAATGGAGCTGATTAAGTGACTGATTTGATTCTGCTGTTGCTGCTATGGGGTTATGGTGTGTGGATAGGGTTTTTTAAAATGGATTTTTATTATATGGCAATTTTTTAAAAAATGTTATAAGTCCCTGGAGTCGCCGATGTGTGAGTTGGGCGGCTGTATAAATGTGTTTAATAAATAAGAACCCACTTAGGGGGTCAATGACTAAAGGAACTAAATGAAGAATGAGCATGCTTAATGGATATTCAATGCAGATCAATTAGTTCATTAAGATATGTGATGAAGAACATTTATCAATGTTTCTGTAATGTGGAGAATGAGTTAGGTATCTCGGCAGGTTCCAAAAGAAGTCTGATTCACCTCTCTGCTTTCTAAATCTCGCATTCTATCTGTTTCAGATCATCTTAAGTGGAGATGTGGACACCTATGAGATCGAAGGCTTGTTACCCAATATGGAATATGAGGTGTCTTTGATGGCCCTCTTTGATGATGAAAGTGAAAGTGATGTTGTTGCTGTACTTGGGACCACACGTAAGATGGGAAATACTATAGTTATCATTCCTATATATGTCTCAGTATATACTTTACTTTAAAAAGTTGAGAAGTATCTAATATATATAATTTTTATAGGATTAGGGATAGGGTTAGGGTTAGGGTTAGGTTTGGGGGTAGGGCAGGGGTAGGCAACCTTGGCTCTTTTATGACTCGTGGACTTCAACTCCCAGAATTCCTGAGCCAACCACACTGGCTCAGAAATTCTGGGAGTTGAAGTCCACAAGTCATAAAAGAGCCAAGGTTGTCTACCCCTGGGTTAGGGTTAAAACATTCTTAATATTTAGCAAACAGCATGTTGTCTGGGTTCATGTATTTAAAAACAATGAATAATAATTAATTTCTGTATTATCATAAACAATATGTTAGTTAATCGCTCAATAGTCTTCTTACTAATATATATTTAATGTTACATAGTACATATCACGTTCCTTTCTAACTTGTTCCTCTAGCCATTGATAAAAATTATCCCATGTTCTAAAGTACGCTGAGTCTTCTTTCTCTTCTATCTTTAATGTCAATCTGTCCATTTATGCACAATCTAGAATTTTCTTAATTAGTTCTTCTTCCGTTGGTAGGTTTTCATTTTTCCAATATTGGGCAAATACGATTCTTATTGCAGTTAATACATGTAAAATTAAGTATATACAATCTTTCTCATAGTTTGCTCCTATTATTCCTAACAGAAACTATTCTGGCTTAAAATCTATATGTTTTTTAGTCATTTTCTCCAACCATATATGTATTTTTGACCAAAATCTTTTAGCTTTAGGGCATGTTCACCAGATATGATAATATACCTGGTTTTTGTTTGCATTTCCAACACTTGTTTGACATATTTTTAAACATTTTCTCTAATCTCACCGGTGTCAAATGCCATCTGTAAAACTTTTTGTATAAGTTTTCTTTATATGCCACTGCTTTCATTAATTTAGCATTTCTTTCCCATAAACTTTGCCAGTTTTCTAGTTCTATATTATGTCCACTGAAGTTCATATCTCCTGATGTGCAGAACACTGTCTTATGCTCATTTGGTTATTGAAATGTAGTCTACTTTGTCTGAAGGGATGGTTCATGGCTGACTGGGGAATTCTGGGTGTTGAAGTCCACCTACATATCTTCAAGGGGCCAAGGTTGAGAAACACTAGTCTAGAGTGACATTCATCTTGGAAACAACTCAACCCTCCCCTCCTAATATAGAGTAATATTGATATAGGTCCATCTAGAGTTCTTTCTTTTAAAACTCTGCCGGTTAATCCAGATTTTGCTTTAATTTCCGTTCAACCTTGCTTTATCTTCTCCAGTCACAATGTTCTGCATCAGAGTGCCATACAGATAAACCTATACAGGAAACATATAGTAGCTGTGGTTAGCATGAAATTCTGTCTGAAAACATGCTTGTCTGTTGCTTTTTCCCCAGTTGAAATACTGACTACTGAAGTAACTACCACAACTATAGCAAGTACTACTACTACTCCTCAGCCTACAACAGCAGGTACAAAATATATATTTTAAAATGAACACATAGGTAATTCAAGAGGTAATTAGTTAACATTACTCAGAGCAAGGGGTTATGATAACTCAGTGGTTAAAGATGCTGAATTTGTTGGCTGGGAAGATGACAGCCCAGGTTTGAGTCCTGAGTGCCGTGTGATGGGGTGAGCTCCCATTACCTGCCCCAGTTCCTGCCCCACTAGCAGTTCGAAAGCATGCAAATGCTAATAGATGAATAGGTACCACTTTAGTGGGAATATAACAGCATTCTATGTCCCTTGGCATATAGTCATGCTGGCCATATGATCATGGAATATGTCTTTGGATAATGCTGGTTCCCTCGGCTAAGAAATGGAGATGAGCAGGGGTCTTCAAACTTGGCCCTTTTATGACTTGTGGACTTCAGCTCCCAGAATTCCTCAGCCAGCATGCCTGGCTGAGGAATTCTGGGAGCTGAAGTCCACAAGTCATAAAAGGGCCAAGTTTGAAGACCCCTGCCTTAGAGTCAGACATGAGTGGACAGGGGAAACCTTTCTCTTTACCTTTACTCAGAGCAAAGATGCATGTTTTTGTATTCTTTAGAATGATTGTGTTTTGCAATTTGTTGTAAAACAGCTAACTGGCACAGGGAAGAAATGTTAGTACTCTTTTATATCTAGACTGGATGCTTCAAACGATTTAAAGCTGTTTGACATGTTTGTTGTTCTTGCAGTCATTCGGACAGGAATGAAAAATCTCATGGTTGAAGATGAAACTACCTCAAGTTTAAAAGTCAAATGGGACATTACAGACCTCAGTGTTTCGCAGTTCAGGGTGACCTACCTGAAGGCTGACAGTGGTCATGGGGAGGAAACGGTAAGGATGATGGTCTGAGGGAGAATTGGTTTCAAAGCTCAGCTTGGACTTTAAAGAATTTTTCATAACTTGGAATCAAAGGGAACATTCTCCACTTGATAAGTATCAGTTGCCTACATATTGTAAGCCTCCTTCTGATAGTATTATTTACCTATCTATATAAAATGATATATCCAGTCAATATCCAATGCATTTTGCAATTTCATAAGCCAAAAACTAACTAGGGCCCTGGCTTACAATGTCAAATCAACAGGAAGGATTATATAGTTAGTCCTCAATTTACAACCATAATTGGGATCAGAATTTTCATTGCTAAGTGAGGTGGTTGTTAATTGAATTACACCTGCTTTTACAATCTTTTTTGCTATGGGTAATTGAGCAAATGACTGCAGCTTTCTAAATGAACTCAGCAATCATTAAGTGAATCTGGATTCCTCCATTGACTTTGCTTGTTGGAAGCTAGCTGGGAAAGTCACAAAGGAGAATCATGTGACCCTAGGATGCTGCAACCATCGTAAATGCATGCTAGTTGCCAAGTGCTGAAATTTTGATCCTATGGCTGTAGGGATGCTACAATGGTCATAGGTGGGAAGACCATTCATAAGTCACTTTTTTCAGTGCCTTCAAACAGCTGCTAAACAAATGGTTGTACTATTTGAAAAAGGGGACCTTTTGAAATAAAGAAAGTGGAGACCAAGGACCAAGCTGAAAGATTTCATTTTGTGCCATGACTCCTTATGACATTTATTTATTGAACATACTTCCTACTTTTAATGCTTACAATTAAGCTGAAAGAGGTTTCGATTTATTTTTCAGTGCAGAAATGTTGCTTTGACAAATACCAAAAGGCTGGCAAGAAAAGTTGAGGACTTTTCTTCTGCTAGATTCCTAATTGGACGATGGATGGGGTATTGTGCCATTTATGGGACGTAAAGTTCAACAACCCCCTTTTTCTTCTTGCAAGCAGGAGGGGTGGGATTCTCCATTCAAATAGAGAGCACGGTGGGTGAACACTTACTGCGCCACCCATCGTAGACCTCACCCAATTTGCATCTCCATCACGGCTCTTCAAAAGAAAAATCTTGCACTTGTGGCCCACTTGAAGATGAGTGGGCTTCAACTCCCAGAATTCCCAATTTGCAGCCCCATCGTGACCAAGGTTGCCAGTAATAAATGTGATTGCATAACATTATGCCTAATAATTCTGGGTTGTTTAGGGGTGAGGATTAATGGGCTAAACCCATTAATCTTAAGAAGAGATCTGAAAAAAAAGAGGGACTTGTTTTGAAACAGGGACAGTGAGAATAGAAAAAATGTGAGTGGCTTAGAGGAGAAATCATTATGAAGGAAGAGTCTGGTCTGCTTTCATCTGTTGATTTAATACTTTGTAAATGGTTGCTATCCACCTTGAGAATCTCTCTGATGGAGACATGAAATAAATAGATGAAAGCATTTCAGGCAGCTGGGCATGAGAATGCTGGAAGGAAATTACAACGAGAAACAAGGACTCAAAGATTTACAGATACTATGCACCATAAAATGATTTGAATTCTGGCCAAGCTGTTGATTCAATCTTCTCAGCATGTCGTTTCTGTCTTGCAGCAGCTTTACTGGTCCCTCGCTTATTTTCTGGACACAGTTCAAAAAGGTTACATAGATGAAGCCCTCTTATAACTATTTGAAAGAAGCATTGTCTCATCAGAACCTGCCCAGTTTTACCATCTGGGAGAGAGGCCTATTTCTCCACCTCCATTATCCGATGCCAACAAGAAGATTTGAATTTTGTTAGTGGCTGTTTCAAATCTTTGGATTTTGGGGGCATAGGAGACAGGTTAAAGTCAAGTCAAATCTCCTTTAGGATCAAGGTTGCTCCCTGGTAATCTGGAAGTAACAATTTCATTTTCATGGCAACAGTATGAAAATGATTTTACCAGTGCCTTTTTGTAGGATGTTGTTGTTGTTGTTGTTGTTGTTGTTGTTGTTAACTATTCAATCTAGTCCATAACTTTATCATTTGTCCTGGAGGTTTCCCATCCAAGCGGTAACCCGTCCTAGCCAGCTTATTTTATCGGCCAACCCAGCCAATAACTGCTGAGAAGTTAAACAAACCAGCTCCTTTAATATTAACCTCCCATCAGAAATAACTTGCCTTCTGATGTGGTTTTAACTGGTTGAGCCTATTTTTAGTGGACATGCATGCTTGAATGAAAACTGTGTTATCTGTATTATTAGTAACCTCTTGCAGCTTAATTCTAAGCATTAAAGGTAGGAAGTGTGTTCAATAAATAAATGACAAAAGGAGTTGTTCTTGTCCAAAGTGTTAACTGCCACATTTACAACTGGGCACAAAAAATTGCCAACCACTTTCTAGATTCAGGGCCAAAGCAAGAACTACATCAGCGCCTAAGACACATGGAAAGTGCTGGCTGAATTTTGTCTCGTTGATTTTTAAGCCACCCTTTGACAGGAGGAGGGGGGTTAAGGAATATCACATGTGACTATGAAAGAAAGAAACGTGAAGTAAAGTGCTAGTCAGAATTTTATTATGTGGGTTAACTGAGACCATTTGTGCAAATGATTGGTAGCGTGGAATGTGATCACAGTAAAAGCCAAAACTGTTCAGCCTCTTAACATTTTAGCAGAGTTTGGCAAAGCTCAGTGTTTCAAAAAGTTGAATCTGTATTCATCCACAGATTATCCAGTTCTGCTCTTTACATAGAAAACTGACACGTTTCAGCTGACCTAGCAAGAAGGTAATCTGTGTTGGTGGAGGCCCTAATTCAATGTTTCTCGACCTTGGCAACTTTAAAGACATGTGGACATCAACTCCCAAAATTCTTCAGCCAGCAAACTTCTAGTTAACTTTTTCAGTAATGCATTGTTTCATATATGAAGTTTTCCTAAGAATGCTAACACCACAAATGGGGGGAAATATATGCATCCTTGTATCTGAAAATCTCCTAGGTAAATTTTTCTAGGTAAAATCTTAATTATCTCATTATCCAGATGAGATGGGCGACAGATAAATCTAATAAATACATAAATAAAATTTATAAGTTATGGCATATCAGGTTCAGAAAAACTCACATATGACAAAACACAGAGGTGTGTGCAGGAACACAAAAGTTATTTTATCTCTGCACTTTTTTTTTCTATTACAGTCAAGCCTGCAAGTCATCCTACGATGCAGTTGTAATATTTGTTTTTAATGTTTCCTTCCATCCAGGTTACAGTCCCCGCAAGGCAAAACAATGTGCTTCTTCAGCCTTTGCTCTCAGACACGGAATATAAAATTATGGTCACCCCAATCTATGCTGACGGAGAAGGAGTCAGTTTGTCAGCTCCAGGAAAAACTCGTGAGTACAAAGTTGTAAAGGCTCAAATAAAAGCAACTGCTTGTATTTAATTAAGCTATTTCTTTGAGATGTTTTGAGAAAAAATTATAAATTACGATATGCTTTTTTCTCCCCCTTAGTGCCTCTTTCTCCTCCACAAAATCTGAAAGTCTCTGATGAATGGTATAATCGATTAAGGATTAGCTGGGATGCGCCTGGATCCCCCACAATGGGGTATAGGATTGTATATAAACCTGTGAATAGTGAGTTTTTAAAATATTTGCCTGTCTGCTTCATTTATACTTTGTGTAAATCATGTTCCTTCCTAATTCTCACCCAATTATTCTTCTGTACACAGATAAGATACAGTATACATTTTCTTCTTGTAATGGGGGAATAAGCTGCCGGAATAGGGGATTTTTGAGGGTGTGGGAAGACAATTGAAAGGGAAAAATAATAATTTATTAAACTTGCTATTCTCAGTGATTCTGGCAACTCACAACAACCCCAGAAATTACAGTAAAATAAATAAAAAATAAAAAATGGCAAGTGTAATGAAGCAAGCATCTGCCTCTCCCTCAACAAAGGCTAAGGGGAAGGAGTCAGCTTTTCACAGCTCGCCTAAACGAAGAAATACTTAAGAAATGTTTCTCTTTCCCCCCCTGAACTTCAGAAGTTAGAGCCTGTAAAACAAACAAATGATCTGTGAATAAATATGAAAGAGCCAGTTTGTTGTAATGGTTAAAGTGCTAGCCTAGAAACAAGGAGACTGTGAGTTCTAGTACTGCCTTAAGCATGAAAGCTGGCTGAGTGGGCCAATCACCAGGAGCCTGTGAGTTCTAGTTCTGCCTTATACGTGAAAGCTGGCTGGATTATTTTGGGATAAACACCAGGAGATTGTGAGTTCTAGTTCTGCCTTAGGCAGGGAAGCCAGCTAGGTGATCTTGGGCCAGTCATTTTTTCTTAGCCCAATATTTTGTGGAAAAATATTACATACATACATACATACATACATACATACATAATTAATTAATTAATTAATTAATTAATTACATTTATATATCAGATTTATTTATTGTGTCATTATAGGCCTCTTGCTAGGTATTCTTGCTTTCATATTAAGGATCACTTTTGTGGATCAAAAAGTAATAATGAAGCTTCCCAGCATCTTTAACCTAAATGCAGTTTTATGGGGGGGGGGGAGAACTATGTTCATCAAATCCCTCTCTTGTTTCTTTCAGTTTCTGGACCAGCACTTGAAACCTTTGTGGGCGATGATGTCAGCACTATCCTTATCTTGAATTTACTTAGTGGAACAGAGTATAACGTTAAAGTATTTGCTTCTTACCCAACTGGATTTAGTGAAGCCTTAACAGCTGTTGCCAAAACATGTAAGAACCTTGGGTTGGTTTTTTTTTAATCCTTTTTTTCCATTGGATCATCTTTCACTGATTACTTTAACATTTGCCTTAGTAAGGAGTCATAATATGCGTATGGCACAAAGAATGAGAGTCTGCTGGATATTTTTCATTTGGAACAGAAAGAAGATCACCTTTTAAAAATCAGATCCATTTTAATACACTTCTTTCTGTTTACTAAGATGTGGTCAGTTCCATTCTTTGGAATAGTTTTGAAAACCTGTAGCATTATGGGCATTTGAAACCTGGCAAATGTTAACCCCCTTTTCCTAACTTTCCTAGTTAAGCATGTTGTGCAAACACAAATCTCTAAAATGTGATCAGCGAAGAATCCACAATCTATCAAGAGAAGAGTAACGAGACTAAAGTATGATTCTGGGATTTCTTTCTCCAAAATCCTTGAAGGGCTTCAGATGTTATGCCTCAACACCCCCTTCTCGTGTCTCCTTCTGTTTCCCATTCTTGGTGCTTGGATGAAAATTTCTTCTGCAGTCTGATGAAAGAGAAAGTATGTTTTTGTAGTGTATTTCAGAGGAACACAAAATGTTCATGAAATTCTCATAGCTTGAGTCTGATGTTTGGGTGACTAGGTGACCAAGAGGTGTGTGGAGTTATTCTTTACAGCCCTGTCTCTAGCAATCCAAAGCATTCCAGGTTTCCCACAATTCTGAAAGGAGGGCATTTCTTCTGCAGATTCTTTCAGATGTGGACAAAAAGGCAGTCTTTGGAATGATGGAAAGATGTAATATGAAACCCCACCGCTATCTCCAACCATCAGCTATGGTCAATGCATCATTGATGCAATGCAATAGAAAAACAAAATCTTCTTTCACTCCAGAGGTGGAAGACTTTTCAGAAATTGCAAGGGAGATTTGGGCATAATATTAAAAAGTTCACCTCTGGCTTATAAAAGGAATTCCATTAAGCACGAACTGTGGTTCCCCTGACATCCAAATCATGACAAAATATGCCCTTTTCCTGTCTGATGGAATTGATTAAAAAAACCCATAAATAACATTGTATTCGTATATTTCTTTGCAGTGCGTTTGAGTGTGACAAACTTGGGAGCTTATCAAACCCAAATGACAAGCTTGTGTGCCCAATGGCAGCCCCATAGACACGCTACTGCTTACAGAATTGTAATAGAATCTCTTACCGGTAAGTCAATATCTCATACTTATGTTGCTCAATTATTAAGGAGCTCCCTACTTGTCACAAGAAGACATTCAAGTAAGAGTTATGTCTCCCTCTTATCTGAAAGACAAGAATTACGTGGTCAATAGCTCTAAACTATTGAAGTTGCCCTCTTAAAAGACTAAATAATCTATTCTGGTAGCAATCTGAGGTCTTCATTAGGGCAGAAGTCTGAAATCTCTATCATGGTGTTGAGACACAGATGTACCAGAAGACATCTTCTTTAGAGCTTAGCACTCTTGCTAAAAAAGAGCCCTAGTTCTTTTAATTAAAAGTGAATATGTGAGAAATTGACATAAAAATTGTGATGACAAATGCTAGGTGGTTTATAAGGCTATTCAATTTCCATGCCTATCATAGCACCTATTTTGTAAAACGAGCAAGCCACCATGACTACCATTTTACATGCCCACTGATTACTCTCAAAATTCCACAACAGTCTGAAGTAACCTACTTTAGTTGTAGAGCATCAGGGAGATGACCTTGAAGGAAATAGGCAAGAGCCATTGTACAAGCAAAGAGGGCTGAAACATTCCTTAAGTCCTGGAAAAACAAGATAGTGTTTGGAAGAGATTCAGGTTAACTTCTCTCTAATTAACTAGGATTGGAGAAGAAAGAGAGAAAAGCATACTCAGGCTTGCAAGATTTTGTTTCTTGATCTGGTCTACTCAGGGATTTTTTTGTCATAGAATGCTCAGAACAGAGTTCTGGCACCTTTTTGGATGGAACCTTATAAGATAGGCAAGGCGGGTTGTATGACATGTGTGAGTTCCGGCACCTTTTTCTTTTACAAAAAAAGCACTGAGTCTACTGAAAGGTTGACATTACTGTAGTATTGTTGTTGTTAGTTGTGAAGTCATGTCCAACCCATCGCGACCCCATGGACAATGTTCCTCCAGGCCTTCCTGTCCTCTACCATCTTCTGGAGTCCATTGAAGCTCACGTCTACTGCTTCGGTGACTCCATCCAGCCACCTCATTCTTTGTCGTCCCCTTCTTCTCTTGCCCTCAATCTTTCCCAGCATTAGGCTCTTCTCCAGTGAGTCCTTCTTTCTCATTAGGTGGCCAAAGAATTTGAGTTTCAACTTCAGGATCTGGCCTTCTCAAGAGCAATCAGGATTGATCTCCTCTAGGACTGACCGGTTTGATTGCCTTGCAGTCCAAGGGACTCGCAGGAGTCTTCCCCAGCACCATAGTGACATTAGTTGATTAGAGTTATGTTATCATGAAGAAATATCAGAAACAACAATTCATGTTGATATACATAGTCCTCCCTTTAGGAAACCACAGTTTAAAATATACTTGTGTTTAGGGTGTTGTTCTTTATTGTGCTGTGTATTCTAGAAAATAACAATAAAGTCCTGATTATTTAATGTTTTCTCTCTACTTTCAGATGGGGCAATAGAAGAAGAACCGTTAGGTTGGGGGGCATCTAGGCACTGCTTCTATCAACTCTTTCCTGGCACAAAATATAATATCAGTGTTTATGCACAAGTTCAAGAATTAGAAGGGCCTGCTGTCAGCATAATAGGGATAACACGTAAGTGGATTATTTCTTATATAATGTTGATTCTGAGTATAGTTTATGTGTTAGTTGTCAGAAGTAAACATAGATTCCATTTTCCTGTCTAATTTTCTGATTTCCCCCCCTATAGTTTCTTTTGATATAAATAGCACCAGAGACTATAGCTGGGATTAGGAGCTTCATGAAGTGAGATTGATATATATATATATTAGTTGGAATTTTGGGGAGTCAAACTTTAGATTCTTGTTCAAACATTGGAGGAAACACTTGGGATTAGCAGATGGTTTGGACAGGTCTCGTATTATTAGTAGGAACTTTTTTCCCCTGCCTCTGATTGGAGTATCTGGGAATCTCCAGATTTTGAAATTGAAGAACTACTTCAGATCTCAGTAGCTATGAGTAGGACAATGTTTTTCATTCTTACTCTCCTGACATCTCAATAAGCAATAGCATTTGCAATAGCACTTAGACTTATATACCACTTCACAGTGCTTTTACAACCCTCTCTAAGCAGTTTACAGAGTCAGCATATTGCCCCCAATAATCTGGGTCCTTATTTTACTGACCTCAGAAGGATAGAAATCTGAATCAACCTTGAGCCGGTCAGGATCGAACTGCCGAACACCTGGCAGCCGGCAGTCAGCAGAATTAGCCTGTATTTTAACCACTGCGCCACCAAGGCACATATATCGACTGCCATTTCTACATATATTTTTTTCTATCTTTTCTTTTCTCCATTCTCAGTGCCATACCCAACTGAACCACCACCGACTCCTCCAACTACTACTCCGCAGCCTACGATTCCTCCGGCAAAGGAAGGTAGTCTTTCTGCAAAAAGAATCTGCTAAGAGATTTTTTTTTAAAAAGGATTATTTAACAATAGTATGGTAGTCCTTGAATTTTGACCACAATTGGTACCGTAACTTGATTGCTAAGCAATGCGGTTAATGAATCATGCCCAGTTTTACAACTCTTTTCGCTGCTAAGCAAATCACCCTGGTCATTTAACAATTATGGCTTCCCTTAGTGACTTTATCACAAGCCAGCTGGGAATGTCACAGCTGGTGATCACGTGGCCCCGGGATGCTGCAAAAGTTGTAAATGGAAGCTGGTTGCCAAACAAGCCTAACGGAGATAATGTGACTGTGGGGATACCTGCAATGATCCTAGGAGAGCATTTTTTTAGCCCTGTCATAACTTCAAATGGTTATGAATGGTTGTGAGCTGAGGACTAGCTGTATGTTAGTGTGCTACATGTAATTCTGGTTATTGGGATGCAGACAACATTATGTTGGCTTGCAAGACAACCTCTTCTTGACATGAATATATGGGTGGGAACAAGGCAAGGAAGTACAGAAAAAGTGGTTATATCATCTGGGGCCCAGGAATGAATTAGAATGGTATCTGTTTGGTATTTGCTTGAAGATGGTTTTTGTTTTAAATTTTGTATTTTAAACATAGGAGCATTTAAGAGTAAATGTGAGAAAGAAGTGGATCAAAAAGCACAATTCTTTTGGTTGTTCATGATGAAAGAGTAAGAAAACGAGTGAGGGACACAAGAGTGACAAAAGGCTCTAAATATGGCACACACCATTAGGCTAAATTTTTGCTATCTAGTAGGTCATTAAAAACATGAATATGAGAAAGAAGTTGTATTTTGTGTTTGTGGATTTTGAGATAATCTAGGATGAAGTGAATTGGAGTGAATTATGAAAAATTCTTAGCAAGTTTGGAGCTAAAAGCCCGATTGGTTACATAGAGTGCTATCAGGGAACTAAAGCATCTTTGAGAATAGATTAAAAGCTCAATAAATGATTTGGCATTGCTCCCTTGGTTATTCAAAATCGTTATGGACAAATGTAGAATTTATTTATTTATTTATTTATTTAATTTGTATACCGCCCTTCTCCCGAAGGACTCAGGGTGGTGAACAGGGCAATAAATACCAAAATACCAAAATTAAAAACAGATTAAACCATAGTGCCCAAATACAATAAATAAATTACTTAAAAACAATAATTAAAACCCCAAACCCATCAGATACAAACAATCAGATACCCATGTTTGTATGATATTAGAATATTAGATATTAGTATTTGTTTGACCATGAATATGCATTACTTTCCTTTGGAAACATTGCCATGTTGTTGGCTGAGAAGCTGAATGATTTGTAGTGTTAGACTGTATGATGAAAAGATAACTTTATGAATTTGTGCATTATTTTATTTATTTATTATTTATTTTATTTTGTTTGTTTGTTTGTTTGTTGTACATGTTATCTAACTCACCACTGAGTGACTATTAAAGACCAAAGTAATTGTATTTGATTAGGAAAATTAAATCAAAACTTGCAAATAAGATATGAAATTAAAGCACATAGATGAATTTCTGTACCTTGATAGAATGCTTACTAAAACTGGAAATTGCCATAGAAATGAATAAAAAGGTAAAGAATACTTTGTGGTCTATTATGAGAAATAAACATTTGTCAAAATAAGGGAAACTACTTGTGTATGTGAACATGCTTCTGTCACTTAACGCCGAATCAGCATTTCTTTTTTTAATCTCAAAGTACCTTGTGTATTTTTGCAGTTTGCAAAGCTGCAAGGGCCGACTTGGTATTTTTGGTGGACGGATCTTGGAGTATTGGAGATGCAAATTTCAACAAAATAATTGGCTTTCTGTATAGCACTGTTGGTGCTCTTGACAAGATTGGTCCTGATGGAACTCAGGTGAGCAAGAGAGAAAATTTATTGAGGATATGAACATTTTAAAGTTGAGTATGAAAGTCTTTAGTTGTATCAAAATATAGTCACACCGAATGAACTGTGGTTCTGGTACTAAAAGAATTAATCTGAATAAAAATGTTTCTTTATATTTCACATTTCTACTGCAACACAATCCAAAGACTCTTTCTCCATAGTTTTAAGTTGTATTTTTTCATCAGAGTTAATTATGATCTAGATCAGGGGTCTTCAAACTTGGCCCTTTAATGACTTGTGAACTTCAACTCCCAAAATTCCTCAGCCAGCATGCCTGTGTCCACAAGTGATAAAAGGGCCAAGTTTGAAGACCCCTTAACTAGATCAACTTTTATACTTGTGAACTTCAACTCCCAGAATTCCTCAGATAGCCATGATAATTCTGGGAGTTGAAGTCCACAAATGTTAAAGTTGCCAAGTTTTTCTAGTTGAAACAGTACCCTTTTGTCTGTTCTAAATTTCCACCAAATTAGCTTCTTTGCATGACTCTAATATTTTGAGAGAGGGAGAAATATTCCCCACTTTTTTTAGTTTGATGACCAGCCATCCTTTTCTGAAATGACCTTCTTGCTTCACACTCCTTACCGTATCTGACTCATAGGGTGGGATTACAAAAAAGTAAAAAAAAAACTTGCTTAAATTGTGTACATTAATCATTATTAAGGTATCTTTGTTATTCAGGTGGCAATTGCCCAGTTCAGTGATGATCCAAGGACAGAATTTAAATTGAATGCCTACAGAAGCAAAGAAACTCTACTGGATGCCATTCAGCACATAGCCTACAAAGGGGGAAACACCAAAACAGGTGGGTTGAATTGCTGGAAGAGCTGTAGGAAAAGGGTTCATTGAAACTTTCCTTAGACAACCAATAAAGCCCTTCATGGCATGGGTCCGGATTACCTACGGCAACACCTGCAGCCGGCGTCAACTTCCCTCTGTCCAGTGTGCTCCCACAGAGAGGGCCTCCTCAGGGTGCCGCCGATCAAAGAATGCCGATTGGTGGCCCCCAGGGGGAGAGCGTTCTCTGTGGGCGCGCCAGACCTGTGGAACCGCTTGCCGGTTGAGCTCTGGATGGCCCCTGACCTTCGCTCCTTCCGGCGCGATCTCAAAACCTTCTTTTTCGAACAAGCTGGCCTGGTCTGTCGGGATGGGGTTGGGTTTTTATAAATAGTTTTAATTTTAATATGTATTAATTTTATGGGCATAATGGTTTAATGGCTTTTTAATTTTTGTATTCTGTTTTTTATTATGTATTGCCCTGTTCACCGCCCTGAGTCCTTTGGGAGAAGGGCGGTATACAAATTAAATTATTAAATTAAATTAAATTAAATAATAGTTTAACACTACATGATAATTTTTCCTTCCTTCCTTCCTTCCTTCCTTCCTTCCTTCCTTCCTTCCTTCCTTCCTTCCTTCCTTCCTTCCTTCCTTCCCAGGCAGAGCAATTAAACATGCACAACAGATTTTATTTACTTTGGAGTCTGGGACCAGGAAGGGAATCCCAAAAGTTTTAGTAGTAATCACAGATGGGCGATCTCAAGATGATGTGAACCAAGTTTCCAGAGAGATGCAACTAGATGGTAAGGAAACAAGTACCATGTCATCAGTTTGATACAAATGTGCCTGGCCTTCCATGGTAAATAAATAGATGACTCTGTTAATATATTGTATGTCACCCATATCTGTCGGGGTAGATTAAATCCTGGAGGTATACTATTAGGATTAATATGCTCAGAAATATCTTGGGAGGTATAGCTACTCCATGCTTCCATCCACTTTTGTATAGTGTTCTGATGTTCGGCCAGCAGCTTAAGCGCTGTGAGGAGTGGTGGATTTCTTGACTTTAATCGACATCTTAAGAGATCAGAAGTATAGGCATGAATGGGTAGAGAGGAGTTTAGCAGGATCTTACTATACTCCCAAATGAGAGCTTCTTAACACCTTCAGCACAATGTGATTGCGGGGCTCCCCGACAGACTATCCAACATATACTGAGGGAATGCACTAATGGAAGATACCCAGGAGATTTTAAGGACTTCCTCTGCGTAACAACGGCAGCTGCTGACTGGATCTCCAAACTCGACATTAAACTCTGAAATGTTATTTCTGTTTTCCTCTTAGGTTTTATAATTGCTTATTTTTTAAAAAAAATTGTTTTAACTGTTCTAACTTGTAAATACAGTATGAAGTGCTTTTAATTCTGTGTGTGACCAGCCATACGCTAAATAAATGTTAATATATTTTGTGAACTTAGCCAGTTATAGTTTATTCAATAAACCATGATTGAGCAAATAATGGTGTAGTATAGACATGTCAAACTTGTGATGTCATATGACGTCACACAACGTATCAGAGTTTTTTCTCCATTCCCGGTAATGGGGTGGGCGCAGTTTCCTGGTGATACAGTCGATATATGTGCCTTGGTGGCGCAGTTTGACACCCCTGGTGTAGTATATGTGATCCCAAATTCTTTGCATAGCTGTTAGCTAATTGGACACTTAAATGCCACAAACACATATATGGCACTCTATAACAGTTTACTCAGAAGCAAGCCTTCCACAGAATTAGCTTCCAAATTAGTGTTTACAATTGCCTTTTTTGACCTGGTGTTCTCAAGTTTAGCTGGGGCTGTAACTTCTGTAATTTCACTCCTAAAATACTCCAGCTTGCAATAGTGGTATGCTGGCAGAGCAAATGTTAGTGTTAGATCGTGAGTTATTGAGAGAAATAAGGGAAATATGTTTCTTTATCCATTTGATTCAGACATAGGTCATTTCTGTTCCTAAAATAAACTTGGCCGCCCAAAGGAAATGGGATGCCAAAACCAATCCTTTTCTGAATATGCAGAAAGAATAAACAGATGGTGTTGATAAGAGCAAGGAGGTGATTTATGACCTGTTCTGACCCATGGAGAAAAATAGGTTTGGCCCCAGAAGTAGCTAGAACAATCTTCTCCGATCTGCCCGCTGCATGTATTGAACTATAAATACCCACCATTGTCTTACTTAGACCAAGAGTGTCCAAACTTGGCAACTTTAAGACTTGTGGACTTCAATTCCCAGAATTCCCAGCCTGGCTGGAGTATTCTGAGAGTTGAGGTCCACACGTCTTAAAGTTGCCAAGGTTGGACACCCCTGTCTTAGACAGGGGAATTGTTGTTGTTGTTAGCTGCAAAGTCGTGTCTGACCCATCGCGACCCCATGGACAACGTTCCTCCAGGCCTTAGACAGGGGAGTTATCTAGTCTTTACACATTTGGAAGATGTGGGTTGGGAAAGCCTGGACTAGATTAATAAAAGTATCCTTGGCTTTTGTTTACATGTTTAGCAATTTACTCATCCCAGAAATGTTTCCTTCCTTCCTTTCTTCCTTCCTCAGGATTCAGTATATTTGCCATTGGAGTAGCAGATGCTGATTACGCAGAACTGGTCAACATTGGCAGCAAGCCAAGTGAGAGACATGTGTTCTTTGTGGATGACTTTGATGCCTTCAAGAAGATTGAAGACGAACTGATCACTTTTGTCTGTGAAACAGCCTCTGCAAGTTAGCAGCTTTCTTTACTTCTTCCTGCCCGCTGCCCAAATTACAAAAAAAAAGCATTTTACTAACTTGGTCTGCAGAATGATGGTGTACAACAGGGCTTTTCAACCAGTGGTACGGGTACCACCTGTGGTACATTGGCACCTGGCAGGTGGTACGCGACCATCCTAGAAAAGTGGTAGCAGGGGAGGGGAATGAGCTGAACTGGTGGCAGCACCGCACAAGCCTGAGCGAGAGATGGCTGGAGCTGCAGGGCTGTCAGGGCTCAGCAGAAGCCCCAGGATCAGCGCCAGGCTCCAGCTGGAGCTCGGTGCTGATCCTGGCACTTCTGAGCCCAGAAGAAGTGCCGATCAGCTGGAATGTTGCAGCATCCCAGGGTCTTGTGATTTACATTCAGATGCTTGGCAACTGATTCATATTTATGACGGTCACAGTGTCCCAGGGTCATGTGAAGTGACCAAAACCTGCTGCAACCACCCAGCAGAGGGGGGGAATAAAAACCAAACACCGCCCCCAGCCCCATTTCCAATCCTCAACAGAAATGCTCACAAAAATAAAAACCTTGAACAGGAGGAAGAGCACAGCTGGGCAGGCAGGCAGGTGTCTTGCTCGGCTGTGGTTTGGGGGGCACTTTTTTCATTGCCATTGTAACTTTGAACAGTCACTAAGAGAACTGTTGTAAGTCGAGGACTACCTGTACTTCATCACTTTTTTTCTTTTTTTTGGTCATCAGGTTTTTGACACCTTGCTAGGCGACTGGTGGTACTCGGATGTTGCCATATCCTAAAAGTGGTACAATGGGTGAAAAGGTTGAAAATCCCTGGTGTACAACATCCCATTTCTCTTTGTGTTTACTTAGAAGTCAGTTCCATTAAGCTTAACGTTTTTTCTCCAGATAAGTGCACACTTGATGGGGACATTGTAGAAGTGTGTGTTGCATTTATAGACAATTGGGAGGATGCTTCAAGATGGCTAATAACAATTTTGAATGTACTTCTATAATTAACTCAATTAAGAACATATAATGCGTAGAAAGAAAGAAATTGGTCCCATCATTTAAAAACTACTTTGCCAAGGTAATTAATAATAATAATAATAATAATAATAATAATAATAATAATAATAATAATTATTATTATTATTATTATTATTATTATTATTATTATTTTATATTTGTATACCGCCCTTCTCCCAAAGGACTCAGGGCGGTGAACAGGGCACATAAAAAATACAGAATACAAAAATTAAAAAAGAATTAAATAAGAGCCCGAGCTAAAAATAGTAGAATAATAAAAATCCCCAATAAAAACCCCAGCACATCCCCATCAGGCCAGGCCGGCTTGCTCAGATAGGTAGGTCTTCAGACCGCGTCGGAAGGAGCGGAGGTCAGGTGCCATCCGGAGCTCGACTGGCAGCTGATTCCATAAAGCCGGGGCGCCCACAGAGAAGGCCCTCCCCCTGGGAGATAGGATGTTTCTACAATAAGAAGAAACCCAAAGGGAACGTCTTCAAAAAAAATTTAGGAGGTCAGAACTGGCTGGAATATGTCTGTTTGACAGTGATCACAGTGAATTTGCCAATAAGAAAGAGAATAATTTAAAAAAAAAAACAGAGTAATTGTTAGAAAAAATGTAAAAAGGCATCCTAATTCATTTTAGTGTAGTGTACAGTATGTGTATATATAATATTAGCTATATTATTTTGAATAACAGTGCAGTCCCAACGTTATTGCTTGTATGTCTCAGCTGTATAAAATAAAGACATGTTTGCTAGTTTTCAAACATCTGCTTTGTCTCAAATTGTAGCCACAGAGCAGTTTTGGAACTTTTAAAACATGGACTGAATTTTTAAAATAGATGGAGAAATCCCATTGATCACAACTAAGACAACATTGCTGTGTTTATTCAACAACATGTAGAATGAATGGCCTCAAGATTTATCTAAAGTACACTTCTTGATAGGAAATATTGTAGTGGAAAAGGAATGCTTGATAAATTTTTGACACTTAAAAAATGCTGTTTACAGGCCACATTCTAAAGCATTGGCATGTTTTGATTTCTTCCTGTTGATGTATTTTTCATAAAAATACAATATACTTGGCATTGTGACTATTTCTTCTCAGCCAGAGATAATTTCTTTTCTTCCTTTTTACAGCTTGTCCATTGGTGAATAAAGATGGCAATAGTTTAGCAGGTATGTTCTTATTAAGCAAGTACATTTTTCATGTAATAAGCAATGAGTGGATAATGTAAATATGTAAATAGTGTATCTCCTTGTAATAGCTACAACTTAAAGATGGAGAGGGATTCATCTAATATTCATCTCTAATATAATAATAATAATAATAATAATAATAATAATAATAATAATAATAATAATAATAATAATAATAATAATAATAATGTTGGAAGGGACCTTGGAGGTCATCTAGTCCAACCCCCAGCTCAGGCAGGAAACCCTATACCATTTCAGGCAAATGGCTGTCCAGTCTCTTCTTAAAAACCTCCAGTGTTGGAGCATTCACCACCTCTGGAGGCAGGTTGTTCCACTGGTTAATTGTTCTAACTGTCAGGACCCACCCCAAACCACGTCTTAGGAAGACAAAATTCTTGGAGTCAAGTCTATTCCAAAAAGAATCTTTACTATGACATGCTTGGTTGTAGGAAATGAGACAGGACTTAATATTATTCCACGAACTAACCCTTATATAGAGTTCCCTTAGCCCCATTTGGTCAGTCCCCCATCCTTTCTCTCGTATCATCCCTCTCGTGGGAAAAAGGAAATTAGGACCTTTCACGTTTATTGCTCTCTTCCGTGACACAAGCCAGATGCTAGCCCTCCCTTTTGTTTCCCCAGTTCAAAAGGCTTCTCCTTTCCTTTGAAATGCCTAATACCGGTTCAATACACATCCATTCTCTTCACTTCGGAAGATGGCAGAATCCATGGAATAATGTTTTAAACATACATTTATGAATATGATATAAATGGATTCTGACACTGTCAGGAAGTTTCTCCTTAGTTCTAGGTTGCTTCTCTCCTTGATTAGTTTCCATCCATTGCTTCTTGTCCTGCTTTCAAGTGCTTTGGAGAATAGCTTGACTCCCTCTTCTTTGTGGCAGCCCCTGAGATATTGGAACACTGCAATCATGTCACATATTATGAGAGCTTGGTGTGTTTTTTGTTATTGTGTTATTTGTTTGAATTGCCAGTTGCCAAATGTTTGAATTTTGATCATGTAGCCACGGGGGTGCTACAATGTTTGAATAGTCACTAAACAAATGGTTCTAAGTCTAGGAATACCTACACTGTACTGTGTTTCCTTAATTAGCTTCTTCTACTTCCTGTACAATGGAAATTGAAAGCATAAGGTCATGTCTTGTTAGTTGTGCAATCATCAAGTAATTGCCAGATGGTAAGAATCTGCAGTGCCTGAGTTGCTAAACTCTTCATTACATAACTCACATTTAACTTCCCATTCAGATTAAGAAGTAGAAATTACCCCACATATTTCTCTGTTTTGGTTTCCAGGATTTAAAATGATGGAGATGTTTGGCCTGGTTGAGAAAGAGTTTGCAGCTGTGGAAGGAGTATCTATGGAACCTGGAACGTTTAACGCCTATCACTGTTACGGACTGCATAAGGATGCTTTGGTCTCTCAGCCAACCAAGTATGTACTGAAGATAATGCACAAAGAATCAGGATCATTCATTAAGTTCAGACATAGAAGGTCTATTATTACAGCCTATATACCAGAACAGGGATCTCCAAATGTGGCAACTTTAAGATTTGTGGACTTCAGCTCCCAGAATTCCTTCAGCATGGCTGGCTGAGAAATTCTGGGAGTTGAAGTACACAAGTCTTAAAGCGGTGCCAAGTTTGGAGACCCTTGCACAAGAATTTAGTCAATTAATGGTCAGCACTAAATTGGTGCTAGATAAGGGTCAACAGAATTTAAAAGGGGCTGGATTTGGCTCTCTTGTGGCAATGCAAGGACTCTAAACCGATAATGCATTAAGTCTGCGCCCCAGCTCTGCCTACTCTTCTCCTACAGCTATACAAGTTGCCCTAAATCTACAACTGGTCATTTAGCAACATTCAAAGTTACAACAGACCTCCCCAGATCTAGTCATGTGATTGCATTTTGGATGCTTAGCAAACAACCTATATTAACGGGTATTTTCAGCGTCCTGTGGTCACATCATCACTGCAATTTACGGTGTTTATTTCCAGTTTCTGGCAACAAAACAAAACCAAACCCCAATGCAAACAATGGATTTGCTTAACGATTGCCACGTTCACTTAACAACCGTCACCAAAAAGGTTGCTAAATCAGGTGTAGTCACATGATGACCTACTTACCTTGATATAGTCAGAAGTTAGGGACAATCTATAATATTATAGTTGTAGACAACTATTAAAAAAGAACTTATGTAACCTAACAATGTAAGATCAATGTAATTTTTTGCACCTGAGAATGGGAGCTCAATTATTTGGAATTACTGTGCCTTATATATTTATTTATTTACAGTATGTATGTATGTATGTATGTATGTATGTATGTATGTATGTATTTTAGAAACCATTCATCTTGCTCAGAGGGACTCTGTGCAAATACATATGTGCAAATACAGAATATTGGTATATGGATATATGCATGTGTGTTTGCACACACCCTTGCACAGACATATACATTGCATGTGCATGCACATATCACTAAAACTGTATAAAGTAACAAAAATATCCTGCAATTTTTGTACATGATGACAATTGTTTTGCATTAAAAAACGAAAACAAACAAGCAAAAAAAGCCTTTTGGCTTACAAGTTTCCCTGATAAAGGGGATACTGCCTAGGGAAAGAGATTGTGGGAAAAAGAAACAGCATCTGGAAATTCTCCCTCAGACATTTCCTCCTTTCTGGAAAGATTTCTTACTAATTTGTAAACATCTTGAAAGAATTCCAAGCAGATATCTGATGGATGCCTCTGAGCTTAATTTGCAAGGCTGGGTCAATGGTTGCATTGAGATGCAGGACTAAGTCAAAGTTTAGTGTTACATCTGCAGCCCAGATTTCTCTTCCTTCTCCTCCACTGTTGACTTCTAGAAGACAATCAAAAACATTTGCTTCAGCCTTCAATATAACCCCGGTACAGTCATACCTCGGCACTTGACTGCTTCAAAACTTGTTGAATTCGGTATTCAACGTGTTTTGAAGCAGGAATCTTGCTCCAGCGCTCATCTTTCTCCTGGTAGTTGATGTGCAAGGAAGAACTTGTTGATGTCGGTGGCCTCATGACTTGCTATTTCTTAAGGCCAAAGTAACAGGTCATGTGGTAAGTCATGTGGTTTTCTCGGTACCCATCGGTCATGTGGTAAGTCATGTGGTTTTCTCAGTACCCATAGGTTTTAGCATTCAGCGCATCTTTCAGAACCAATTACTGACAAGCACCGAGGTACCACTGTATGTCATTTCATCTGAATGAGCACAAATTAGCCTGGACAAAAAAAAAAAAAAACCAACCCATAGTTGGAAGTTGGCATGTTCAGGACATAACCCACTTTAACCTCTCCAGAGTTTTTCCTGTTCAGATTAAACCAGAAAAAAACAGTTAGCTGATAACATCAATCAATGGTTTGATTTCATTATATATGGATGCAATACTCTACACATGACCATAATGGGGCTTGCCTATTAGAATTTTAAATTGTGACAGTCGTGTGTCTGACAACTAATTTTATGACCTTTTGTTGTGTGCCAGGTTGTGAAATGAACACCATGGTTGTGTGTTATGGGTTGTTGTTTTTTTGCTGAAATCCAGAAGTAAATCCTGGTTTACAGGCAAAAAAATGTAAATTGCGGTCACATGTCCCTGGGATGCTATACACAGCTATAAATGCAGGCTGGTTGTCAAGCATCGAAAATAAGTTACATGACCGTGGGAGAGGGGCAGCCATCAGAACTGGGTCATAAGCACCTTTTGGGAGGCACCTGTCATATTTTCAAATGGTTGCTAAGCAACCAATGATAGGTTGAGGACTACCTGTTTAGTTCTGTAGCTGTGGGGTAATTTAAAGGGAAAATGATATACAGGTAGACCTCAGCTTATGACCACAACTGAGCCTAACATTTATGTTGCTAAGTGAGAAATTTCTTTTTGCCCCATTTTATGACTTTTCTTGCCATATTTGTTAAGTGAATCATTGCAGTTGTTAAATTAGCAACCCAGTTGTTAAGTGAACCTGGTTTCCCCATTGACTTCAGAAGGTCAGAAGGTTGCAAAAGGGAATCACGTGACCCCTGGACACTGCAGGTAATCCTTGGCTTATATTCATAATTGAGGCCACAATTTTGGTTGTAACTTGTGACTCGTTGTAAAGGTGTTAAACTTAACAACCACGACATTTGCTTAACAACCGTGAACAAATGTGAGCAGATCATTTTACTTCCTTTTTCTGTGGCAGTTGCTAAGTGAACATCACAGTCGTTAAGTGAATGCTGCAGCCATTAAGTGAACCCATTGTTTGCTACAGGGTAGTTTTTGCTGGAAACCAGAAGTAAATGCCTTCTTTCTGTGGAACACATCATAAATCACAATGAGGCAACCATCGGGAGCCACAAACAGCCATAAATGCAGGCTGGTTGTTGAGTGTCCAAAATGTTGTTACAGGAGGGCAGCCATCAGAACCTCAAATCCAGGTCTTAAGTGGCTTTTGGGGGGGGGCACGGAGCATTCATTGTAACTTTGATGGGTCACTTAGTGACCAGCCATAAGTCAGAGACTAACTGCACCTAGTTCTGCAGCTCTGAATTAAATCCACTTTGGGTTATGGCTATAAGTTTCTCCAGGCATTAAATTCATTCTGCACGTGCAAAAGGTTTTGTAGGGATGGAAAACACCCCAACACCAGCATCCTGAGTTGCTCACAGTAGGACATCCTTCCATATTGGGACTTGTTTAATCTTTGACGATCCATCATTCTGCCTTCAATCAACTAGTCATTGGTTAAGAAGACGAAAAAAGGTCTACAAGTTGTGCTGGTTTTGGAGAGATGCCTGGGTAGACATCTCACTGTCGTATTATTTTTGGATTGAAATTTTAATTTGCTTTCCAAGAAAAAATAGGAACAGATCCTTTTTCTCCCAAACATTTACAGTAACCATCTCTGCTCTTAATGAGAAGCTGCCTACACATTCACTGGTGTGTTCCCAGAATTAATCTTTCCCCGAGGCCAGACTTATGCTCAAAAATCCCTCCTTATTTGTTAAAATGCTTGATCGTCTGGCGTGAGGTCTGAATGTTGAAAACAGAGGGAGAAACGTATTGACTGGAGAAAAAAAAGAGCATTTTGTTAAGAGGAGAGATAAAGCTAATTCAGCTCATATGTGGATTCTTGCAGATTTTAAGGATTAGAAAAGCAAAATCGGTGGGGAAAGGAAGCCAAATTTGTAACGTGGCAACTAGAGGAACATGGGTGGAGGAGGGAAGAGTAAACCATAAGAATACTGCATGTTATTTTCCAAACCAAACCCTTATGTACAACTGGATCAAATCAAGTCAATAATGCATAAGTAATAAGTGCTTGGTTATGTTTCCCAGTTAAATAAAGTTGTCTCTGGAGGTACACAGGCTGTCTCCTGGAAACCAGAGATGTGAAAATGGGAGTGATTAACACTTAGGAGCAAGCATTTGATTTGCTCATTAGCTGGATGTCTTACAGCAAGTTCCTATAGTTAAGAGCTATTATAATCCTTCTATCCCTTCAGATTTAGGGATATCTGAATTTTTCCTAAGCTTATGGACATTCCTTTGATTTCTTTCAAAATTGTAAGCTTGCAAGTGAGGACATACCCCCTTCAGTAAAAGTCCACCAAATTTAAATTGTACATGATCACTTGACACAATCCATTGGAATTTCTCTTTCATTTGTTTGCCTGAAGATATTTCCTCATTATTCACCCCCCCCATCCCAATATCCCTTTATTTCGGGAATATTGATGATATGTTGATGTCAAGTCAACATGTGTTTCAAATGGGTGTTCAGATTTGCAACTCCTACTCTACTAGATATAGTATCATCTGTTATGATGGTTCTTCTGTAATGATTACAGCTAGTCCTCGGCTTACAACATTTGTTTAGTGACCATTCAAAGTTACAACAGCACTGAAAAATTTACTGAATGACATTTTTCACACTTGCAACCACTACAGCATCCCCATGGCCAGGTGATCAAAATTTGCACATTTGGCAACTAGCTTGTATTTATGATGGTCGCAGTGTCTCAGGGTCATGTGATAGCACTTGCCATAGCACTTAGACTTATATACCACTTCATAATACTTTTACGGTCCTCTCTAAGAGGTTTACAGAGTCAGCATATTGCTCCCAACAATCTGGGTCCCCATTTTTACCGATCTCGGAAGGATGGAAGGCTGAGTTGACCTTGAGTCGATCAGGATCGAACTCTTGGCAGTGAGCAGAGTTAGCCTGCAATGCTGCATTCTAAATATTGCACCACATACGTGATCACCTTTTGCAGTCTTCTGACACACAAAGTCAGTGGGGAAGCCAGATTCACTTAACAGCCGTATTACTATCTTAACAACTGCAGTGATTCACTTAAAAACTGTGGCAGGAAAAGTCATAAAATGGGGCAAAACTTATCAACCGTCTTGCTTAGCAATGGAAATTTGGGGCTCAGTTGTAGTTGTAAGTTGAGGGCTATCTGTAATTCTGGTATGGTGTTCATGTTGTCCATCAATATGGACACAATACAAATACCACAAATCCTGTTCTCATTGTGGTTGTAGGGGGTGTTCCCAGAAGGGATGAACAAAAGGGTACTGAGAGTTTAAGCCATGAGTATATACTACCAAAAGGATCACTCTAGCTCAGGGGTCTTCAAACTTGGCCCTTTTATGACTTGTGGACTTCAACTCCCAGAATTCCTCAGCCAGGCACCTTGTCTGAGGAATTCTGGGAGTTGAAGTCCACAAGTCATAAAAGGGCCAAGTTTGAAGACCCCTGCTCTAGCTGAATATCATAGACTTTGCTTTCTTCAAACCACTTCTTCTAGATGTCCAACGAAGAACTGAAAATTGCCTCAATAGGAGATGCTTGCTTGTTTCAGTGTGGTTAGTCTTATTTGCATACCTGTGAGCTTTGGTCATGAGAATTATAAAAGATGAAAGACATGTCTTACTTAATTGCATTAGCAATCAGCAATATATCTTCCAAGAGTTTAAGGTTGTTTTAAATAGGAAAATTTGGTCTGTGTTTCAAACCTCCCAGTTATTTAAAATAACAAGCAGGGAATAGAAATACCATCCATTAAAATCATTATTATTAGTTTTCTGGAATAAAACCTGCAGTTTTATTGCATGTTTTGTATATCCCATATGATTTTTTATGCAAAGTCATTTTATCTATCACATTGTATTGTTATCGGCCATCAGAAAAATTAGCAGTCATAAAAATGGGCTGAGGGATAAGGTGAGTATATATGTTTGTTCATTTTATATGTATTAAGAATTTGATCAAGCTTTTTTCCACAATAAAAGCCCAGCAATTTAAAAACATAATGTCTTATGGCCTCTCTGAACCTGGTGCTTTCCAGCTGTGAGGCAACTACAATTCCCAGAATTCCCAAGGTGTCAACAACACATCTGGAGGGCAGCAGGCTGGGGGGAAAAAGCTATAAACAGGTGTATAGCATTCTCCACTCCCAAAAAAGAACATTAAAATATGGAACAGTGCCAACAACCAATTTCATGGACAAGAGTCAAAGTTAGGAAAAACATTAAAATTAAAACATTTAGTCATAGGAATGCATTTATCAGCTGTGTATGGAGAGTGTGATCCTCATTGCTCAGGAATCTTGTAAGCAGTTTGATGGAACATATTGATTTTGAGGGGTATGGGGATCCATCTCTAGCACATTTCCAATTAGATTGGCTCAAAACTATAATTGTGATAGGACTAAAGGGCAAGGATTGATTAAGGTGTCTGAGGGAAGCTGCAACTTTATCATGATTGATAGAATGGATAGATTGAAGGGCACAGATACAACAACTGTTTGTAACAGTTCAGCCTTTCTTTTGTGATTGATGAGCCCAAAATGAGCACTTTAAATTAAGTTTACAGAATAAGAAACTAACAGACTTGGAAGGGTCCTTGGAGGTCTTCTAGTCCAACCCCTCTGCCCAAACAGGAAACTCTATACCACTTCAGACAAAGAGTTGTCCAAACTTTTCTTAAAAACCTCCAGTGTTGGAACAGCCACCCAGTTAAAATTATGCAAGTGCTTGAGGGGCAAAATTAGACTGTCCCCTTAAAGCATATATTTCCTCAATTCTGCCCCCATATGGCTTATAATTTTTAATCTACTTATAAATGTTGGCACTTGATATATTGTGCACCGTCTTCCATAGCCTTGGGTGAATGAAAATGGGGTATTCTTGAATGTACGGTTTCTCTGTGCTAACATTACTTCCTGCAAACTTATTTTCCTTTCACAGGTATGTACATCCAGAGGGTCTCCCATCAGATTACACCATAACATTTCTCTTCCGCATACTTCCTGAAACACCTCTGGAACCATTTGCTCTGTGGGAGATTTTAAATGAAAGCTATGAGCCGTTGGTTGGAGTTATTTTGGATAGTAAGTGTTTATGGTTTTGAGGTGTGCTGTGATATCTGGGGTTTTTTTGGCACGTTATCAATGAGGGACTTAAGAAGTCATAGTTGTTTTTTTCTTTTACAAGGAATCCTAAATGTTTTTTTCTCCCCAGTTTTCCATAGGGTTTCCTACTAATTTATGTGCTATATCTTATTTATAATATGGTGCATGAGAGAGCTAGTGGTTTGGTGATTAAGGTGCTGGCCTAGAAATCAGGAGACTGTGAGTTCTAGTCCCCCTTTAGGCTGGGTGACTTTGGCCACTCACTTTCTCTCAGCTCAACCCATTTACAGGGTTGTTGTGTTGAAGAAAATAAGAGGAGGAAGGAGTATTATGTATGTTTACTGCCTTGAGTTATCTATAAAGTAATAAAAGTGGAATTAAAATCTGATAAAAAAAACACCCAATGATTATAAATCACCTTTTCTCATGGAAGGTATAGGTGAGATACTTACGGGTTCACTATATGTCATTTTTTTGACCAGGATTGTCCACGTTTGTCGTTTATACCTGCGTGTCCTTCATATCTCATTGGTTTACAGGAATTACAGGACCAGGAATTTCATTAAACTCAATGGTCTTGATTTAAATAGCTTCTCTTTTCCCTGTGGGATGCTCAGATTTAACCGATTAAATCCTGCCATTTTGTCTAGGAGAGCAATTTATCCACCTGTCAAAACTCCCTTGCCTAATTTTGGAAATGAGTTTCGATGAAATGTAGAATTTTGTGCTCTTCCTTGGCCAGCTGGCTGATCGTGATTTTTGCTTGGAAATATGATGAGCCAATATATAACCTTAAAGAAAAAAAATAGACAGTTCTCTGAGCCTTATTCTCTCCTACACTGTGCAGATGATGGCAAAACTTTGACTTTCTTCAATTATGACTACAAAGGGGAATTCCAGACGGTAACTTTTGAAGGCTCCGACATAAAGAAAATATTTTATGGAAGTTTCCATAAGGTGAGTCACTTGCTGAAATACACTTCAAAAACATCTTTAAATATATATATATGGAGATTCTCAGTCATCCACGTCACTGTTGCCGCAAAGGTGCTTTTTCCAAAAGGCAACTGGACTTTGTTGTGTGTTTTTCCCCCCTTTGAAAACGTTTCATTTCTTATCCAAGAAGCAAACGGAAGAAAGCACTTTTAGAAAAACCTTTTAAAATCTTTAAAATTTGAAAGAACTTGTCTTTCTCTTATTGCTGTATTCTCCCAGATTTATGAGGTTTTAAACTTGTAGAGCAAATATACAAAAAAACAGTGGTTTGGGGGCTTCATGTGGTTTACTAATGTTCCTTTTGTGGCCTCAAGAAATGTCCGAGTAAGTAGACCTAACTAATAATATGTATTGTGGGCTGAGTTCTCTGATAGACAAACAGATTCTTAATTTCATTTCTTCTCAGACTGTAAAAAAAATGATTTCACTTTTAAAGCTGCCAAATTCTGTTTCAGAGCTTATATCATTGCAAAAGAGTGAAGTAAGACAATTGTTTTTTTAACTTGTCTAGAAAGAAGGGGAGCAGTTTGGCAGCTGTCTAAATGTTTACACGATTTTATGCCACTCTCTTTTACACTCCCAGCAGAATAGTTTTCTACTGGGATTAGTCTTCACTATTAAATATTTTAATACCTCTTGTATTTATACATTGTTTTGTTTTATTTTCTTTAATTTTAAATTATTATAACTCTGAAAATTGCCAATGTGCAAAAAAACAACAACCCAAAAACCCAACCCTACAAATGAGAACCAGTGTGGTCTAGTGGTGAAAGCACCAGGCTACAAACCAGAAGACCGTGAGTTCTAGTCCTGCTTTAGCCATGAAAGCCAGATGATTACCTTTAGACCAGTCATTCTCCGTTAGCCTAACTTCTTACAGGATTGTTGTTTGGGGTGGGGGGGGAAAGACGAGGAAAGGTGTATTAGATATGTTTGCTGCCTTGCGTGATTTATAAAAAATAATAAAGGCGAGATTTTAAAAAAATCTAAACAAAATTCTATTGGAGAATTTTGTTTCTGGAGTGGCTAATAAAGTTGATGTGGTTCTTACTTTTAGAATGGTTTGGGAACATTTCAAAAGTCAAAATAAATGTCTTAAACCTTAAGGTGCCACCTATTTTCCCCCCCCCCCAAAGCTCTTGAGACATTCTTTCAATATATACCCTGATCTCCATATTTTTGGAATGTGGCCATTGACAAGCCACACAAATGCACATAAGTTATGCTTTTTTTTTTGCTACAGAGGAATGAATCGAACAGGCTGATCCTGCCCATTTTGTCTCTGCACAGGCCCCATTTATCCTTCAATCATCTTCAGCCAAGTCTTTCTTTTGCCATTAGTGATAGGCAAGTTCCTGCCTTGCTGCAAGATGGAATTAGGGGCTAACAGGTTACTTAAGATACATAACAGTGAGGAACGTAGAAGAAAGCAGCCCTCTGTGCATATCGAAACTTGAGAAAGCAAGTGTGTCTGTGAATTGCATTAAAAATATCAGTACAAAGAGCTCTGGTTTATGTACGTCTTTTGGGCTTCCTTGTTGTGTGTTAAAACCTCCCTCTCCTCTTCCAGCTGCATATTGTTATCAGCAAAACCACCGCTAAAGTAGTGATTGATTGCAAGGAAGTGGATGAGAAGATTATCAGTGCAGCAGGAAATATCACTTCTAATGGGATTGAAGTACTGGGAAGGATGGTTCGATCAAGAGGACCAAGAGACAGTTCTGCACCAGTAAGTAAAGGAGCTGAGATAGAACTGGATGATTATTCAGCAATTAAATTGATACGCTGATCCATCTTGCTGCCCAAAATGACCTTGAGAGGCTTACAATAGAGTAAAAACAGAGATATAAAAACAATTCTAAATGTACAAAGAGATTAAAACTGCAAAAGGTTAAATGGAAGACTAAAAAAACATAGGCTCCGGGTGGAGAGGAGATGATGCCTTCTCTGTCATTGCATCAATCACCTAGAGTCAGGTTTTCAGGTCCTTCCGGAAGGCCAGAAGAGTTGGGGTGAATTCACCTCCTGTAGCATGATGTTCCAAAGGGCAGAAAAGGGTCTTCTCCTAATCCGTGCCAGCCAAAATTCCTTGGCTGATGGGGTTTGCAGTAGCCCCCTTCTGCTGGGATAAGTGGGGCAGGCCAGTCCCATTGGGTAAGACAGTTCTTCAGTTTATTCATTCAGGGATTGATATAACCTCTTCTGTAACTAGACAGAAAAGCATTAATTCAGCTATACTACCATCAACTTCATTCATGTTTAATAGAATGAATGTTCCAACACTATGTCAAGGCATCTTTGTGTTGTGCTTAAATGCAAGTGGGAAAAAGTCATTTGGGTCACTCTCTGGGAGGTACTTGACCATACTGAATTCTTGAGACTTGGTTTGTACTTTCTTCTTTTCAAGATGATAGTTCCCAACAAGTTAAGAGAAGCTCTTCTAGAACATTGTTCTATTCTGGGGAGACTTGATTATCTGATCAAGCAAGAAGAGAATTTAATAGGAGAGAAGAGGTGGATTTAATTTCAAAGCTGGACAATCTGGTTATTTCCTTTGACCAAAAGAGACCCATAAACGTCATTGTGTTTGGCCTGTGAAGTACATATTTGCCGTCCCTCCATATAAAATTATGTGCTTTTCACAAAGAAGTGTTTTTAGACTCCTGACTTAAGCCTGGCAATTAATAGATCAACTCCTACAAGACAATTGAACCAAGCAACCTCTGTGGCCATGTTCCAGCAGGGAATGACAAAGGCCAACTTGTAAAAAATTGCAATTGAAGGGTGCTTTGTAAGAAAATAAAAGGAAAGAAATGATGGCTTTTGTTTGGAAAATCATGGCTGTATGAATGATAAGTGGTCAAGTGGTCAAATACACCCACAGGAGGCAAAAAATGTTTGCCTGCAATTAAAATTGGTTGATGATTATGTATGTTCACAAAAATGCATTTTAAAACATATTTCTCAATAAAGAAACATTCTTTTCACAAAATCAGCTTTAACAAAGTCTGTGCTCTTGATTGGGTACAGTGTATTTTTCAGGAAATTATGTTTTGATGCTATCTTATGATCCATGAGGCTAAAACATGAGGAATGCTTCAGTTTGCTCTAAAAATGATTTTTTATTTAATTTGAGCAAAAAAAACAACACCTCATACATTTTCTTCTAAACCATATCTGGCACCCTGATAGCAAATTTGGAAGTTCCTTTTAGGTGGCAAAGCACAAAAAAAATGATTGCCAGAGTGCATACTTTGAACCTTGGTGTCCTACTCCATATAATGCAGTGTTTCTGAGACTTGACAACTGTAAAATCTGTCGGCTTCAAATCCCAGAATTCTTCAGCCAGCATGATAGAATGCAATATAATAAAGTTGTTAATGATTCTGGTGTAATGGTTAAGCCATCAAGCTAGATTCTAGTCTTGCCTTAGCACAGTGGTTGTCCACTTGTGATCCGTGAAGATTTGAAAAAATGTAAGGATTTAAATCTTGAGTTAAGTCTTGGGAGTCTGTGGCCATAGTCTGTGGCCACAAATGGTATTTAAACGGGGTCCACAGTGAAGAAAAGGTTGCCTTAGCACAAAGCCATTTGGGCAATATGCATCACTCATTCTCTCTCAGCCCTAGGAAGGAGGCAATGGTGAAGAACTTCTCAAATCTTGCCGAGAACACTGCAGGCAGTCTTCAAGAATTGAACACAATTGGCGTATATGCTTTATTTGTAATGGGTCAATCTGTAAATTTCAAAGAATATTCTCCCTGTGGTGTCCTGTGTTCCCTGACCAGGTCCTCTGTTGAATTTAACTGAACATCCCCCTTGTAGAAGAGTCACGTCTGCAGATAATGGCAAAATGAATTAGGCTAGTATATATTCTTATTTTGAATTCTGTTCCTTCAGGCATCTTTAAAGAAACTGTTTGTTCTGTTGGAAATGTTGCATGAGAGGTGAATTGGCACTTGGAGGTTTATGTGCAATTGTTTATTTCAGAATGGAGAGTTCAGGAAACTAAATTTAAACTCTGTGGCTTCAGCTAAGGATTCTCAACAGATATATACAGTTTTATATTCATTTTAACTCTGATTTTAGACTTGATTTATGCAATATGGGTAATAGTTTTTGCATTGTTCTCAATATAAAAAATATATGATATTTGAAGGTTTAGGTACTGGAGGTGAAAGAGGAATAGTTTTGGAAAACAAAGATTTGTATGCTTTCATCAGCATCATTGTATGTACCAGAAATATTTCCCCTGGAAATAAATTACTCTTTAAAATAGAAGAGTTATGGGGCTACTGTAAATATAATTCTGGAGACAAATAAGTTTCTTTAAGTTTCCATTTGGAAGTCACCTTCAATTGAAATTTTGAGTAAATTGGGGGCGATTTTTAAATCTATACAATCATATCTCATAGGTAAGCATTCAGTTCATGGTTTGGTGAATAATAATAAAAAAAGAATTCATGAGTGATTATTGTCTTCAGTTTTTGTTATGTTTTTATTAGTTGGTGCCTAATCATTCTGAAATTATTTTTTTTCCTTCTTAACCAGTTCCAGCTGCAGATGTTTGATATCGTTTGTTCCACTTCATGGGCCAATAGAGATAAGTGCTGTGAACTTCCAGCTTTGGTAAGATGTTACCCATTAAGGATACTAATTCAGTCATTTGCAATTCAATTATAACTGCAAAAGAAGAACATGTAACCAGCATCCCTAATATCCTAATTTGGAATATACTGAATATAACACAAACTTTGTTGTTGTTGTTGTTGTTAGAGAGATGAAGAAGGCTGCCCTGCCCTTCCACATTCTTGCTCCTGCTCTGAAGTCAGCAAGGGATCTCCTGGTCCAGCAGGACCACCTGTAAGATTTTACTTTATTGGTCTTTCACTAATGTCCCACTTAAAAATACTCCCAGGTGTATCAAATTTTATTGGATAAATTGAGAACATAGCTTGGTGATTCAAACTGCCATGATCTATCTTCTTCATGGGCTGAGAGTTTAACACAGAGAATTCAAATAAGGACTACTACTGCTCTGTATTGAAAAACAGCTATAGTTCCCCACTAGCTTGAGTGGTAGGCTTTACAAATCTGAAAGGCACTGAGACACAAAGGATGTGACATTTGTGTCTCTCACATAAAAGGTTTCTGGTTTCTAGATGTTGCTTTGAAATAACAGTACCGGTAAACATGCAGTAAGGCTTCTTTGCTCTTTTTTATTTTTTTATTTTTAATTCCATTTATATCCCGCCCTTCTCCGAAGACTCAGGGCGGCTTACAAACTTAGCAGTAGCCTTCATTCTATGTATATGCCTGCTTATTAGGGCTTTCACACACACACACAAGCGGCATTATTACAAAGTCAGCTTAATTGCCCCCAACAATCTGAGTCCTCATTTTACCTACCTCGGAAGGATGGAAGGCTGAGTCAACCTTGAGCCTGGTGGGATGCGAACCTGCACTAATGGCAGGCAGCTGGTGTTACTTAAGGAGGCATTAGCCCACTGCTCCACCAAGGCTCTTGTTCCATTACTTAGAGTACTAGAAACTTTCCAGATGTTTGTTTCCTACTGATGATAATCAAAACTTTAAGCTATTCCATCCTTTTTTTTCCTCAGTTGATACTTGTTGGAAGAAAAAAAGGAAGTGGTGGAATAAATGTGGTACATTATTGGACCACCAATTGAACTAGTGAATTGGGCATGGGGTAGGATTTTTGTACAATAATGGCCATGCCTAGAAACTTCCTTGGCATTTCTCTGTTCCCTATATAAAACCTTCAAAATATGTTGGATTTGTATTTCTTCTGCATTGCTTTTAAAGGAAACATAGCCTTCCTAAGTGTCCCAGTAGTAAGACACTTACTCAAGTGTCACTCATCTGGGTAGTTCGCTGGTTTCCAAGGTCAAGAAAAATGCAAAATGTGAGTCAGAAATGGCATCTGTATAGAAAATTTCTGATTTGTGAAGGCCAAATATCAATTGTGATTTCCTTAAGAAAAATAAGCGTATTTAGGGATGGAGAAGGGCTATGGATAGAATAGTGAAATATGAATTGCTATAAGGAGGAGGAGGAGGAGGAGGAGGAGGAGGAGGAGGAGGAGGAGGAGGAGGAGGAGGAGGAGGAGGAGGAGATGATAATGGTTGATGAGGGTGATGATGCCCTCTGTATTTGTGAATTCTACAACCAGATTTGGACCCAAAACAGAACTGCTATGAAATGAGCATCCTTGAGAGAACAAATTATGTTCAGTAGTACTGAACTGTGTGTGTTGGAAAAGAAACTGAGATATGTTAAAGGATGGGCTTTTGGCTTCAACTCTGAATAGGATCTTTCTTGAGTAGGAGATAAAAACACAGTGTGACATTGAACAACAGGACCTATTTTATTTCTTTAATCTTAAATGTCTTTGACAGGGTGGTCCAGGTCTCCGAGGTCCAAAAGGTAGCCGTGGTGATGATGGTCCAAAGGTATCTTGCCAGTGCTTCTTCCTTCTGCATGATAACCCAGCCCCAGCCCACCTAATGAGTTCACTGTCTACTTAGAATGTGACCTATGTGCTATTTGTTTTGATATGTTTTTAAAATAAATATTATTGGTAGAAAACCAATTTTTGGGGGAAAAACCCAAGGAAAATTGCTAAAAAGTGCAAGGATTTTTATATAATGGGTAGAAATCATGGCACCTTCTGTTACTCTTATTCAACTCTATTATTTCTACATTCAGTTTAGAGCTTTGTAAAGAAGCATGTTAATTCAGAGTGTTACATACCGGTACATGTACTTGGCACCAAAATGGTGAAAGGTTTCAGGATTGCCAATGTTTTTGTGATGTATTGTTTTCATACAATTCCTACAGCCCACTTACATATCCGCTCATAAACACAAGAGTGCCCACACACAAGACTTGGAGTCTGCAGTAGATTGCATCATCAAAAATAACTTGAAATTAAACAATGTAATTTTGGCACACACACACACACCATATAATAAGTCTGGGAATGGGATCGTACCATTTATGATAGAGGAAATGCTTTGATTCCCTCTCTAATATCACCTCAAAAGTCTCGGCATCACTGGTCAACAAGGTTTTTTTTTTAAAAAATTAACAAATAATCAGAATTCTGAATTGTGTCTGCTGACCCAGAAAAGTCTCCACATCTTATTTACAGCATTTAAACACCCACAGTTTGCTCTCCTTAGGCTTTCAGGGAAACTAAAATACTGTAGTATTGTTATTGTTAGTTGCGAAGTCGTGTCCGACCCATCACGACCCTATGGACAATGTTCCTCCAGGCCTTCCTGTCCTCTACCATCTTCTGGAGTCCATCTAAGCTCACGCCTACTGCTTCAGTGACTCCATCCAGCCACCTCATTCTCTGTCGTCCCATTCTTCTATTGCCCTCAATCTTTCCCAGCATTTGGCTCTTCTCCAGTGAGTCCTTCCTTCTCATTAGGTGGCCAAAGTATTTGAGTTTTAGCTTCAGGATCTGTCCTCCTAAAGAGCAGTCAGGGTTGATCTCCTCTAGGACTGACCGGTTTGATCGCCTTGCAGTCCAAGGAACTGTAGTATATAAACTGTAGTATATAAACTGTAGTATATAAACCCCCTTTTTTGCTAGTTATCTTCCAGTCAAGTAGCTCTGTTGCATGCAAAAGAGGGCATGTTGAAACTGAGAACAGGACAAGAACCAGTAAGTTTAAACTAAATGAAAGGAGATTCTACCTGATTAGTAGGAGAAATCCCTAATGGGAAGATCCATTAAATCAGAACCAGTCTTAGAAAAACGATAGACTTGTTGGAGATTTTCAAATGAGGATTAGATTACCACCTGTTGGGTACTTTTGTTGGGTTTCTCTACTCGCTATTGTCTTAGTCTTGCTGACCTATGAAGTCCCTTTCAGGTTATATGTTCTATAATTCAAACTCTCAGTAAGATAAAATATTAATGTCTCCCCATGATTATTGAATACTGCTATAATTATTCACCTGCTCCATTGTCAAGTCTTTAACAGTGATTTTCTCAACAAATGCCTGCTGATATCTGTATTTATATATATATATAATCTTCTACTTTCCAAAATTACAAATTGGAAAGTTCTTTTAGAAATTGCTCAGATTAGCTCAACATCTAGAACAGGGGTCTTCAAACTTGGCCCTTTTATGTCTTGTGGACTTCAACTCCCAGAATTCCTGAGCCTGGCTGAGGAATTCTGGAAGTTGAAGTCCACAAGTCATAAAAGGGCCAAGTTTGAAGACCCCTAATCTAGAACAATACATTAAGGCGAGCCACATCTTAACGTACTTGATGAAACATGTCTTGACTGTTATAGACCTGGTTGATCTTTGAGCACATCAGATGAACTCCTGCCAGAAACCTGGCAATTACTATACGGGTTTTTTCCCCATTATTTTTATACTGTGTTTTGTAAACATTTCTGAGATGTGTTAGCGTAAAAATCAGGATGAAATATGTTAAGTAAATAAATAAAATGTATACTGCTACATTTTGAGCATGGAATTTATAATGATCTTTTTGGTCTTAGGGACCGGATGGACCTCGAGGTGAAATTGGTTCTCCAGGTCCTCAAGGCCCTCCTGGACCACAAGGGCCAAGTGGACTTTCAATTGAAGGACCTCCGGTAGGTTTACTATTATGTGGATACTTGTCCAGTTGCTGAGGAATACAAGCAGAAAAGTGCTCACACTTCTGTGCTGTGCTTCTGGCAGCATTTGTTTGATAAATATTGCTATCATAACTAGGAATGAGTTAAACAGAGCTTTAATCTGATCCAGTAGTGGTCTTTGTATTCATGTAGTTTCAGCGACTGCAATGACAGCCTGTGAGATTTTACAAAATGCTTGAGCTAGAAACATTTGCCACTTATATAAGGGTAAGAAAAATACTTTAAGCTTAGTGATTCTCCTCTTGCTATTTTTCTGTATAATTTTAGGGCTATATCTGCAGATTGCTTTTTTCTCTCCTTCCCTCTAGACTTGACATGAAGACACAAATATGGGAAGGTGGAGGCAGAGGGGGGCTAACGAAAACCAGCTCTGTGGTTAAAAGTCTGCTTCCGTAATGTTGGATGTGTAGTCTGCCCAACAATTGGAGATCTAAAACAAGCTAAAATTAAAGAAGAATCAGATGCCCTGGCGTATAGATTGAATTAGGGGCAATCCCACCTTTTCTTCCACTGTTGAAAACTTTCTTGCCATAGTCTCAGAAAAGCAATGTTAGAATTCCTTTTTTCCCTCCTCCTCCAGAAAGAAATTGGCAATTAATCATTTTGTTTGGATGAGAAAAAAAGGAGGGCAGTGAAATGAACAATAAGGAGTATTTATTCATTTTCAGGGACCAACCGGAGAAAAAGGAGAAAGGGGAGAAACCGGGCGCCCAGGTCTTCAGGTAACCATTGGGCTATGCTGGTTTAGAATGGCGTTACTGCAACTACTCCTATTTCAAAGCTGTATTACTTTATTTGTTTATTAAATTTCTATGCTGCCCATCTAACTATCTAGATGAGGGGTAGGCAACCTTGGCTCTTTTATGACTCGTGGACTTCAACTCCCAGAATTCCCTGCGCCTTTGGCATCTAGTCATGCCGGCCACATGACCACGGAGACGTCCTCGGACGAGCGCTGGCTCTTCGGCTTAGAAACGGAGATGAGCACCGGCCCCTAGAGTTGGAAACGACTAGCACGCATGTGTGGGGGAACCTTTACCTTTACCTTTTAAGGGACTCTAGAACTGTCTGTGCCGGGGTGTTCTGAACCAATCGTAGCTTCCAAATGCTCTTCAAAGGTAGCTCCATGTAGATCCCATTGCAGTAACCCAGATGAGAGATGACCAGGTATGAGTGACTGACTACTATTACTAATATTACTGTAATCCTTCACAACCAAGAGAAAATAATTATAGTTTTATTGTGAATTTTGCTCCTCTCAGTTGTGTTGGTGGCTACCAAATGGGAGTTGGAAAACGTCAGGGAGGATTGAACTCTACATTCTTAGTCTTGATGGCATTATTATTACAGCTGTATAACTTAAATTCCAAATGAGGAACGGCAGGAGACTTTGGGGATTGTTACTTGTTTCTTTGCAAGGTTTCTGAATGTGCTTTTGTTCATGGGTAGAACTGTTACTAAAAAGACTCCACTCTAGTGCTCTCTACTTTCCATGTGCAAGAAGTGCACTATCATTTGTCTCAAGGTACTATTTGAGAGCATGATGTCTTACATTAATGTTAGGCATGAACAACCAGATCCACACGTGAAGAGTTCAATTAGCTATTTTATTGCTCAAGCCTATACACAGACTAAGGTTTGTACCTTGGTAAGACTAGATAAGATTCAACGGCATTCAAGGACTAATTCCCTATTTGACTCCTACCCCTGGCTTGACCAGTCTCTCTCCAACAATTAGATAGCAAATCCTCTCAGACTCAAGTGGACTAAACACTTGGTCCTCTAATGCCAGCATCTCCTTGGTCCTCCAGGTCACCTTGCTTGTCCTGGGGATCTTCCACCATTTGCTTGTGACAGATCCTCAGTGTTGCAAGAAGAGAGCTTTGGAACTAGAGGTGGAAGGTATATCTAAGTTGGCGTCCTAGCTAATGTCAGGCAAGGGCTGAATCTTCACAGTTATAAAAGTATGGAGAATATGTTCCAAAGTTTTGTACCGAGGACTCAGCTAGTTCTGTGCTGCTGGAGGCTCACAACAAAGGCTCACCGTATTCTTGTCTGCTGAAAGCAATTGCATGCAATGTTACCTGCACAATTCTTTGGCGAAGATGTTGATAATGCCTCCCTATTCACACTTCTGTTGTCTCTACAAGTTGTAGGCTGAATGTGTCATTGACACATTGACAGAATGAAACATTTAGTTCAGACATTTGATTCCAAGGTAATTGGTTTGACTCTTGCTCAGAACGTTTATCTGAAGCTTCATGGATCAATAAGTTACAAATGGGCAATGTAATGACATTTGTCAATCTGTATTTAAATTTATGGGTTCTTTTAGAAATATTGATAAGTAAAATTTACACTATTACTGTTGTTGGTATTAGCAGAAATGTGTGTTGAAGTGTACTGTATAATTTGGCTCTTTTTTGTATGTTCCTCAGGGTATTCCAGGACCAACAGGGTCACCAGGACGTGATGGAAGCCAAGGTCCAAGGGTAATATGAAAGAATTAATAGTAACCATCCAACTACTTCAGTTTGTTCTGTTCCTCCATGCTTTAATTTTACATACTGTAAACTGCTCTTACTAGTATGAGTTCACATTATATGTTTCAGTGCTATACCCAGATGATCAAAACACAGTTTTGTGTTAAGTCCATACTAGATCCAAACAAATAAATCATGTTTATCATTTAGCATGACATCAGTCTGGTTCAGGCAACATCCTAGTGGTTGGATTCTCACAACCAGCTGAATTCCAAAACACCAAAGTCCATTTTACCTTAATCTAGCATGTTGTACATAACTAGTCCTAGAGATGCTTTATTCTTCTCTACCAGCAGAAAATTCTGATTTAGTTCTGTGGTCCTAGATGCTTCTCAGTGAATCCTAGTGAGGGATTCACACAGGATGGCTGACAAATGTTGGTTTTGTAGGCAAAGGTTAAGAATAAGAATGTTTCTTAGGACATGCAAAGAACTGCTACAAATATAAACTTGATTTTCCAAATTTATTTAAGAGATTGGCTGCGAAAGGCTAATTTTGGTTGAGATTACTAAATTGGAGTGCAGTTATTCTTTCATAGAAGGCTTCTTATTCTTCTGTGTCTGAGATGGATGTACTGTACTTCCCAGATGCTTGGAACAGAGAGGCTGGAAAAAGGGATTATCATCTCTTCCTCCTGCTGAAGCAGAGTCCCAATGTTTTTCCTCCCACTCCGGCAAATATTTTGAAATGAATTCCTGCCTTCCTTTCTCTTCCTACACCATCTGGTGCTGCCTGAAGCGAATCAATCCACTCCATGGAGGGCCTGTTTATGTCAGTTGTCGGGGTCTTGTTCATCCTTAACAGGGAGCAAACACTATTATCAAACTGAATGCAGCTTTTATCTGCATAGACATGAATAGAATTGCACTATAAATATTTACTCAGAAAGAAGATTTGCTTTGGTCTAAATATATAACAGTCTTCTTCAACTTTATGTTATCCAGATGTCTGGGAGTACAATTTTAGAACTGTCAGTCAGTGTGTACACACATGTGGTGCACACCATATTCTCTCCATGAGCTTTATGTTTTACTCCTAGGATTTTGTTTTAATTTAATTTCTTATTTTCTTCAACTATTCTTGAGAAGGAATTTGTGAAAGACTACAGGCAGTCCTCAACTTACGATCACAAGGCCAAAATTTCTGTTGTTAAGTGAGACGTTTGTTTAGTGAGTTTTGCCCTATTTTATGACCTTTCTTACCTCAGTTGTTAAGTGAATCACTGCAGTCAATAACTTAGTACCTTGGTTCTTAAGTGAATCTTAAAATTCACCAACACATCTTCCCCATTGACTTTGCTTGTCAGAAGGTTGCCAAAGGGGATCACATGACCTTGGGACCCAGCAACGGTCATAAATATGAGTCAGTTGCCAAGCATATGAATGTTGATCACATGATCATGGGGATATGCTGCAAAAGGTTGTAACTGTGAAAAATGGTGAAAAATTTTTTCCAGTGCCTTTGAACAGTCACTAAATGAACTGTTTGTAAGTTGAGGACTTCGTTTAGATCAGGGGTAGGCAACCTTGGCTCTTTTATGACTCGTGGACTTCAACTCCCAGAATTCCTGAGCCAGCCATGCTGAGGGGAAAGGGAGAGGTTTCCAAGCTGAGCCATGCTGGCTCAGGAATTCTGGGAGTTGAAGTCCACGAGTCATAAAAGAGCCAAGGTTGCCTACCTGTGGCCTAGGCCTAGGCCGCTTTATGACTCATGGACTTCAACTCCCAGAATTCCTGAGCCAGCCATGCTGAGGGGAAAGGGAGAGGTTTCCAAGCTGAGCCATGCTGGCTCAGGAATTCTGGGAGCTGAAGTCCACGAGTCATAAAAGAGACAAGGTTGCCTACCCCTGGTTTAGATGAATCAGAAGCTAAGGACCAAAGATGGGTCATTGAGGGTTGTCGGAAGGTCTAAAAATATCTGGCTGATACTTCAACCTTGTTACCATCTTTGGGAATTGTTGTTATTAAAAGTCTGGTGCTAGATCTGATAGTTACTGGCAGAGTTTAATCATTCTTGCTCTGAGAAACTGTGGCTGGAGTGTTTGCTATGAAGAAATGGGTGACAAATGAGAGAGACTGGAAGCAGAATGTAGAAAATAAGAGGAAGTTCACTTCTGCAGACTTTTCTATCACACCCCATTCTTTTTCCCCTTGTATTAAAATGTTATAAATCTTGATACATTGCATTATTTTGATGCAGATTTCAATGCAAAAATATTTATGTATTATGATGATAAATTATGAATATTTGATTATTTAGAAATCTGAAAGTACCGAAAACAAGAAGAAAAAAAGAGCAACCATTTTATCAATATTGATAGCATTTTAGGATGTTAATATTGCAAGCATAAAATAACTTCTCATCCAAACGAGTACAACGTAAAAAAAAGGACCGCTACACATCATATCAAAGTACTTATGTGACAATAGCTATGGTCTGAAATGAATTACTTAATATTAAGATCTCAAATATATTATTGCTTAGTATATAAGCATATTGATAAAAGGAAATAGAGGATAGATGAAGCAAATATTTCAACATTATAATGTTAAAAAAAATAACTTTAACTTAAAAATAAACATTTCTTAGGTTCTACATCTTGGCTTTATCAATCAGGTGAGGCATAAAACAAAAGTGGAGAACCGGTAGCTTTCCAGATGTTCCTAGCTGTGGTGAGGAATGGTAGGATTGTAGTTACAGCAACATCTGGAGGGCCCCAGCCTCCCAATACCTGGGCAGAGCATGTCAGTTTGCAATAATGACAGCATTGTTTGAATAATAGAGGTGGCAATGGGAAAATCTATAGAAGCACAGGGCAGTGCAAAACCTATGAAGACATGCTTCCCAAGCAGAAAGTGCTTTTCTTCAAAACAATAAAGCAAATATACCTTTCTCCTGCATTGCACAATTTCTCTCAAACATATTTGTGCTTGTCGCTTCTTTTCATGGACAGGAGAGGTGGGGGGATAAAGCTATTCATAACTGGGATTGTTTATTTGCTTACTGTCCATGACAATTAACTGCCTGCAATTTGCCATCTCCTTGGCTTTAGTCTATCACTGAGTCACTGTGTGTAAAGTCAAGAATGGTAAACAACAGAAAAACAGGGTTGTGTTCTGCTAACTTTCTGTATTCTAATTGTAATCTTTCTTTGTACTGGCGTTCCAGAAATTCTCCTTCCTTCCTTCCTTCCTTCCTTCCTTCCTTCCTTCCTTCCTTCCTTCCTTCCTTCCTTCCTTCCTTCCTTCCTCCTTCTTGTCCTCCTTTTCTTTTTTTCTTTTTTCTTTCCTTCCTTCCTTCTTTCCTTCCTTCCTTCCTTCCTTCCTTCCTTCCTTCCTTCCTTCCTTCCTTCTCTTCTTTGTTTCCTCCCTTCCTCCCTCTCCAACCAAACCAATCATTTTTGTCATTTCTACAAGCACCATCAATTTTATAATTTAGTTAAAATATTATGGGTCAGTGAGATCCATTTCTTGATAGTTTGTGCAGACTATACAATATTGTTGTTGTTAGTTGCAAAGTCGTGTCCGATCCATCGCGACCCCATGGACAACATTCCTCCAGGCCTTCCTGTCCTCTACCATTTTCTGGAGTCCCTTTAGGCTCATGCCTACTGCTTCAGTGACTCCATCCAGCCACCTCATTCTCTGTTGTCCCCTTCTTTTCTTGCCCTCAATCTTTCCCAGCATTAGGCTCTTCTCCAGTGAGTCCTTCCTTCTCATTAGGTGGCCAAAGTATTTGAGTTTCAGCTTCAGGATCTGACCTTCTAAAGAGCAGTCAGGGTTGATCTCCTCTAGGACTCCTCTAGGACTAGGACCGGTTTGATCGCCTTGCAGTCCAAGGGATTCGCAGGAGTCTTCTCCAGCAACATAGTTCAAAGACTTCAATTCTTTGGCGCTCAGCCTTTCTTATGGTCCAACTTTCACAGCCATACATTGCATCTGCGAAGACCATAGCCTTGACTATACACACTTTTGTTGGCAAGGTGATGTCTCTGCTTTTTAGTGTGCTGTCTAGATTTGCCATGGCTTTCCTCCCCAGGAGCAAGCATCTTTTAATTTCTTGGCTGCAGATCTGCGGTGATCTTGGAGCCCAGGAAAATAAAATCTGTCACTACCTCCATTTCTTCCCCATCTATTTGCCAGGAATTGAGAGGGCTGGATGACATGATCTTAATGTTTAGTTTCAACCCAACTTTTGCACTCTCCTTCTTCACTCGCAACAAGAGGCTTTTTAGTTCCTCTTCACTTTCTGCCATTAGAGTGGTATCATCTGCATATCTTAGGTTGTTGATATTTCTCCCAGCAATCTTAATTTCAACTTTTGATTCATCTAGCCCTGCCTTTCTCATGATGTGCTCTGCATATAAGTTAAAAAGGCCTTTCCCAATTTTGAACCAATCAGTGGTTCCGTGTCCAGTTCTCACTGTTGCTTCTTGACCCGCATATAGGTTTCCCAAGAGACAAATAAAATGGTCTGGTACTCCCATCTCTTTAAGAACTTGCCACAGTTTGTTGTGATCCGCACAATCAAAGGCTTTAGCCTAGTCAATGAAGCAGAAGTAGATGTTTTTCTGGAACTCCCTAGCTTTCTCCATGATCCAGCGTATGTTGGCAATTTGATCTCTAGTTCCTCTGCCTCTTCGAAATCCTGCCTGTACTTCTGGTAGTTCTCGATCCACATACTGCTGGAGTCTAGCTTGTAGGATTTTAAGCATAACTTTACTAGCATGTGAAATGAGTGCAATGGTGCAATAGTTTGAACATTCTTTGGCACTGCCTTTCTTTGGAATTGGAATGTAAACTGATCTTTTCAAATCCTGTGGCCATTGTTGAGTTTTCCAAATTTGCTGGCAAATTGAGTGTAGCACTTTTACTGCATCCTCTTTTAAGATTTTGAATAGCTCAACTGGAATACTGTCTCCTCCACTAGCTTTGTTGTTCTCAGTTTTCCTAAGGCCCATTTCACTTCACATTCTAGGATGTCTGGCTCGAGGTCAGTGACCACCTCATCATGGTTATCAGGGACATTAAGCTCATTCTTGTATAGTTCTTCTGTGTAATTTTGCCACCTCTTCTTAATCTCTTCTGCCTCTGTTAGGTCCGTGCCATTTTGGTCCTTTATCATGCCCATTTTTGCATGAAACGTTCCCTTCATCTCTCCAATTTTTTGAAGAGATCTCTAGTCCTCCCCAGTACTTTTTTTGTAAAAGAAAAAGGTGCCGGAACTCACACATATTATACAACCTGCCTTGACTACCCTACAAGGTTCCATCCAAAAAAGGTGCCAGAACTCCGTTCTGAGCGTTCTATGACAAGAAAAGCCCTGGTCCTCCCTATTCTATTGTTTTCTTCTATTTCTTTGCACTGTTCATTTAAGAAGGCATTCTTATCTCTTCTAGCTATTCTCTGGAATTCTGCATTCAATTGGGCATATCTTTCTTTTTCTCCCTTGCCTTTCGCTTCCCTCCTGTCCTCAGCTATTTGCAAAGCTTCCTCAGACAGCCATTTTGCTTTCCTGCATTTCTTTTTCTTTGGGATGGTTTTAGTTGCTACTTCTTGTACAATGTTGCGAACCTCCATAGTTCTTCAGGCACTCTGTCTATCAGATCTAATTCCTTAAATCTATTTGTCACCTCTACTGTATATTCAACAGGGATATGATTTAATTCATACCTGAATGGCCTAGTGCTTTTCCCTACTTTCTTCAGTTTAAGCCTAAACTTTGCAATGAGAAGCTCATGGTCTGAGCCACAGTCAGCTCCTGGTCTTGTTTTTACTGATTGTATAGAGCTTCTCCATCTTTGGCTGCAGAGCACATAGTCGATCTGATTTCTGTGTTGACCGTCTGGTGATGTCCATGTGTAGAGCCGTCTCTTGGGTTGTTGGAAAAGAGTGTTTGCTTTGACCATCGTGTTCTCTTGACAAAATTCTATCAGCCTGTGCCCTGCTTCATTTTGTACTCCAAGGCCAAACCTGCCTGTTATTCCGGTTATCTTTTGGCTTCCTACTTTAGCATTCCAATCCCCCATGATGATAAGGACATCACTTTTTGGTGTTAGTTCTATAAGGTGCTGTAGGGCTTCATAGAACCCGTCAATTTCATCCTCTTCAGCACCGGTGGTTGGGGCATAGACTTGGACTACTGTGATATCGAATGGTTTGCCTTGGATTCGAACTGAGATCATTCTGTCATTTTGAGGATTGTATCCCAGTATTGCTTTTCCTACTCTTTTATTGACTATAAAGGCTACTCCATTTCTTCTGAGGGATTCTTGCCCACAGTAGTATACCTGTTGGTCATCTGAATTAAATTAACCCATTCTTGTCCATTTTAGTTCGCTGATTCCTAAGATGTCGATGTTCAGTCTTGTCATCTCTTGTTTGACCACGTCCAGCTTGCCTAGATTCATGGATCTTACATTCCAGGTTCCTATGGAGAAAAAATCTTTACAGCATCGGACTTTCCTTTCGCCACCAGATACATCCACAGCTGAGCGTCCTTTCGGCTTTGGCCCAGTCGCTTCATTCTTTCTGGCGCTACAAGTACTAGCCCTCTGCTCTTCCCCAGTAGCATATTGGACGCCTTCCAACCTGAGGGGCTCATCTTCCAGCGTCATATCGTATTGCCTTTTGGTACTGTCCATGGGGTTTTCATGGCAAAGATACTGGAGTGGGTTGCCATTTCCTTCTCCAGTGGATCACGTTTTGTCAGAACTCTCTGCTGTGACCTGTCCGTCTTGGGTGGCCCTTCACGACATAGCTCATAGCTTCATTGAATTATACAAACCCCTTTGCCACGACAAGGCAGTAATCCATAAAGGGGATACAATATACTCAATATCATATTAAACTGAAGTTAAGACTGATTTCAAATATTGTTTGAAATGTTATAATCCATATATTATAAAAACTCAAGGAGTTTGGCCCTTAATATTCTAAGTCTGCATTTAACTGCATGTAGTAACTGGGTTTAAAACCCTCCTCATTCCAAACAGTTTTTATTCTAAATATATTACACAGATGTAAGTTTGTTCAGATGACAGGGAACTATTATACAAGAGTTTATTTTATTTTATTTTATTTAAAAAACTGGCCTGCCAGCTATGATTCTAAGCAAAATATCAATTTTCCTGCCTCTGGAATTGTAGGAGTGAGGCGGAGAAATAATTCTTTGCCATAAATTTATTCTCAGCTCAGTCATTACAATAAATAACACATTACAATGGGCATGTATCATAAACTATCAGCTCATATGTTTCATCTCATGACTTTCTTCCAACAATCTAAAATTACATTGTAAAAGTTTTTAACTTTTAACGTTTACATTGTAAAAGTTAGAATCCCTAAGCTCCTTGGTTTCAGAGGCATTTGGAGAATTAAGGTAGTTTTGTTGGCCATCTTATCAAATAACATTTTCCTACTAGGAATAGTAGGAAATATATAGTGCATAATATATATACCATCGGGTGTGGTAACAGTTTTACCACATTGGTAAAATCACTTGAGTTATAAAGCTGATCTTGCTTTCAGCTCTGTTAATCAAGGGCAAAAGCCCGTCCCTTTTAAATCTGTGTTATTGTGGCATATGATAAAAGGGTAGGGTTTCAACTGCCTGGCCACCCCCACCATTTTCAACTGATTGATCTTACCCACTCTCCTGCCATTACAGACAACATATATATTTTAAATTTGTCCCAAAGGTGCTTTTTCAAAAGGCAAACTGGACTTTCTTGAGTGGTTTTTTTGCTCCTTGAAAACATTTGCTTCTCCTTGAAAGTTCTGAAGCTGCAGAACTGAAGACGTTTCTTGGATGAGAAGTGAAACATTTTCAAGGAGGAAAAACCAAACCAAACCCAAGAAAGTGTGAATTGCCTTTTGAAAAAGCACTCTTGGGACAACTATGACCTGAATGATTGAGAATTTCCATAGACATATTTTAAATTTGTGTGTGTGTGTGTGTGTGTGTGTGTGTGTGTGTGCATGTGCAACTTCATGATCTTAAAAACAACAGTTTTACACTCGACTTGCATACTGTGGAAACTAGACGTGAAAAGGATCACTTAGGTGTGGATTTCACCCTCTTGTTCAGGGTAGGAATCCAAATTAATCACTATCTGGCCTCCACTTGAATACTTTTAGCAAAGGTGTTGCTAAAAGTTGTCTTCACTGTCATATCACTGTCATATCACTAACACTGTTACAAAGTGCCCTACTGTAACTTTTCTGGGATTAACTTTTGAAGTTTGAAGAATAAGCAAAGGGAATTCCACATCTGTTATTCACCAGAAAGATGGCAATATGGATTCATTCCTTGGTCTAAACCTCTTTCCAATTAATCTCCTTTTTTTGCACACATGCTCATACAATGAACCCTGAGAAGCAAGACTACATAGTGTACACAAAGGTGGAAATGAAGTGTGTGTGTTCCTATGTGTTGGGCATAGCAGAAGCAATCCACGAATGACTCACCTGCAACAATTTCACACTAGCTTTATTCAATCAAGAACATCTACAAGTTGCTCCAAAAGTACAACATTTGATTTAAAGCATAAATGTGAACCTTCTTGCAACTACAGAAATCTTACACAGAAAGTGTCAGGTGCAAAAGATCAGGACCACACATGGAGTTCCAATTAAACTGATTCATTACTAATCAGTAGTAATAATTTATTGGATATGCACAAGAATCTACTCAACTAACAGCACTATCTTGGTGTTAAATAAGGGTCAACAGAATTCAAAGGAAGGGTGAACTTAATTCGCTTGTGGCTATATAAGGATACTAGGCTGATTCCTCTTTTGACCCCGCCTCTAGTTTCTGCCACTCCTCCTCCTACAAACAGCCATATAAATATGGCTAATTATTCTTTAGCCATAGGAACTTAGATTAAAAGGTTTCCAAAAATTCTACAACAATCATCCATTTTATATATATAAAATGTGGCTAGTTCTTTTAAACTGTTATAATGAGGAAAATAGTAATATAGGTTCTTTCATGTCTTTTAGGGGCTGACAGGCAAAGATGGACCAACTGGACCTCCAGGTTCCCCAGGACCAGTGGTAAACACAAATCATATTATTCCATTGTTAAAAAATGGTTTTAAAACCTTGAATCGCAGAAGGGGAATAAGGAGTATGTGTTAACTTCACTTTCATTGCTAAATAACAAAGTTAATTCATTAACTCTGGATTTCCCAACAAAACGGCTGAGAATGCTCATGTGCCCACAAATAATATGCCTCTTAAATAGATTATACTTTTAAAAAACATCTAATTAAAAATATAGAAAATTATCTGTGAAATAAAGTGTATGCCTTTGGCATTATTTTTATTTCCAAAAAATGCTTCTGGATCTCAAATGAGAGTTGAGGTCTTTTTTAGAAAATTGAAATGATGGATTCATCAGAATCTTTATGTCTTTAGAAGATCGTAAATCCCTGAACTAATTTCAATCATAACATGCAATAGCTAAAACCCCGGGTCAGTTCCAAAGCTTAGGGAATTATTCCAAGGATTAGTCTCAGTTTTGGCATAAAATGATCCACCTAATGATCAGTGATGTCATGACTCAGGGTTTCATTTCTGTTTTTTTTCCATGGAACTTCCATTTCAAGACCATCGATCCAACTTGGGAAAGAAACCTGAGGGCCAAAAACCTGGAATAGTTCGACAAGCTAGATGCCTTGTTTTTATCTAGTTAACATAGCCAATTTTACCCATTTTCCTTTGCCTGGATTACTGTAGTCATAGTTCAAACTGTAAGAAAGGAAAATCAGGGAATATATTTGCAAAAAGTCAAAACAGTCCAGATCAGTCTTAAGTATTATTCTCCAAAGCACCTGAGGGCAGGACAAGGTGCTAGTAATTACCTTTAAAGCCATACATGGCTTAGGCCCAGGGTATTTGCGAAACCACCTGCTGCCATTGTCAACCTCCCATCTCCCGGTTCACTCCCACAGAGCCGGCCTCCTCAGAGTTCCGTCGGTTAAGCAATGCCGGCTGGTGACCCCTAGGGGGAGAGCCTTCTCTGTGAGCACGCCGACCCTCTGGAATGAGTTGCCTCCGGAGCTGCGGATGGCCCCCGACCTTCGATCCTTTCGCCATGACCTGAAGACATGGATGTTTCAACAATCGGGCCTGGACTGACTATGGTTTTAAATTTGGTTTTATGGGATTAAATTACTATGTATTGAACATATCTACTGTTTAATTCTTTTTTAAATTTTGTATTTTCATGTTCTTTTTTAGTTTTTATTGTTGTGAGCCGCCCTGAGTCCTTAGGGAGAAGGGTGGCATATAAATATAATAAATCAAATCAATCAATGAAGAAGTAATGGGTAGAAGCTACTTAAAGAGAGATTCAACCTGGAAATAAGAAGGAATTTCCTGACAGTAAGAGCAGATAATCAGTGGAACAGCGTGCTTCCTGGAGTTGTGGGTGCTCTGTCACTACAGGTCTTCAAAAATAGGTATAGGGTGTCCTACCTTGGGCAAGGAGTTGGACTGGAAGACCTCCAAGGTCCCTTACACTTACAGCATATGATTCTACATATTTTGCTTGGGAGATGACAAGGCTAATTGCCTAGGTGCCCTTAGATAAACTATGAATTACTGTGAAATGTAAACACAGCCAGTGGCTCTGCAGTTATAATCAGGAGGGGGCAGAACAAAGGGATATGGTGGTGAAAAATGAAAGAAAATTTGGGAAATTCCTGAATGAATCTCATTGAATGGACAATACAGAAGTTGTCATCTGAGAAGCAAATAGTCATGGATATGCAAAAGGAGAGGTTTCATTATGGATGATAGATGGAAAATCTTCCACACTGGGACAAATAAGTCTGTGGGCCAACCAATTTATTGATGCTTTTGGGGAAAAACTGGCCGAGCAATAACTTGGTTGGTGGATGAAACTTTTATCTGCTTCTACAGCAATTATTTGCATTTCATTTTCCAGTGGAGGAAGTGCAAAGTTAACCTCACCAGGACTCATCTGTTGTCTTTCTGATTCTTGGGCCAAGATGTTGGAGAATGTCAGCAAAGTTTCAAAACACAATTATATATAAACAGGGAATCAGGACATCTGAATTTCTATTTTTCTTTTTGCAGGGAATACCTGGTGCCCCAGGTGCCCCAGGAATTATGGGTAATGTTGGCCCACAAGGAGATGCTGGACCACCTGTAAGTAAAAGTCCACTATACTCTCTCTGTATGTGTGTTTGTGTGTGTACAGATAGTCCTTTACTTATGACCCTAACTGGGACCGAAACTTACATCAGAAAGCAATGTGTTTGTTAAGAGAGTCGTGGCTGATATTTATGACCTATTTTGCCATGGAATCCAGCTTCCCCTCATTGACTTTGCTTGTCAGAAGCCCTCTAGGAAGATCACAAATGGTGATTACATGATGGCAGGGTGCTATAACTGTCATAAATACGTGCCAAGAGCCAAATTTTGACCACCTGACCCAGAGAATACTGAGATGGTCATGAGATCAATGATCAGTCATTTTTTCCAATGGCCTCATAACTTTGAATGGTCATTAAAGGAATGATCAAGACCATTATTAAAAGAAATAATAATGGCTAGTTTACTTGTATATTGCGATATATAACAGAATAGTTCAATAAATATTTTGTAGGTTCATCTTTATTTGATGGACCTCCTCAACTATACCTTATAAATGTAAACCTTAAGATGAATATGCTACTTGCCTTCCACGTGACGGTGGCTCGGATAGTTCCTCAAATGATCAAGCAAATGTTTTCTCAAGCAGACACAAATGACAATATGGTAGGACAATATGGTAGAAATTCAGTCGCTTCTCTGAGCCATGACCATGATCAAAACTGGTTCTGTTGTGTTCCAACAATTTTGATATGTAACGTGATCTCTCCTGGAGACCTGGACATTCTTTTAACATCCTCCGAGCCAAATTGGAAACCATCTTTTTAAAGGAAAATGATCACTCCTATGTGAAAAGAGCAAATATTTCACTTCTCTTAGCCATGATCTTCACAACATCATATCCTTCCCCCATAAAGCAAGGAGCTTTTAAATGAAAGGTCCTGTTGTCATCCCTGTAAATCTCCCCACTCCCATGCTAACTGTAATGTTGGTTGGGGTGGAAGATTTTCACCAGGATAGCTGAGAAAACCTCCACATTGGTTTATCTCCATGTGCTTAGAAATAAATGTTTTTGGAAACACTGACATGTTTTGTAACTGCACTACCAATGTAGCATTAACTTTGTCACTGTAGACATTTAAAACAGCTCTATTTGAATTCTTTTCTTTGACTTAGAATGAAAACAATGGCTTTCTTCCAAGAAGTCTTTTTATGCATGTTCCCCAATAGAGCAGAGTTTGAGAGAGTCTACTGCTAAGTGTGGAATCTGTTATAAATGTCTGCCTGGAATGTGACAGTTCTTTGAAGCTATTATAGCAATAGCAATAGCACTTAGACTTATATACCACTTCACAGCGCTTTACCGCCCTCTCTAAGCGGTTTACAGAGTAAGCATATTGCACACAACAATCTGGGTCCTCATTTTACCGACCTCAGAAGGATGGAAGGCTGAATCAAACCTGAGCCAGTGAGAATCGAACTGCTGGCAGTCAGCAGAGTTAGCCTGCAATACTGCATTCTAACCACTGCACCACTACAGCTCTTATATTTATTATATACACAGATATCTTCATTCCAACCCAAATATCAGCAAATATCTAGATAGCCAAAAGGTCTTCATGAGTGTATCACACCTCATCACAAAGATACAACACCATAACTCATTTTGCTAAACTTTTCAATCATCTTTGAAGTGCATTGGGAAGTACAATCTGATCTTTCTTAAATAACTGTTGCTGCAGCGTGATTGAGAGCCTATGACTTATACATTGCCACATTTAAAAAGGCCAGTGAATTACAAAGAAGGAGTGGGGAACTTATTTACATTACATTTTGTGATTATTTACATTATATTTTGTGCTTCCCTCCAATCCAGGGGCTTCCTGGAGTAAAAGGCGAGAAAGGTGAACGTGTAAGTGCCTTAATTACAGATTTTGTGGACAGCTTCTTTATTTTTAGAATAAAGTACTACTGTGAGAAGTGGGTTGTTCTTTTTCAGGATCTGTAGGTGGGAATTTCTATGTGTTTTTATGTGGGAGAAGGTCCTTGTGAGTAGGCACCATAGGTTGTCCTGCCAAGACATCCCAACTTTTTCCCAGTTTAGTACCCTCCAGATGAGTTGGGATTCCCAGGAAGCCACATGGGGATTGAACGTTCAAAGAATTGTATTCTAAATATAATGGGAGATGTCAAGTTAGTGAAGATGGATTGTATGCGGGGAACATCTGTATTTTATGCAGCTTAAGGGAGCTGATGTATCACTGTATTCTCAATGTACAGGGAGATCTTCAGACCCATGCAATGGTACGGGCAGTAGCTCATCAGGTGTGCGAACAGCTTATCCAAAGTAAGTCCAAGAACTGCTGTATTATCATTGTTCTAATGATTTGTAGGTTTTAGCTGCTAGATGTATTTGTGCATTTTAAAAAAGAATTACATCTCTGTGTAATTTATTGGGCCAAGCCCAACATAACTCTCAAATCAATGCCCCCTTATTCTTCTTATTAATATGAAGCTCAATCAGGACAGAGTTGTTAGATGAAGCTTATGTTTTCTGTATTTGTCTGCTTGGCAGCTCATCTGGCTAGATACAACTCAATCTTAAATCAGATTCCAAGCAACTCGATCTCAACACGGACTATCCCAGGGCCCCCTGGTGAACCAGGACGGCAAGGCTTACCTGGACCACAGGGAGAGCAAGGATCTCCAGGAAGCCCAGGATTTCCTGGCAATCCTGGGCAACCTGGAACACCAGGAGAAAGAGGTAAGTGGACTACTAAGATATATATAAGGCTGGAGCTTGTCCAAAAGCTACCAAAGACAGCCTACTATTGCAGGAGTTTAATATTGTTGTTGTTGTTAGCTGAGAAGTCGTGTCCGACCCATCGCAACCCCATGGACAACATTCCTCCAGGCCTTCCTGTCCTCTACCATCTTCTGGAGTCCATTTAGGCTCACGCCTACTGCTTCAGTGACTCCATCCAGCCACCACATTCTCTGTCGTCCCCTTCTTCTCTTGCCCTCAATCTTTCCCAGCGTTAGGCTCTTCTCCAGTGAGTCCTTCCTTCTCATTAGGTGGCCAAAGTATTTGAGTTTCGACTTCAGGATCTGGCCTTCTAAAGAGCAGTCAGGGTTGATCTCCTCTAGGACTGACCATTTTGATCGCCTTGCAGTCCAAGGGACTCGCAGGAGTCTTCTCCAGCACCATAGTTCAAAGGCTTCAATTCTTTGGTGCTCAGCCTTTCTTTTTTTTTTTATTGAAAAGTTTTATCATACATTTTATTTTTAACAATCCCCCCTAACCTTCCCCTATCCCTCCCTCCTTTCCCCTCCCCCCCTCCCCCCCCCCGACTTCCCAGAGCTAAGTACAAGGTATAAAAAACAAAAAAAGAATCATAAACAACCATATGCTAACAACCGTAAATTCTAAAATCTATCACTCTCTAGCTCATATAGGATAACTACAAACACTATTAATATAAAATATATAAAATAAGAAAAAAGAAAAAGAGAAAAGAAGGGAAGACTTATTCAAATACTACATAAAACTTTTTAGTCCCATATTTGTTCTGGATATACTCAATCCATTTGTCCCATATTTATTCTGGATATACTCAAACCATTCCTCTTAACAGTTTAATGGCCTCCTTAAACTTCACATCCTCTGGATTCAAAATCAAAGCCTTTTCCTTTTCCTTTATTTCATTCTCCAATTCTTTCCTCCTAACTTCCACCGCACATCTAAATTTATTATTCATATATATCTACACCCCTCTCATATAGGCCTTACTAGCATCCCAACCATGTCCATAGAGGTGCCCTTATTCATAATAATTTCAAAAAAAAAAACCCTTTATCCGCTGTTTACATTCATCCTTAAAAAAAAAGTCATTAGTCAACAAAATAAAATCGATCCTGAAAAAAAAATTGATATCTGTCAGAAAAAAGAAAGTATAATCCTTTTCTTGCAAATGTCTTTCACGCCAAATATCTCACAGTTCCAAGTCATCCTTCATTTCAAAAAAGGATTTAGGCAGTCTAACATGACTTGGGACACGCTTAAAAGCTCCAGCCTTGTCCATCTGTACATCCAAAACACCATTCCAATCCCTCATAAAAATAAAAAATTTTATAATCCAACTGGGCAAACTTCGTATAAAGTAAACTAAAAAAGTCAGCTTGTTGTTGATCATTAATATTGAAACACTTTCTTCCTCTTCTGTGATGAATTTAGTCCATTAACGTTCCAAATTAAAAATTTAATTGCCATGCATATCATCCCAAAGCTCTTGGAGCACTGCTTAAATAGGACTATCTTTTTTAGGCCGTACTCCTCCCACTGCTTGGCTGTAAGTACATTTTTCTTTTATTTTTCTTTGATCGTTTTAAAGCAGCACGCGTCTCCCTCTGCTCTCCAGAATCATCCAAAGAGGTTATGGCTTGATCTCCTCCAGCACCATTCTCCTCTGTCTGTCCATCTTCAGCCTCTTGATGTTCTCCTTCTCCAGATCCCTTTGCAGCTTCCAGAAGTGATAGAGGAGTTGCTTTTAAAACATTATTGTAAAAATCACGCGCCTGCATCACAGTGGCCAAACGGTGCCTTTTACCTTCATACATCACCATCAACCCAACTGGAATCTCCCATCTGAACCTTATATCTCGTTGCTTGAGCTCTTGCACTAAAAATGTAAAATCCTTCCTTCTCCTTAAAATCTTTGGAGGAATTTCTTTTAGAACCAAAACTTCTTGATCAGCAATCACAACTTTAGTACCATAGGCAGCTTGAATAACTTCATCTCTAATTTCCCTCTTTACAAAATAAACCACCACATCTCTAGGTAACTTTCTCTGTCTAGCAATCCATGAATTCACATGAAACACTTTATCCATGCCTCCCTTTATTTCAGATGCTGGCTGATTCAATACTACTTCCAGAGCCTCAGAAATCAACTGCTTTAGGTCTTCCTTAATATTCTCTTTTAAACCTCTGATTCTAACAGCATATTGCATCTGGAAATATTGAGCAAGACTCAGTTCTGTGTCCATTTTTTCTCTTAAATCTTCATTCTCCAGTACTTTTGCTTCTAATATGGCATTCTTTTGAGTCAAATCTTCCACTTTTTCCTCCAAATCTTCCACACATTCCGCCACTCTATACACTGAAGACAAAATGTCTACCTTCATCACTCTGAACTTCTCTTCCATCCTCTCTTCTATTCTCTCCTCCAATTTCTCCAATTTCTCCTCCATCTTTGCAAATTTATCACCCATTGTTTCCAGAATTACCTGGGCATATTTTTCAAGAGCATCTTGTAAATCCTTCGGTGTCAATACATCAGGAAGAAGCAACGCTTGTAATGATGACTGTTGCATCGGAGAAGTTCCAGCACTCCTGAGAGCTTTTGGGGAAAGTTTAGCCGCCATCTTTACTTTCACTTACTACGCACTTTCACTTTTAAATTTATAAAATCCATTAAGCTAGAAAGCAGCCATAAAAGTCCTCTTCACCTTTTCCTCCTGTACCGCTCTGCCTGCTCCTTTTATTCCATGGTCTTTCCTTCTGGCAGGGGTGGTCACAAACGCCTGGCTCCGCTCCAGAAATCACGGAGCAGAGACGCTGACCAGCTGGGAGCAACCCAGGCTACGGGGGAGTTCGATCCTTCAGCCGCCCAAGCTTTAAGCTCAGGCGGCCTCGGAGAACTCAACCCCTACCTGGGGGCTCACCCCCTCCTCTTCTCCCGAGGAGAGGGCTTCAAATCCACCCGAACAGCTGATCGGCGCTGTTTCGGGTGGAAATAACACAGCTGAGCCGCGGGCAGCCCGCAAGGGCTGTCTCTGGCGCCGCGCCGCCACCGGAAGTCAGCCTTTCTTATGGTCCAACTTTCACTGCCATACATTGCAACTGGGAAGACCATAGCCTTGACTATACATACTTTAGTTTAATATTAGGGTACCCCTATTATGAAGAGCTTCCATTTGAAGCTCCCTCTTCTGTGAAGTTGAATTTCCCTCTCAAATGTGAAAATTGTGCCTGGCTAAGTATTGTGCATAACTTGAACTAGGATGACTCTGTTCACTTTCATCTGTCTTCAGTCCTGCCACTCACTAAGTGACTGATAATCTTTTGCCCAGCTGGAGCCTATCAGTTATCTTCTCTTTAGGAAATGACAGAAGTCCTGATGACCTGTGGGAACAATTAGTTATCAGTGTCGTTGATATATTGGTAACCTGCTGGCTGAATGGGGGACTGCTAGAATTATTTTTAACACACAGATCCTGGGGTATGTGTGTTTTTTTGGCACAGCCATGCCACATCTATACAAATTACACCCTTTTTTTCCTAAAATACTTGAAGTCCAGGAACCAGAATAAATAAATAATTCACTGTGAAATAAATGGACCTTTATTTCAGGCACAAATATTTTCCACCAAATGCCTTCTCTTTCCATGGATCTCTATCCTGAATGGAAATTTGTTCTGAGCATGTGTAGTAATATTTGTTCCTTGAGTTAGAAGAATACAAATTTTAGTGATATAAAAAAAATCTACTCTACTAGACTTTCCCATTACTAACCTTTCTACCAATTCTTCATACTGCTGCTCAAAATCTTCTCTACTGTCATTTTAATTCATTGTTCCTACTCTCTGGAGCCCTAGAAAAAAATGTGCTCCATCATTTCATAAAAGCTTTTCAAGACTGCTTCCACAAATTACCACAAATAAGCTGAAGGGACACTGAGATGTCCGCAGGGTGATCAAAAAGGTCAAGAGCACAGTCTCAATCATGTGATCAAAGGTAAAAAAGAGAGGAAGCCACCATAAAGAAAGTGGTGAAGAAGCCATAAAAATAAGAGTTGAGGAAAGAACAGCGAGGGGCTGAATGCTGCTATGGCTTTAATTTGGAAATGGGATGCAATGAATAAATCTGGTTTACATGTGTGTACGAATAGTCTGCTATTTTAGAAATAAAGGAAGTTGATAGCTGTTCCAAAGGTGGCTTTTCAAAGGCAACTGGACTTTCTTTGTTTTTACTTGAAGACATTTTGCTTCTCATCCAAGAAGCTTCTTCAACTGGATTAGAAACGAAATGTCTTCAAGGAAAAACAAAGAAAATCCAGTTGCCTTTTGAAAAAGCATCTTTAGGACAACCATGACCTGGATGGCTGACAATCTCCATAGACATGAAGTTGATAGCACATTATCAATAAATCTACTCTGAAGTGAGTCTTATACACACACACACACACACACACACACACACACACACAGTGAGAGAGAGAGAGAGAGAGAGAGAGAGAGAGAGAGAGAGAGAGAGAGAGAGAGAGAGGGAGAGAAACACACACCCTTACCCCATATGTAAGTGTATGTATAATTCAGCAGCCCAAGCCAATTAACATGCAAATGTAGAACGTCTGGGAATTGCATTGTTTGGTTATTTTTTCCCCTTCACTTAATGCATTAAACCTCTCATCTGGTATTCATGGGATTTGATGTCACAGAGTTGGTCCAAATCTTTCAGCACCCTCCAAGACCCCCCCCAAAGTAAGAAGAGGCAAGATTTAGGTTTCTATGGGAAAGAGGTTCAAAGAGTGTCTTTGTTTGTCAGCACGGGGAAGAAAGGGGTTGAGCTACGGAAGGGACATGGGAAATTGGAAACCAGAAAGAGGCTGAAAGTTAAAATGAGGAGACTAAACTAAAGTGGGATGCAGCAGGAAAAGGATCTAAAGTAGCATTCTATGCCTAATTTATATACATATATTTAAGCCTGAAAGGTCTAACATCAGAGTAAAAGAGATGAATTACAAAGAAGAAAAATAGCAATTTTAATGGTGTTGTTGTTGTTGTTGTTGTTAGTTGCGAAGTCGTGTCCGACCCATCGCGACCCTATGGACAACGTTCCTCCAGGCTTTCCTGTCCTCTACCATCTTCTGGAGTCCATTTAAGCTCACGCCTACTGCTTCAGTGACTCCATCCAGCCACCTCATTCTCTGTCGTCCCCTTCTTCTATTGCCCCTAATCTTTCCCAGCATTAGGCTCTTCTCCAGTGAGTCCTTCCTTCTCATTAGGTGGCCAAAGTATTTGAGTTTTAGCTTCAGGATCTGGCCTTCTAAAGAGCAGTCAGGGTTGATCTCCTCTAGGACTGACCATTTTGATCGCCTTGCAGTCCAAGGGACTCGCAGGAGTCTTCTCCAGCACCAGAGTTCAAAGGCCTCAATTCTTTTGCGCTCAGCCTTTCTTATGGTCCAACTTTCACTGCCATACATTGCATTTAACGGTGTTAATGTTTCCCAAATAACCAATGCCAAGTATGTATGTTTACACAGAACATGCTGGAAAGTTAAGTTTGCAATAAATAAGATAAAACAACATGGCATTGAAGTTCTGTTCAGAATTGGTCAGCAAAATTGTTTTCAATTTGTTTTAAAGGGCATTTTGGCAGAATTAAATTGCTTATTTGGGACTGCCAACACTGGGCTAGTTCAGGCTGAGAATTTTATAGCCAGCTGTGTTGACAAAGAAGACGATCTAGTTAGCAGTACAATTTGTTGGTTGTTTGTTTTTATAACAATGGATTGGAAGACTCAGGCTACCAGACTTGGGTTGCAGAAATCTGGGCTACCACTCTGCTACCACCATAGCAATAGCACTTGGACTTATATACCATCCCATAATGCTTTATAGCTCTCTCTGAGAAGTTTACAATATCAGCATATTTCTCTCAATGAGCTGACTCCTCATTTACTGACTTTGGTGTCATGGTTCTGATAGATGAGACCAGTAGAAATAAGAACTTGAGGCAATTGCTTTCCTCAAAGAACACATTTAATGGGTACATAGTATCGGCATGTACAAAGGTGAAACCAAGACTGAAAGTTTCCCCCCTAAGGTTACAAAGTAACAAGTTGAACTCCCCACCCCTGCAGTATGTCATAAATCACAATCCCCAATTAATTACTTTGGCGGGCTTTCTAACGGAAGCTTCAGCCGGCCAAAACTTAGGTAACTTGACCTTGGTTCCCACAGAACAATTATTGTTATGTCTAAACTGAGAGAATACATCTCCCCCCTCCCATTACTGTGGCAACCAAAAACGAAGTGAAGATGGCTGCAGCCAAATTGGTTTGAAGGTTGACACTTGGAAGGGTGGATGACTGAATGAACTTTGCACCTTGTCAGGGTCAAACTACAGACGATGGGCTAAGCTTGTAAGCCGCCCTGAGTCTTCAGAGAAGGGCGGGATATAAATGGAATTAAAATAAAAAATAAAAATAAAACCTGCAATACTGTCTTCTAACCACAGTGCCACCAGGATTCCTCTGCCACCATGGCAGCAGTATTAGAGTTTGATCTATCTCTTTGTTACTATATTGAGATTGTTTCCAAAACTCCAGGTAAACAATGATTTGGAGCAAAAGGATGGGACTGTTTGCAACATCTGTTTTTTGCAGTGGAACAATAGATACTTTGAAGTTTCACAAAGCTTTAAGTGGAGATATTTGGAGAAGATGAAATTATTAACAAGACTTAGGGATGGCAACACTTAGAATATCAATCACATGCATATTTTTTCAAATCCACATGTGATTATGAGGATATTTAATAGAGGTCTACTCTGGGCCAAGACAGCCAGTTTGATCTAGTAACTAGATGCTGGATTAGGAGTAAAGAAATCTGAGTTTCAGTCCTACTTTAGACATGAAAGCCAGCTGAGTGACAGGGCCAGTTCTTCTCTCTCACCCTAGGAGGAAGGCAATGGAAAACCACTTTTGAAAATGTTGCCAATTTCCAATACTACAGTGAAGGTTTGAAAGTTGGCTACAACTGAAGCAAGCTTACATTAGCTGTTTCAAAATGTGATTGGACATACCCCTGATAATGAAACATTAAGATGAGTGAGGTTCTCTGAATATTTCATCCACTTCACCAACACTTCATCACCTACCAATGTCTTTGCCTTAATGGATACAGAAGTTCCATCAAACTGACTGAGTGGAAATTTCAACATTCACTTTAAGAATGTCCTTGACAAAATATCCATGGTTTCCATATTCTCAATTTATTCACATTTCGGCAGATTAGCAAATAGCAAGATTTAGCTTTGACAGTGAAAATGAATTATAAGCTGTCTCTGAATACTGTGCTGATAGTATTCCTGACTGTGTTAGTAAGTAGGGAGGATTTGCTGGCCACATGCAGCTCATCAATTCGAGGTCCAAATTTCCAGTAAACAAGAAAAGAACCTTCTAGTGCGGATACATGACAAGCTATATTTTGTAATTTCATCTGTGTTTTCAAAGAGATTTTCTGGCAATGTATCTGGAAGACCAACATCTGTTACCATAAGGTTTCTATCTTTCCACACATGTACAATCAACTACTTCCATCTTTTCCAATAGGACATTAATTTATGTCCTATTAATTTATTAATAAGGAAATAAGTATCAGAAAGGATTGCAAACAGATATCTCCTTCATGATTAACTCTAATTTCAAGCCAAGGACACTATTTGGTTTTTGATGAGTGCACTAAGGGCTGTTTTTTAAAAAAAAAGTTATGCAAAGAAGATGGATTCATAAAAAAAGAAAAATTACATTGAATTCCTGCTTAAGTACCTATGCATTCAACCATTTTCTGTCACATTAATAATTGCAAACTTATTTGAAACTTTTGCAAAGCCCCCTATCTGTTTGAGATTTCAGAAGGTGGAGTCTTGTTGAATAAACATGCAACATTTTTGTGACTGGTGTGGTAGCCTATTGGTGAAGATGCTGTCCTCCCACTTGGAAGGCTGAGAGTTCAATCCTAGGTAGCAGCAGATTTTTCTCTCCTAGGGTGCAAAGAAAAAATATCTGCTGTGAGCTCCATGTAGGCATTAGGAAGGGCATCCAGCCAGTAAACACTCAGCTCCATCCAGACTCTCTGACTTTACCCCGAATAGGGACTATAGGGTCCCTATAGAATCAGTAATATATAAATAAAGATTTGACATTAATACCCCATAGGAAATAGGCACAGAAAAGTTACTCTCAAGACTATTTATTTTATGTGTCCATATACATGCATTAGTTAAGAATCAACGTCCTTAATATTGTTGTTCAGTCAATTTCAACTCTGTCATCTGATGCATCTCATTTCACCAGGATAGTTTGTCAGTGACTGCTTCTCTGAGATGTTCCAAGGTTATATTTGTGACATCAGTACCTAGTCAGACTTCTATTTTTTTCCCCTCACACAGCTTTCAATTTCCCAAGCATAAAGTTATTCTCCAAAGACTTTTTATCTTTTCATTCTGATGGTAAATAGCAAAAAAACTTTCATTCCTTCTAAGCTTCCTTGTTAAATTTCTCAATGTGTTGTAAACAATAGCTTACAGATTGTCCTCAAAGTATGAACACATTTCTGTTGCTTAGCAAGGCAATTGTTCAGTGAGTTCATGCCCAATTTTGCAACCTTTTTGCCATGGTCGTTAAATGAAACTCTGCAGGTGTTAATGACGTGGTTGTTAAGCGAATCTGGTTCCTCCCTTGCTGGAAGCTGGCTTGGAAGTTTGCAAATAGTGATCTATAAATGCTATAACCCAGGGGTGTTCAAGCTTGGCCCTTTGATGACTTGTGGACTTCAACTCCCAGAATTCCTCAGCCAGGCATGCTGGCTGAGGAATTCTGGGAGTTGAAGTCCACAAGTCATAAAAGGGCCAAGTTTGAAGACCCCTGTTGTAACCATTGTAAAGGCTGGTTTTGATGACAAATTTTGATCACATGATGTAGGGATGCTGCAATGGTTCTAATTGTGAGGACCAGTTGTAAATCACTTTTTTCAGTGCCATTAAAATTTCAAATGGTCGTTAAATAAATGGTTGTAAATTCAGGACTACTTGTATATCAATGCATCTAAAAATTCTCTCTAAGTGATTTAAGAATTGGAATGGAATGAGTGCACAGGCCATAAATTCAAAACGAATGAGAGATTTTTCTCTTCACTCAATATGCATGCTTTAGGGAAATTTCTTGGCCTCTGAAGCAGTCAATTGAGAAGACAACCCAAAAGTCCTGGTGAGAAGATAGCAAACAGTGCAGCTGGTTAAGAGTTGAAGATCTGGCCATTGGTTAAATTGTTCTAGGAATGGTGTTTTATCCAGATAAATCAAATCCATGGGAATTTGATTTAGCCGTTTATCCTTTAATCTTCCAGATTTTGCTTTGCTGCTACCTGCACCCTTAAGTCAAAGTAAAATCACTATAACTTTTAAAAAAAATCAGCTCCACAACAATGAAAGCAATTGTAATAAGAGCTTCCTTGAAACTGCCATCATTTCATTTGTTTTTAATTTCACTCTTAATTAGACTTTGCCCCAAACTGAAAAGCACCATCAGTCTTCGGTGTCAATGAGATAACAAGACTGTATAAAATTAGTAAAGAGGGAGAGAAAAAGACATGCCACCCCCCAAGACCTATTTCTTTCTGCGAATTAAATATCCACTCTACTTTTGCCTTGCTTTATACACGTAACATCTCTTCTCGTTGAAATTATTTCAGGACAAAAAAAAATCCCATTGTTTGTTTTAGGGAAGAAACCCACAGTAAACATAAAAGCTAGAAATGCGGAGTGGCACACTCTGTTTGCATGCCAAAGGTATGAGTTCCAACAACTTTGGAGTTATTTGTTGGCACCTTGAACACAGAGCAGAAACAGCATTAATTATGCTGTGGTTTCTGTGTGCTGGAATTTGCTTTCCAGTTATTCCACCAGAGAGCTTATGACTGAATAGTTCACACGTTAATCATAAATACTAAAACCAGAAGAGTCAACTAAAGGCTCTTCTCCGCATTTTCAGTGATGCAATTCCCTCTTGTCCTGGAGACCAGAGGAAAGAACCAGGTGGGTGTAGCGGTGAAGGTGCTGGCCTAGAAACCAGGAGACTGGCCCAAAGTTACCCAGCTGATTTTCATGGCTCAAGACTAATCTAGAACTGAAAGTCTCCTAATTTCTGGTCCAGCTTCTTCGCCCTTACATCCAACAGATGTAGTGATTGTGTAGTACAACTTCCCTGAGGTCAGTGTTCCTATCAGCCCCCCACCCCCCCCCCCAAAAAAGAGAGAAATGGTCACAGAGGCACAGAACTCAATGGCCAGATGTGAGGAAGGGGTCATGAAGAGGACAGCTGTTACCCATCTGCAGGTTTCTCTCATAGGCAGATTGGGATGTTTGCATTCAGGACGACTTGTACTGTTTTTATTGGGAAAATGCTAGTTTCCTGTTAAAAGGCTCAGATCAAGCTTCTGCCAGATAATCAAGAGTTACAAGATGAATAGGAAATAAAATATGATTGGAAATTTGGGTTAAAGCAGAGTATGTGTCCACTGTGAGATTGGTTCTGAACATTTGATTCTGAACATTTATAGTATTTGTTGTTTTCCCCTACTAACTACAGTCTTCTTCTTGGTCTTGTGCAGCCAGAATTAGTCCCTCGGTCTCTTTCTTCAACTTTCCTGCTCTTAGCCATTGCCAGGTGGTTGTCTTCTTCTTCTTCTTCTTCTTCTTCTTCTTCTTCTTCTTCTTCTTCTTCTTCTTCTTCTTCTTCTTCTTCTTCTTCTTCTTCTTCTTCTTCTTCTTCTTCTCCTTCTCCTCCTCCTCCTCCCACTCCCCCTCCCCCTCCCCCTCCCCCTCCTCCTCCACCTCCCCAGAGTTGGAGAAGAATTGGCTAACAAATAAGGAAATAAATAAGTAACCAAATAAATAAATCAGATGGACACTCCCTGTTTGACTTGGGCATTTCTACTACCAGGATGTGGATTTCAGCGGTTCACCCAGGAGAGTAACTGACATAGCCACATAGTGTGAATATTGCTAGTATCCCTCATAGTATTTTCAACAGCACTGGGCCAAAAGCAGAAGGCCAAGATAATTATTTCTTTTCCACATGTATTAAATACTCTTTTTCAAATTTTGGAAGGAGGTTAATTTAGTCCAGCTGCTCCGACCCTTATTCTTCAGAATTTCAGTGTGTACTTTTAATATTAAATTGCAATGGAAAACCATGACTTCAGGTTTCCTTTAAGCCTGAATACAATTATGTCTTTCCAAAAAAAAAAAAAAAGCTTGGGAAACTAGCCTAGGATCTTGGCTTGGTGATTGATTTTCTACTAATTGCTTTATTAATCTTATGCCAAACCACCTGACTATGTCTTCTCTCTGAAACAATGCTAAATATTCAGCGTCAGCCTTAGCTTCTGGCCAGACAAGAACTCTGGAGGTTGCAACCTACAAGCCAGTTAGATTAGATTTTAAGCCAACAATTCATGGAAACATGATTTCAATTTAAGTACAGTTTGGCTAAACCTTGAATTGGAATTGACTCCTGCTGTCTTTACAGAGTTTATTCCACCAGTGCCTACATTTGATTCAGTTTTTTTTTCTCGTTCATCTCTCTTGGGTTATACACATGGATATGACAAAACATGGAGGAAAAGGCTAAATTGTAACTTCCCATTTATCAGGGATCCACTTTTAATTTCAAGCATCTGTCCATGGATATTTAAAATCCCTTGTGGTGAGAGGTTTGAGGAGTGGGATTGGCCATCATAACGCTAAATACTGAGCCCAGGATCAGGAAGTTGCTATCCAGAAGGTGGTTATCACATTTATGTCTCTTCTAACTTTCTTCCTCCCATTGCTTCTCTTGCAATGTTCTTCCTACTTTTCTTTTTTTACCTGGGGGGAACCCCAAAGATGCTTTTTTTTCCCACGAGGCAACTGGACTTTCTTGTTTTTTTCTCGGAAGACGTTTCGCTTCTCATCCAGGAAGCTTCGTCAGCCCTGACTGGATGGTCAGAGCTGAAGTGGCTTCTTGGATGAGAAGCGAAACATCTTCAAAGAAAAAAAAAAAACAAGGAAGTCCAGTTGCCTCATGAAAAAAAAGCAACTTTGGGATAACTATGACCTGGATGACTGAGAATCTCCATAGACATTTACCTGGGGAAGAAAGCAATTTGCTACTATGGTGGTGGTGGGGGCGGTGGCGTTGATCTAGTGGTTAAAGCACCAGACTAGAAGCCAGGAGACTGTGAGTTCTAGTCCTGTTGTGATTCAGTGTCAGCCTGAGCTCCCAGCAGCTGAGTCTGAGGAATCTGAGGAGGAGGAGGAGGGGTTTGGAGAGCCTTCAGTGTCAGTGGGAGGCTCTGATGCACTGCAGGACTCTCAGCCTGGCCCCTCCAGTCGTGTTCCTCATGAGGCTCAGCTGTGTGAGGAGGAGGTGTCGGACTCAGAGGAGTCACAGCTGAATCTGTTCAGAGACGCTAGAAGCAGAAGGCAATCCAGCAGAGCAGTCCAGAGAAAATCAGTGAGGCAACTCAGTGAAAAGAGGAGAAGGCATTGAGAAGCCGCGCCTTGGGACAGATAATAAAAGGGGAAGGTATGGGCTGTGCTGGTTGCTGAAGGCAACTGTTCGGAGACATTCAAAGAGAATCCTGGTCTGTTCTTGCTAATCTGTTTGACTCTTGTTTGACTCTTGTTGGATGTTTTGAATCATGTATTTTTGGTTGAAGAAAATATTCTGCTGCTTTTTTGTTTTAAAGACTTTATTATTTGGAACTGTAAATAAATATGGGTTGGGTTCTTTCCAGCCTATTGATTGTTAAAAGGAAAAAGGGGTTGACCCTGATACACAAACAGGGCTGGTCGTAGGCTGGAACAGAACAAGTCCTGCCTTAGGCATGAAAACTGGCTGGGTGACTTTGAGCCAATCACCAGGGAATCTGAGAGTTCTAGTCCCGCCTTAGGCCCGAAAAACCATCTGGCTGACTTTGGACCAGTCACACTCTCTCAGCCCAGTTCACCTCACAGGGGTGCTGTTGTGGGGGAAATGGGAGGAGGAAGGAGTATTGTGTGTGTTCATCACCTTGAGTTATTTATAAAAACAATAATAATAAAAATAAAGTGGAAATAACACATGAAGTGAGAACAGGAGATCTGGGAAAGCAGAGCCCATAGACCCTGAAAGTAACAATCTGCCCAAAGGTCCTTCCGGCTCATTGTCAGTTAGTATAACTTGATTCCCAGGGGGGGAAAAATAACAATCCAAACAAAGGGGGGCTTTTTAATAATTCCTTAGTCGAAAAGCAGGCCTGCTGCAGCAAGTTCTTTGAAAGTAATTAGCAATGACTGGCAGAAAACAAGCCAGGCCTGGTTTTTTTTGCTATCAAGCAACAAGGACCAATTTTTGTGTTTATTTGTGTGTGTTCTGTGAGGTGATCTGACTGCGCAAGGCCCACCCCATAATGGCATTGTAATACAGGTCAGGAAATAAGTATGTCTGGTTTTGCTTCTGCCACTAATAATAATAATAATAATAATAATAATAATAATAATAATAATAATAATAATAATATAAGAATAAGAATAAGAATAAGAATAAGAAGAAGAAGAAGAAGAAGAAGAAGAAGAAGAAGAAGAAGAAGAAGAAGAAGAAGAAGAAGAAGAAGAAGAAGAAGTTGGAAGGGACCTTGGAGGTCATCTAGTCCAACCCCCTGCTCAGGCAGGAAACCCTATACCATTTCAGGCAAAGGGCTGTCCAGTCTCCTCTTAAAAACTACCAGTGTTGAAGCATTCGCCACTTCTGGAGGCAGGTTGTTCCACTGGTTATTTGTTCTAACTGTCAGGAAGTTTCTCCTTAGTTCCAGGTTGCTTCTCTCCTTGACTAGTTTCCATCCATTGCTTCTTGTCCTGCTTTCAGGTGCTTTGGAGAATAGCTTGACTCCCTCTTCTTTGTGGCATCCCCTGAGGTATGCTCAAATGGATAGCCCATTTGAAAAATAAATAAATAACATCTTCTGTCTGGTTTTCAAATCCAGGTTTTGCAAGAGGAGGGGGGGGCAAATTGTATCATGTGTCCAACTATATTTCAGAATTCCCCTGTTGAGGAAGTTTCTTTCTAATTCTGCCTCTGTAAAAGCAATATTAATACAGTTTCTTTACAGCCATTAGAAAGTCAAGCAGCCATCGCAGTTAGCAAAGTGTACACACTGAACATTCGGAGGGAATAGCTAGTGATTCTCTGACAGTGTTAGTTTTATAAGCCGCCGATCCTGAAATGCCAGCTTTAATTCCGAGCATGCATATACAGTACAAAATGAAAGGAAGCGAAATGACTGCGACAGAAAACCTGGAAAAAAATGAAAGAAGGGCGGAAGGGGGGGGGGGCATCAGTAAGCTCAGGTTTATAAAGCTTTGAAGTAAAGCAGAGTTCTTACGATTGCCAACTTCACATGTGGAAAATTCAGCTCCTTTGCTTTCCTGAATACTGCCTGGTGGTTCAATAGATTTGCTTTTGCTATACTGTATGTCGACCCTTCCTTTCTGCCCACAAGACATTTCAGGCAGTCAGACTTCTATTCAGGTAGAGCTTCTGGCAGGGAAATTGTGAGAGGTTAGTTGTTGTGTTTTTTTTTGTTTTGTTTTTTTTTCCTTTTGCAGCTCAACGTTTCTCTGAAAATCTTGCTCCTGGCAGCCCGTCCAGCAGCAATCTTTTGAAAATGCAGTGCTTAACAGAAGTTGGCTACTCAGCTCTGGGTGTCCATAATAAGCATATTGTCAGAATCCATTTATATCACATTCATAAATGTATGTTTAAAACATTATCCCCCCCCCTATGGATTCTGCCATCTCCCGAGGAAGGAGGAGTGCATGTGGATTCAACCTGCCTTAGGTTATTTCAAAGACCAAGGGAACCTTTTGAACTGGGGGGGAACAAAAGGGAGGGTTAGAGAAGAAGGCATCTGGCTTGTGTCTTCTTTAAATTCTGGAGAGGAAGAAGGCAATAACCATAAAGATTCGAAGTTCCTTTTTCCCCCCCCCCCACGAAAGGGATGACACGAAGTAGAATGATGGGGGCTGACCAAATGGAGTTGAGGGAAGGGGGGTTGAACCGGGTACCCTTTATAAAATCTCAATTTGTAAAACAATACTAAGTCCTGTCTTGTATTCCCACAACCAAGCATGTCCTAGTAAAGATTCCCTTTGGACTAGAACTGACTCCAAGAGTTTTGTTTTCCTAAGACGTGGATTGGGGTGGGTCCTGACACATATGGCTAAAGTGCTGAGCTTGGAATTGTAAATCAGGTTGAGGGGTAAACTACAGACAGCTAAGCACCTCAGATAAAGTATATGGAATTAATGTTTTTGAATTGTGGTGTTGGAGAAGGCCCTTGAGAGTGAGTCCCTTGGACTGCAAGGTGATCGAATCAGTCAGTCCTAAAGGAAATCAGGCCTGACTGTCCTTTGGAAGGACAGCGACTGAAGCTAAAGCTCAAATGAGGAGAGGGGACCCACTAGAAAAGACCCTGATGCTGGGAAAGATGGAAGGCAAAAGGAGAAGGGGAGGGCAGAGATGAGATGGTTAGTGTCATTGACACAGGATTTGGGCAAACTCTGGGAGACAGTGGAGGACAGGGGGCCTGGTGTGCTATGCTCCGTGGAGTTGTGATGTTGCAGAATCAAGAGACTCAGACCCCGGAATCAAAAGAAGTTTGTTTTATTTTGCGCAAAAGGTTCAGAGCAAAAAAGCAATATCAATGTCTGAACACCTTTTCATGGAAAAGCAAGTACATATATAGTCTTCAAAAGCAGCAAAACACGGAAATGTAACTTATGAGCATTGATTGGTTACTTGAATTACAGCCCCCTTGTCGTACAGCCCCCAGCCCCCCCTTGTTGCTATGCTGAATTTAGCTAAATATCTTGCAACCTTTTTACTGATCGAGGTCACAGGTTCCTTGTAGAAGCACTTAAGTTTCCGGCACCATGTTTGTGGTTAGCTACAAACGAGACATATGTGGTTAGATGTATCACAGCTCTATGCTTGACTAAATAGGTGTGAGAGACAGATGAACTCGTGGTTTGGCATTTTCCATTTCCTTGTTCTTTTCTAACTAATACACGCGTTTGTCTTTATGCCTCACTTTTATGTCCTGCCTTCACTTTATGTCCTGTCTCACTTTATGTCCTGCCTCAGTGAAGAGTCAGATATAACTTAGCAACTAAACAACAACAAACTTTTTAAATGTACTGTCTTAAAGTCTACCTGAGAAGACAAGCCTTTCGCTTCAAGGGAGGAGCTAATTTGCCAATTTAAGATAAGTAGTGGATTTCAACTCCCTAAATTCGCCAGCCAACCATGTTGTGCATGTTACTTAGTTTGGTAATGAAATGACTGTGAGCAAACTACCAAGCTCAGAGAGCATCACACACTCCCACAGTTTAATCCTGAGCTACAGATATTCCCTTGTGTTGGAACCCTTCAAATATTGGAAAAGTCCTGTCTTATCTTCCCGAGAGCCCTTTTCTGTAGACTAACCATACCCAATGCCTTCAACTGTTTCTTCTATATTCCCTGCCTATTGACCAAGGCAAAAAGAGTCAGTGATGTCCTGCAATTAGTGCAGGTTCGAGTCCCACCAGGCTCAAGGTTGACTCAGCCTTCCATCCTTCCGAGGTAGGTAAAATGAGGACCCAGATGGTTGGGGGCAATAAGCTGGCTTTGTAAAAATGCCGCTGGGGGGGGGGACGAAAGCCCTAATAAGCAGGCATATACATAGAATGAAGGCTATTGCTAAGCACATTGATTTGTGCTTCCTAGATTGTAAGCCGCCCTGAGTCTTCGGAGAAGGGCGGGATATAAATGTAATTAAAAAAAAATAGCAGTGCTATGCCATTTGAGAGGAACTTCAGCAAAAATCTAGTGTAGCAACTTTCCATGATGCTTATAGCTACAAGGGTTCCAGAATCATTTTTCTTGGCCTCCTACCTTCCTTTTAATTAGTAAAAGATGCCCAGAGAGAAATACGTATCATTCTTTTTTCCTCTATCTGTTCTGATTTCTCTCTTTTTCGTTAAACAGGCTCACCGGGGGAAAAGGGAGAACGAGGTAACCCAGGTATCGGAAACCAAGGCCCACGAGGTCCTCCAGGGCCAGCAGGTAAATTATATGTACTGTAGACCTCCAATTTTTTTTCAATAAGGTGGATCAGGTGGTTCTACCATTCACGTTTACAGGAAGGGCATTTCCTGACAAATATGCTAAGTCTTCTCTTCCAAAAATATGCACCGATTTGGATATTTTTTCTACCTGGCCTTCAAGTCTGAACAATCATTTCTGCATTCTTTTAATTTCCTAAAAACGTTGGAATGGCTCTAGGTGCAATTTGGCACAGTATTCTGTCCTCCTTTGTTTCTTTACGAATATATCAATATATAAATCAAAGGTTTAAGTACAGATTTGGCGAGACCTGGCTCAAAAACAGTAACCGTGAGAGGGACCTGGGAGCCCTAGTGGACGATCACTTGACTATGAGCCAGCAAGTGTGCAGCAGCAGCCAAAAAAGCTAATACAATCCTGGGTTGTATAAACGGGCGTAGAATCAAGATCACACAAAGTATTAGTACCACTTTTTAAAACCCTAGGGAGACCACACCTGGAATACTGCAAAAAAGATGTTGAGACTTTAGAAAAAGTACAGAGAAGAGCAACTAAGATGATCAGGGGCCTGGAGACTAAAACATACGCAGAACGGCTGCAGGACTTGGGTTTGGCTAGTCTAAGAAGAAATAGGGGTGACATGATAGCAGTATTCCAGTATATGAGGGGCTGCCACAAAGAAGAGAGGGTAAAACTATTCTCCAGAGCACCAGAGGGCAGGACAAGAAACAATGGCTAGAAACTGACCAAAAAGAGAAGCATCCTCGAATTACGGAGAAATTTCCTAACAGTGAGGACAATTAACTAGTGGAATAGCTTTGCCTTCAGAAATCATGGGTGCTCCATCACTGGAGGTTTTAAAGAAGAGACTGGGCAGCCTTTTGTCTGAAATGTTATAGGTTCTCCTGCTTGAGCAGGGGGCTGGACTAGATGACCTCCAAGGTTCTATTCTATTCTATTCTATTCTATTCTATTCTATTCTATTCTATTCTATTCTATTCTATTCTATTCTATTCTATTCTATTCTATTCTATTCTATTCTATTCTTGCCCTAAATGGGCTAAGCAAGTTTTTATGTGGTGACTGTGAGTTTGCCCACACACTGAGAACATGCATAATTAACAATGGTTTGAAAAACAGGCCAAAGTGCAGGTGCCTGTCCTTGAATCAATTCTTAATTGCTCACTTTTCCACTAATTGCATATGTCACTCAATCGCAGTGGCTCTAGGAAACTTGTAAAAACGTGGTCAATTTTGAAATTCTGTCATCAGTTCAAACCTAAATCAGGGGATTCCAACCTTGACAACTTTAAAACTGATTCTGGAAATTGAAGTCCACCAGTCTTAAAGTTGCCAAGGTTGGATACTCCTGTCTTAAATATTAATGAGGGATTGACTTTTTGCAATAGGGCAGAGGTGAAATTCTTACTGACGCTTCCTGTACCCCACAGGACCTCCAGGTGAGAGTCGAACTGGCACTCCTGGGCCTCCAGGGTCACCTGGTCCTAGAGGAACAGCCGGTCGCACAGGTCCTCCTGGGTCACAGGGAACACCTGGACAGCCAGGGTACTGTGATCCTTCCTCTTGTGCGGGTTATGGAACAGGTGGTAAGTATTCTTTTCCAGCTTGGAATTTAGTTTTGCTTGTATTTTTCTGTGCCTGCCTTCAAAGCTAAGTGCTGTAGCAAAAGGTTTTGGTGTTCAGTGTTTGTTGCAGAAGGAGAATTGGTGTTTACACAACAAAACAATGCCTCTCTTTTAGCGTTCGGTGTATTCTTCATGCATATTTGCAGCCATTGTTGCAATCATTACGATTTTGGAACTACCATTTTTACGTCTTCTTTTTTTTTATTAAAAACCAAAAGACCTGTTTGTAACATGATTCCACTCATTATGAATTTCATTATAAATATATGTGTTGATTCTAACCATGTTGGCTACTTGGTCACAACTGCGAGGAGAAAATTTCATTCACCTCTCTTTCTAGTAGCCCTGTAATATAAATCTGGATTGACATCAGGATGAATCTTGAAGCGGATTCAAAAATGGTGGATGAACTTTCTGAGCCAAAAGTAAATCTAAAGGTTACTAAGGCAGGAATGGCAGTTGCCTTAACTGTTTTAAAAGGAGGCGATGTGACCTTCTACTAAGAAAAGGAAAAAAAAAACCTTATAAAAATTACATAAAATTAGAAGTATTTTGTTTTTGTCTGTTGCACTTATTATGATATTGCTATGCTATCCAACTAATCTGTTCCATCTCATCTGAATGCTTTATTCATGTAATCCCCTTCTTCATTTCTTCAGCTGATATTTTATATATTTCCCCTGAGGAGGAAAGATAGTTATCCAACTTTCTTATTCATGAGCTTTCAAACAGCATGGAAGAATGAATTTTACTAACTAAGTCTCTCATTAAGCAAAAATGCATAATGTCGTAACAAATGGATGGTACATACATCTTCCAAGAACAGCCTGACTATTTCTACTGCATGAGTATGTCTTAATTTTTTTCTGACTAAAGCAGTGGTTTTCAAACTACTAAGACTCCTCAAAAATATTAAGAGGTTCCTCTAAAGGACAGCCATGACTTTGATGTTATTTGGCCATAAGCTTCAACCTAGCTACTACAGGTAGTCCTTGACTTATGACCGCAACTGAGCCCAAAATTTGTATTGTAAGTGAGACAGTTGTTAAGTGACTTTTGTCCCATTACATGATCTTTCTTGCCACAGTTGTGAATCATTTCAGTTGTTAAATTAGTAACACAGTTACTAAGTGAATCTGGCCTCCCCGTTGACTTTGCTTGTCAGAAGGTCACAAAAGCGGATCACATGACCCTGGGGCACTACAACCGCCATAATTATGAGTCAGTTGCGAAGCGTCCGAATTTTGATCACCTGCCTGTGAGGATACCGCAACGATCGTTAAGTGCGAAAAACAGTCATAAATCACTTTTTTCAGTGCCGTTGTAACTTTGAATGGTCACTAAAGAATGGTTGTAAGTCGAGAACTACTTGTATTCTCCCTCACAACAAACAAAATGTATCAAAAAGTTATTTGACTACTCCATCAATCTTCCCTTCCAACCTGCTGCCAGAAAGGAATGTTCTACTCTCAAGGCGTCAACAACACAAATTGTTGATGAGGAATTGATAAGGAAATGTGGTTGTAAATGCAATTCTTGAAAACCCCTGTTTTGGAAATAGAGAGGCCACAAAAGGAACTGAGGGAAATTTGGCATCAATAGGTAGATTGCATGGGATCCTTCCATGTGTTGGGTTGTGCAGCATGAAACAATCCCTTGGATCTTGCAAGTGAAGAATCTTTATAATTAAGGTTTATTTACATCCAACATAGTGGCATGTCTAAGTTTAGACATCCCCGATCAAACTGTAATGTTCAGGGATTCCTTAAGGGAGCAGAAGCTGACACAACCTCTACGTGGTATCCAGTTAAATTTGACATCTTTTTTTGCAAACTTGAATGCATGCTAACTATTCGTGTGCAGCTCTTTGCAGATTCAGAGTGGAAGAAAAACAAAACAGTGAGTATGTCGGGGGAACAAATTTAGATGAATTTAAATGAATCTGTGCTATTCTTTTTTTTTACTGTAAAGTTAGTACTAAGGTCCTGTAAGTTAATTGGCTCGGTAGACATACACTTAGGTGGAAAAATAGAATTTTACCAGTAAACAAGCACTCTGACCCATTTAAGCTAAGGTTGTGATTGTGTCCTGCCTATTTTCACAACTATGGATGCAGTGTTTGAAAATGAAAATAATCCACTCTTACAAAGTAGAAGAAGGCCATAGAGATATAAGATCTGTAAAGTTTCCAGCTAACCATTTCAGTGGTGAAAAACATTAACAAATAGAAGTTTTGTGGAGCTATTGAAGTCAAGGCTGGATCTGGATCAAAAATAGAACCCACCAATCCCTAAAAATATAACCTATTGAAAAGCTTAGCCGACACTAGACTGGTTGTCCACAGGTTGCTTATCTACTTTGTAGTGAAGAGCAACTTTAACTTTATCACCAAAGTCAGTGTCTAAAGTATGCAGAAGAAAAAGTTGAAAGGCCTGAAATATTTTGGGACAAAGTCTTTTGGACTAAGGAAATAAAAATCAAACTGTTCACGCACAATCATGCAAGCTATTTTAGAGGGGAGGGGGAAGGGTAAGATATTTGAAGAACATCTTGCCAGATACTAAGCAAGTTGACTCTGTTAGGCTTTAAAGTTGTGGGGCAGCCATTGGTGAAGTATTGTGTAGCTAGAAGGAAACATGGATTCAACCAAATACCAATATATTCCTACTCATGCCCTACTATGGAGACTTTGGTGCTGTCTGAGCTTAGTGGCCTACTTGCAGACATTTCATTACCCAACAGGTAACATCATCAGTGCTAATGAGTGTGGAGTTTTCTCCCCTGCTATAGCCATTAAGGGAGACACTCAGAGATAAACCATATTTATACACATTTAAAAGAGACAATTAAAGATAATGAAACAAAATGACCAGACCATATCCTCTTCAGCAGCTTATAACCAGATAAGCAGGGAGTAACTCCAGACAAACAAACAAGTAGAAAACAATATCCTTATCACGAAACTACAAGGAGGAAAGGACACCCCCACCAACAGTAGCAATACAAGCTACTGTACATTCAGAGGGAGAAAACCCCACATTCACTAGCACTGTTGAAATTGTGGGTGCTCCATCCCTGGAGGCCTTTAAGAAGAGACTGGACAATCACTTGACAGAAAAGGTATAGGGTCTCCTGTGTGAGCAGGGGGTTGGACTAGAAGACCTCCAAGGTCCCTTCCAATTCTGTTACTCTTGTTATTGCTAGTTGGGTAGTGAAACGTCTGCAAGAAAATGACTAAGCTCAGAGAGCATCAAGGATTCCACAGTTCAACACGGTAGTACAAATGTTTTCTTCTATCAGAATCAAGTGAAGCTGAAAAGAGGCTGTATATATCAGCAAGATCACAGTCTGAAACTATCTTCCCAATCAGCCATAAACTCTTGTAGAAAAGAAAGATAAAGATTTTGGAATGGATTTCAATCTCCAGACTTGAATATTATAGACCAGTGATCCCCAACCTTTCCAGCTTGGTGGCCCAGAGGGGTGGGAAGAAACAATTACATATAACAAATAATTGTGTATTCAAATTTCCAGAAAGATGTCCTTAACTTTGTGTCAAGTAGAGGTTTGCCAGCTTTCACTCACTTACCAATTCACAGAAAGATACAATTTGGCCTGGGTGCCTCAAAACTTTGCATGTAGGTGTAAAATGCAAGATGAATGTGTATACTTCAACTTGGCTTCTGAAATGTCTTTTACTGACCTGTATGTTTTTCTTTGTTGTCCATTTACTCCTATCCTTTCCCCCTCTTTCCCCCATCCCTTACCATTGTTCATTTTCAATTTTAAAGGCTCATTCCCTTACAATGGCTACCAATATGGAAGGTGAAAGAAACTGATTTCGGGTAGAGTTTGTTTTTTCTTTCATTTGCACAAACATCAGAAATGATTATTGAACTGCCTCAAGCCTTTTCAACCAACAGCACTGATGGTTTAGGGCAGGGGTAGGCAACGTTGGCTCTTTTATGACTCATGGACTTCAACTCCCAGAATTCCTGAGCCAGCCATGCTGAGGGGAAAGGGAGAGTTTTCAAGCTGAGCCATGCTGGCTCAGGAATTCTGGGAGTTGAAGTCCATGAGTCATAAAAGAGCCAAGGTTGCCTGCCCCTGGTTTAAGGCAAGGGTCTCTAAAATGGACAAGACATAATTTAAATACAACATAGACTTTACTTAGATGTAGACCAAATCTTGTTCTGTTTTTTTTAAATTAAAGCCTTTAGTAAGTATTGCATGACAATCACTTCACACTGACTGCAATGTTCCCAATATTATTAATGCAACATTAGTCATAAATGTTCCCATTTTTAGAAGGTTACTATATAAGATTGGGGCAGGTAGTGGCTCATTGGTTAAGATGCTGGGCTTCTTGGCTGGAAAACTGTAGCCCAGGTTTGAGAACCGAGCACCATGTGACAGGGTGAGTTCCCGTCCTCGCTGCAGCTCCTGCCAACCTAGTGGTTCGAAAGCATGCAAATGTGAGCAGATAAATAGGTACCACTTCAGTGGGAAGGTAACAGTGCTCCACAATGTCATGCTGGCTACCTGACCATGGAAATGTCTTTGGACAGAGCTGACTCAGTGGCCTTGAAATGGACATGAGCACCGTCCCCTAAAGTCAACAATGACTAGTGGAGTAAAATCTGCAGGGACTCCTTTTTTAATATATAAGATTATTTATATAGCTCTTACATTTAACAACAAATTCTCTGGTTGGGTTAATGTTGATTATTTAATTTTACAAGATTATTTGCTGATGATATATTTTTTATGTTTAAAATGGACTCAGTTTCTAGAGATGCTTTAGCTTTAATTCCCTCTTGCATTAACTGTGTCGTTTCTTTGTGGGTTAAGGTGGCTATGGGGATCCAACAGATCAAGACGTTCCAGTTGTGCCATTAACCCATAACTCCTATCAACTGTATGATTCTGAGGATCCTTATGAAGATCAACCAGAGCCCTATCTAGGATCCTACGCTTATCCTCACATTGCACAACCAGAATTCACACCAGTGGATGAAGAAATGGAGGCTGCTGGAATAAGCCACTTTCCGAGGAGAATCTCCAAAAGAAGCATCAGCTCTCCAAAACGCAGTCAGTCAATTAAAAAACCCTCACACTGAACTGCCTTTATATTCTTTGTGTATGTTACATAAGCTAATGTTTAGGCCTGTGTCTGGTTGACCTAAATATTGTCATGGAAACTGTTTGCAAGCATATACCTTAAAGGAAAAACTATATTGTACAAAACCATTTTGATGAAACAGGAAAGAGCTAATTACATTGCATGCAGAAATTATTAACAGTATAGTGGTTTATGGTTAAGTGAAAATTCCAAAAGATGTATTTGTAGATGTTTGTAGTTAGGCTATGAATATGGTTCAACGCACATTTCAAAATATTGCAATGCCAGATGGCAAATTTGAATTAAATCAGGGAGAGTTCTTCTTTTATCCCTTGCTTTCTGATTTTTTTTGTCTAAATTTTAAATATGTGCTTCCCTCGGAGTAAACCTACTAAAGCTACTATGAAGTTTTTTTTTTTAATTCTCAATATAAAGATGTATATGAAGTGGGTTTATTTTTCTCATCCCACAATATTCCCATGAAATAAATACCTGTTGCAAATGCACCAATAATTTATTGTGGGTTTAATATTACTCTGTTTTCTATACAAATAAAGTGGCAAACTTTTATAACTATTTTTTCTACTGTACTGATTTTAAGAGGCCCTGGTTTCAATTCAAAATTGAATTGTATGTCTGATCTTATTAACCTTCAATTTCAAATTTGTATTATCAGTCTAGTTAGCAAAGTCCTGCTTAGTTAAACTGACTTGGATATCCTCATTTTTCCTGCAAGTCAAAAATCTATTCTATCAATACTGAAGATCACTGCTTAAGAACCACATTTGGTCTATCTCTTTATTCCAGCATTTATTCATTAATTCATTCCACATATCGGCATCTAATTCCTCACACTTCTCTAGAATAAGGTTGAAAATATGTTGCGCATGTGAGATTAGCATGATACAATTTTTCCTGAATATTCTTTTTTAAAAGTTGTTGGAAAGGTATAAGATGCCCCTTTTTGATTACACTATATGCAATCTCTTAGTATTGTTTGCTAGGAAATGTTGAATTCACAGCATGCTACAGGCAGTAATTTAAAGATGGTCTTTCCTCAGGATATTTCTGATTGTCATCCCACAATGTTGTTCCTTATGAGTCAGAAATTGTTTCAACATGAAGCCATTGAAGCATGTTGATTACAACTCACTACCTAACTCAATATTTAAAAAAAGTTTTCCTTAAATGTTTCAAATGCAAACATCTTGAAAGATGTTAACTCTCATTGGACTTTAGACAATCATTTTAATTTTGCTCTTAAGGTCTGTCTTAAGAGGCTCTAGATACGACAAATGGATTTAATAACTTTTTACTTAATTCAATATAATAAATTTTTCCTTAAATATTTTGAAGTAGCATTGAAGTGAACTGAAAATTGTTTTTATTTTGCTTGCAAGATTTGTCTTAACAGGCTCCAGCCTGATATTACACTAATCATGGATTGAGTAACTTTTTATTTCGAGATACCAAAAACATACTGCTTAGATAAGAACTAATGCAAACTTGTAATTTAAATTTTGATTTTACCTTAGTGGCTTCTTAAACTCTTTTCAGTAATATATTCACTCAGTAATATATAATATATCCGAAAACTAAAGACTAAGGAGGACTAGTAATTTTATAAAGACTATAAGGAGGATTAGTAATTTTATCAGCAATTCATGTGAACTTCACAAATTATTGGGGGACGCTGATTACACTGTATGACAATTAAGTTTTAGAGAATTATAGAGAAAAGTCAGTGGCGAAGGCATTAAATCTGGATTAATCACTGAAACTCTGAATTTTAAAAAACATCAGTTTGCATTTATAATACATGCTACAAGCAAGGATTGGGATATGGTACTTCTGTACCCATTGAAGCTCACTTTTACAGTTTTGCAACTGAATAATCAATTTGTAGTCATAATTAACTATACTCATGTTATGAAACAACTGTGCGATTTCAAGAAAAGAAAAAAATCCTTTAATTCCTTCTGATGACAATTTGCTACTAATGCTAATTTAATTATCTTTAAATGTTTTGTTGTATGTAGGCATGCCAGAAATAGTAATGAACATATGGGTTGTTTCAATTTTCTCCCCCAAACTCTAGTAATGCTTACATTCTGGAAAATTAACAGATGTTGCCAGATGTTCCTATAAATTACAATCACTGTGAAGCATTTAGAAGAGGAACAGTGAAAGTATCTACATTCTCAATTCAGGCAGAGGTTTTGCCCTATTATCTGTAGATTTCTAACCAGATGTGCAAACATCTTCTAGAACAGACATGTCAAACTCGCAATGTCATGTGATGTCGCGCGACATATTGGAGCTTTTTCCCCATTGCCTGCAATGGGGTGGGTGCGGTTTCATCATGACACATCTGGCCCACAGGCCGGCAGTTTGACACCCCTGTTCTAGAAGGTCTACAATGACTCTTTGGCCATTTGAATACTTTTGCCTTTTTGCAAAAGTATGGGCAAAGGTTTGTGCAAAAGTATAAGTGCTATGTGCCTGGTTACTTTTGGTGGCTTTCTGAATGTTGTGCTTTTAATATTTTAACTGAAGGTATGCCATTTGGGGGACCCATGGTTGACAAACTTGCTTATAATAATATCAAGTGGTCAGCAATGTTACACACTATCATCTAAAGTATAGCCAGAAGAGAATACTAAATCCTAAGGTAAAGGTAAAGGTTCCCCCGCACATGAGTGCTAGTCGTTTCCGACTCTAGGGGCCGGTGCTCATCTCCGTTTCAAAGCCGAAGAGCCAGCGCTTGTCCAAGGACATCTCCGTGGTCATGTGGCCGGCATGACTAGACGCCAAAGGCACACGGAACGCTGTTACCTTCCCACCGTAGTGGTCCCTATTTTTCCACTTGCATTTTTAGGTGCTTTCGAACTGCTAGGTTGGCAGAAGCTGGGACGAGTAACAGGCGCTCACTCTGTTACGCGGCACTCGGGATTCGACCCGCCAAACTGCCGACCTTCTGATCGACAAGCTCAGCGTCCTAACCCACTGAGCCACCGCGTCCCTTGACTAAATCCTAGTACTCCTCATTTTCCTTCTGTCAGAAGGAGATAACAGAACATTGTTAATCTGTACATACGTAATTAATCAATGCAAATTCATTACCATAAGATGTAGTGATGACCACAAACTTGGATGAGGTGGAAAGAGGAATCATGAATTGTTTGGGACAGAGAAATTATTGTGGGATCATCTGTTTAGGATATGGAGACTTAGTGCTGGTAACATAAAACTAGCTCAACAGAACAGTTATCAGTAGACCCAAAGATGCTTTTTCACGAGGCAACTGGACTTTCTTGTTTTTCTTTGAAGACCTTTCGCTTCTCATCCAAGAAGCTTCTTCAGCTCTGACTGGATGGTGGGGAATGGAAGGATTTATACCCCTTGCAGACAGCTGTTCATTTGCACTCTTTCAGAGAGTCGTTATTAGTATCAATTCCAGTTATCAGCAGAATTATTTTATGTTGGTGCAATGCATTATTTAGCATATGGGGATGTTACATTAGCCAGGAGACTACAATGCTAACGCAGAGTAGTAGTTTGGCTGCCTAACACTGCTAGCCCTGTTTGATTCATGCTTGCGTGCTTTCCAAGGTGTGCCACAAGGTGCTTTCCAAGCTCTGCACCAGAAAGAAAAATGAGTGGCTTTTCGGCGGGACATCTGGGACCCTCTCCCTCCAGCAAATCTACCTCACAAATAGACGTTGCAACTGGGAAGGTCTGGTGCCAGCAGGATTCTAACTATCCACATGAAGTGCCAGCTCGTCTCCCCACCTAAGGGGTACCTATTTATCTACTCGCATATGACAAGCTTTTGAACTGTTAGGTGGGCAGGAGCTGAGGCCAGTGACGGGAGCTCACCCCACCATGCAGTTCTAGGATTCGAACCACTAGGCCATCTCCAGCGTCAGTAAGCCACTGAGCCTCGTAACCCTGTGGTCTAAACGGATGACTGAAGGTGGTGAAACTGAGGGCGGTAATTATCTATTATAGCACTTAAAGTACAGTTCAGTCTTCTGCAAGGGAAGAGCTGTTAACATGGGGCCTGAAATTAAACGTGCTTTCACTGGTTAGCTCCAGCCTTCAGCCGGAATATAGCTTGCTAACAGCTTGCTCAAATATTTGAAGTAAGCACGACATAAAAGTTCAACCAAAGGACAGAAAGATATATGGAATTAAAATATATACATTATTTTCAGGAAAACACTATTTATTACTTATTTATTTCAGCTGTTTATTGCTTTCTCTTTCGCCCATCAAAAAGGAGGATGTAACAAAAAGAAAAATGTACCAACTGTAGTCTTAGCTTTGCATCTTATTAAAGTTTTTTTTAAAAAAATCAGTAATACATAAAAAATAATTTAAAGTAGGCAATCCAGTGCTTATGCAAACAGCCATACTGTAAAATTCTGGGAGGTTCCTGACATTGCAAAGTAATAAGCTTCTCTTCGACTTATTAAGATTTCTTCCTATTACATTACTCGAAAGTCTTCAGGCCTGTAAATAAAAGAATGAAAACACATTAATTGGGACACTTTGTGAAATAAATGCAAGAATCAGAAATAAGCTAATTCTAGGCTATTACAGTATCAAACTCTACCTAATTTCATAGCTCAATTTCTATCATTGTAAGGACCAAAGAGGGGAAAATTTATCTGATAACTTTGTGAACAATCATTTGGTATTAGAAGTTGGCAGCTATTAACAGAAATATGTAATTAATGTCCAACAGCTTCTGCTGTTCAAGAAACAAAAATAAAAAGCAGGCATGAAATTTGTATTTCTTCCATTCAAAGTCAGAACTAGGCACAAAAAAGATTAATTGCAGACACCCTGCAAAGCAAAAAACAAACAAAACAAAACAGTTTTAATAAGTCTGCAATTCCCATGACCCCACCAACCTTGGAATTTTGGTTAGCAGATGGTAGTTTCAGAACTTGGCAACAACATCATATAACTGATACAAGCCAATGAAGGAAGACTGCATAGATTAACTCATCATTAAACCCCACAGATTTTCAAAGATCTGCAGCCAAGAGTTTGTCACTTATCTCTAAAGAATAACCATATGGATATGGTTATGTTTTTATTATAGCAGTCCCACAAACACAACAAACAGTGAGATATTCACCATTTGCTAACTTCTGTCTCTATTTATTTAGTCAAGCTCTTTCAAATATGGGCACAAATCCACCTATAAACTGTTGCTATCTTCCCAACCTGGGACTAGGTCACATTCTAATCACAAAAGACAAAAGTTGACTAAGGCATTTTTTTTTACCACCATCTCTGTTATTTGGGCTCCCTTAGTCAAACACTTCTACCTTTTAGCCAATGCCTCTGCAAAGAGAGAGCAGCATTGCAAAGTAAAAAAAAATGCCAGGTACAAATTGAGTAAGTATTAGTGACATAAAGCAATAATGAATTTTCAGAACAGTGGGGATGCTCCTTATTATATAAATACACATACCCATCAAGCATACACCCTTATGGGACAAGCAACACAATGCTATGTGCGATGTGCAGAGGACTAAGAAATTGTAAGAAAAATAACTAGAAGCATAAGATGTGGGGAAAAAAGCTAAATCTAGTATATGGTATTATCTAATGGTCATGTTCATTTTGTGCCAACCCACCCTAACCCCCTATTCTCTATGAGTGAATATTCTTTTAGGTGCCAAAATTAATAATAAAGCCAAAAGTAGAATATAAGAATAGAATAGAATAGAATAGAATAGAATAGAATAGAATAGAATAGAATAGAATAGAATAGAATAAATAGAATTAGAACAGAATGTTGAATAGAATAGAATGTTGAATAGAATAGAATAAATAGAATTAGAACAGAATGTTGAATAGAATAGAATGTTGAATAGAATAGAATAGAATAGAATAGAATAGAATAGAATAATAGAATAGAATAATAGAATAGAATAGAATAGAATTAGAACAGAATGTTGAATAGAATAGAATGTTGAATAGAATAGAATAATAGAATAGAATAGAATAGAATAGAATAGAATAGAATAGAATAAATAGAATTAGAACAGAATGTTGAATAGAATAGAATGTTGAATAGAATAGAATAGAATAGAATAATAGAATAGAATAGAATAGAAAAATGGAACGGAATAGAATAGAATAGAATAGAATAAATAGAATTAGAACAGAATGTTGAATAGAATAGAATGTTGAATAGAATAGAATAGAATAGAATAAATAGAATTAGAACAGAATGTTGAATAGAATAGAATGTTGAATAGAATAGAATAGAATAATAGAATAGAATAGAATAGAATAGAATAAATAGAATTAGAACAGAATGTTGAATAGAATAGAATGTTGAATAGAATAGAATAGAATAATAGAATAGAATAGAATAGAATAGAATAGAATAGAATAGAATAGAATAGAATAGAATAGAATAGAAAAATGGAATGGAATAGAATAGAATAGAATAGAATAGAATAGAATAGAATAGAATAGAATAGAATAGAATAGAATAGAATAGAGCTGGAAGGGACTTTGGAAGTCTTCTAGTCCAGCCCCCTGATCAAGCAGGAGAACAATAATGATTGATGATGATGATGATGATAATGATAATAATATAGAACAATAATGTAGGAGATGGGGTCAAGTGAGTAATCAGCCTAGAGTTATGTTCCCACAAACAGTCCAAGTCTAAATCCTCTTGAATTCTATCTAGTGCCAGTTTAGTGCTGACCTTTACTAGATTCTTGTGAATAGGCATGATTAATAAATTATCTTAACCGGAACTTAATGTGTGGATGCAATACTTTGTGCCTGATAAATAAGTCTTATTTTACTATTCTGTGCTAATGCAATTCAGAGGATTTCTGCTACAGAACCTGAAGGTAAGCAAGGCATCAGGACTGGCAGCCACTAATAATACTCTCCATGAAGGGCAGTTGAAACGCAATGCCCATAAACATATCTGGGCAAAGATCCGGTGCGGTGTAGTTGTTAAGGACTAAGAGTGGAGACACCCAGATCCTAGTCCACCCTTAGGCGGAAAAGCCAGCCAGGTGCCCTTGGACTTCCCACTCTCTCTCAGCCCAAATCAGTCAGACTCTATGCCAAGCCAGCTGGAAAAGCAAAACCTCTGTCATTTCATGCACTGATTGCTTTGCTGTGTGGTATGTTGCAAATGCAAGGTACCACAAAGTAGACTCCCACAACCAAGAGGGACAAATGGTAGGCACAGCTATCACTGCAAATATTGGTACCTAATTCTTTTGAGTTAATTATGTACTATGTTAAAAAACCCTTTATTTTGTTACTCTTACGTCTACTCTATGTTTATTACAGGACAACTAATGCATCAGCTTTACACTGGGATCTACAGAGGCAATCCTCCATGACTTTCACCCAAAACATCACCTAGCTGGTGCAGCTAGAACTCACAGTCTCCTGGTTTCTGCCTAGTGCTTTAACAGGTGGACATTAATAAATCTATGTGCACAGCCAATATGTAAAAGAACACTGAAAAAGAATTTTATAAAATAGTAATGGGTATTATGAAGATGTACAGCTCACATAGTCACAACCCACCTTCTCTTTTAACATCTCAATGACAGAATATTCATTAGCATTGGATGGTGGGTATGAAATTTTTCTTAATGGAAAAAGGAACAATGAGAAAGTCATTGGGTTTTAAACAACCTGCACTTTTTTGGGAAGTAGACTGTTCGCAATATAGCTACCTAAAATATGTGATGTCTACAAAAAGGGATTGATTTTTCTGCAAGACAGAAGAAATATATAGACTCCCTAATAGCAAGTATCTTAGTGAAAAATCTATATGAGGAATAATTTGATTCTACCTAGAACAAGGTAATAATTATGGATGTCTCTTTCTAATCTTCTGATTTAATGCTCTATTTCCTCACTAAATTACTTATTTTCAATATGTTGTTTTTATGATCTGGGCTGTTGCTGTGAACACATTTTTGTTCAGAATTAACTTCCTATTTTTTGTTTTTTTACAATAGAGTAGAATAGTGCAGAGGATGGGAGTCCTATTTTTATGAGAGATATTTATGTTATTTCCCAAGTTGACAAAATAAATCAAAGAAACTGGAAAGTACCATTAATGTAATCTGCCAAAAAAAAAAAAAATCCCAAACAGATGTCCAAAGGATATATAGCAGGGGTGTCAAACTGCTGGCCTGCGGGCCAGATGCCTCACACAGAAACCGCGCCCATCCAGCTCCGACAAGGGGGGGGGGAAAGTCACAATACGTCGTGACACATCACGTGACGCGATGAGTTTGACACCCCTGACTTAGAGGGAATTTAGATTTTCATACCAAAATCTAATGAGATAGAGCAAACGTGCTCCTTCTCCAGGATCAAGCAAGTTTTAAACACTGGGGATGCAGATAATCTGATTAGCTTGAAACACAACTTTCATTAGCCCCATCTATCCCTTAATTTTGATTACAATAGAAGCCTGAGAATCAACTCCCAACTTTTGACAATTCATACTACCATAAAATATCTTATTCAGAAACTAGAGATCAAGGCCATTGTTTTAATTATTCACTATTTTAGTTACCACCAAGCAATTAAAATCAACTATGAAAAAGGCCCAGGAGATTGGAATGTGGTGATTATTAGCTGATGACATATGTTCGGTTTGGCGATAAGATGACCCTGCATCTTTCAGGCTTTCTTAATTAAGAAATAGCCTGTTTGAATAGAGTCTTGAATGCAGTGTTTTGCTCGATGAATCATAATTACCAAATACAGGCAATATTTAACAAGGCGAACATACTTTATATTCATCTTAATATTCTCATTAAACTAATGTGCAGAGAAAGTCAAGTCGATGTTTTAGAAAAACGCATTAATTTTAGCTTACCAAAATGGTCTACCAATTTACTCTAATTGTACAATGGGCAAGGAACCCTTGAGCTGCAGTAGGGGGGCCTATCACACATGGCATTGTCTACATACTGAGCCAATTGTGTGTGTGTTTTTTTTTTAAAAAAGTGTGTTAAACTTATTTTAAAGATTTACAGTTTAGCATTTATGGGTTTCTGCCTTAAAATGAGAAGAACAAATAGCACAATTGATGGGCTGCCTACTGTAATGATATGTGGGAATGGTTGCTTAGCCTGCCAAAGGCATATTGATGTGGAAAACGTCTCAGAAGGGACCTTCCTCGGTTTCTTAGGCTGAAAAGCAAACAGTGCTAGGCTGCATTAACAGAGGGACAGAATCAAGATCACTGAAGTATTAATACCACTTTAAGGCCATACTTAAGGCCACACTTGGAATACAGCATCCAATTTTGGTCACCACGATGTAAAAAAGATGTTGAGACTGGAAAGAGTACACAGAAGAGCAACAAAGATGATTAGGGGACTGGAGGCTAAAACATATAGGGAACGGTTGCTGGAACTGGGTATGTGTAGTTTAACGAAGAGAAGGGTGAGGGTTGACATGATAGCAGTCTTCCAATATCTCAGGGGCTGCCCCAAAGAAGAGGGAGTCAAGCTATTCTCCAGAGCAGCTGAAGGCACGACAAGAAGCAACGGATGGAAACAAAACAAAGAGAGAAGCAACCTAGAACTAAGGAGAAATTTCCTGACAGTTAGAACAATTAATTATGGAATGATTCTCCTCCAGACGTTGTAGGTGTCCCAACACTGGAGGTTTTTAAGAAGAGACTGGACAGCCATCTGTCTGAAATAGTATAGGGCACGGGTCGGCAACCCGTGGCTCCCAGTCATCCTCCGCCATTTGCAGAAAGACAGACAGAGACAGAGAGAGGCACTTGCGCTTCCCTTCTCTCTCTCTCTCTCTCTCTCTCTCTCTCTCTCCCTCTCTCTCTCTCTCTCTCTCTCTCTGTGTGTGTGTGTGTGTGTGTGTGTGTGTGTGTGTGTAACTCATGTTCTCCGAGAAGCTGACAAGCTTATTGGGCAGGGCTCCTTCCTTTGCTGTGTCTCCACAGGAAGCAGGAGAAAGCAGGGCAGGCGAGCCAGCCAGAACAGCCAGCCAGAACAGCATGAAGCCAGCTTGCCAGGTAAGCAGAAGATCGGAGAGAGGGAGACAGGGTGGGGAGAAAGAGAGGGAGAGAAAGAGAGGGAGAGAGAGAGAGAGAACTCATGCACAGCAGCCTATATTTCTTTTTAATTAAACTCTTCAATCAAGTTCCCTCTCTTGTGTGTGTGCACGCATGCGTGCGAGTTTTGTGGCTCCCAGTGTTTTTTTTCCTTTGGGTAATGTGTCCAAGTGGGTCTTTGAGTGTTTAAGGTTGCCGACCCCTGGTATAGGGTTTCCTGCCTGAGCAGGGGGTTGGATTAGATGACCTCCAAGGTCCCTTCCAACTTTACTACTACTACTACTACTGCTGCTGCAATGAAGGACGCATGTACTTTCAGACTTGCAAATGTGGATATCAGCCTTCCAAGGTAGTCCAGATAGAAAGCACACCCAGATAAACTAATTCTACTTTTATTTTAAGGTTACATTAACCGAATCCTGCGATTTATAAATTGTTCTGAAACTTTTACTCAATTTAGTAAATTTATCTTATCACAAACCAACATTTAGAAACGTTGAATTTAAGAACTGCTAAACCAGAGCAGACACCCCCCACCATCCACCCAAGCCATTTTCCGCATTAGTCCTTATACTAAACATTCATCTTTAAGCAAATTATCTAATGGTTAAGTTTGATACTGTTGAAAGCCAATAGTAGTTTTCTCCAATATACCTAACCATATTTCATGGCCAAAAACTGCTATTTATGAAGTGATAGCGTTTGCAGGTGTGCTCTTTCATCAATTGAAACCACATGCTTGGCATCTCCTTGTGCTCCTCTATTTGAAATATTTTGCTTTCTGGCTCGTGCTCTTAAGAAGCGTGACTGGAAACATACCTGCAAAAATATCTTAATTCTTTTAAATCACCACTGCTTGTCCTGGGCCCCTTGGTATTGGAGGCAGACAGACATTTCATTGCGGCATACCAGAGAAGAATTAAAGCAGCCATGTGGTTATGTAGATATGTATGAGATTATAAATACGGGTTGTCCTCAATTTACAACGGTTCACTGAAGTAAACGCGTTTGTTAAGAGGATCCATTGTGGAAGGTATCATAAATATTCCTTTATGACAGACTTACGGAGTCCAGATCCTTGGGAAAGCATCTATTTCTTCTTGTGTATATTCATTTAGCTTCTTGGGGACATTGCGGGGTTGCGGAAGCTCCTCCACTAGATTCTTACGAATGTCTTCAGGAATAACCTAAGAAAAAGAGAGACACAATGATAACCATCAGTCTTCATTCAGTTCCTGAAAAGGCTGGACCTTTGAGAGTTCGGTTCAATTACAGCTATTTAGAGATAGCTGAAAGGAAGTCTATATTCTCTTTTTTTGTACCTCTACATCCAATACCGCCATCATTTCCGCAAAGGAGACAAAACACAAACTTTTCATAGAATCATCAAGATTGGACAATTGAGCCCAACTTCCTAAGTGCAACTATCCAAATTAAAAAGTTCCAGACAAAGGGCTGTTTTGCTTTCTCTAGGATCTACCCAGTACTCCTGCTAATTAGATCCACCGTCAAACCAGATCATTTCATTATTAGGTTTTTTCCAAAGTTCAATTTCTACCTTCCTGTAACTTCAATCATTTTCTTATCTTATAGACAAAAATATATATCCATCTTCTGAGACCTAAACTGTGTGCACATTAGGCAAGTGAGTATTCTGACTATATCATCGTCATGCATATTTTCCACCTCCAAGCTGTATAAATTTGAACGCTTAGTGGATATAAGCATATCAGGTGATATGTATTTGTGTAATGGGTGTGGCCTAAGGAGAACAACACCCAATATAATGGTGTGCATAATTATTAAAGGTAAAGGTTCCCCTGCACATGTGTGCTAGTCCTTTCCAACTCTAGGGGCCGGTGCTCATCTCCGTTTCAATGCCAAAGAGCCAGCGCTTGTCCGAGGACGTCTCCGTGGTCATGTGGCCGGCATGACTAGACGCCAAAGGCTCACGGAACGCTGTTACCTTCCCACCGTAGTGGTCCCTATTTTTCTACTTGCATTTTTACGTGCTTTCGAACTGCTAGGTTGGCAGAAGCTGGGACGAGTAACAGGCGCTCACTCTGTTATGCAGCACTCGGGATTCGACCTGCCAAACTGCCGACCTTCTGATCAACAAGCTCAGCGTCCTAACCCACCGAGCCACTGCGTCCCTTTTGCATAATTATTAGGCAGCTTCTTTTCCTCAGGCAAAATGGGCTCAAAAAGAGATTTAACTGACTCTGAAAAGTCAAACATTGTAAAAAGCCTTTCAAAGGGATGCAGTGCTCTTGAAACTGCTAAAATATTGGGGCATAGTTGCCCAATAATTGTACACAGATAGATATTCTCCTAAGAAAGCCCAAGCATCACTTTTATTTTCTTAAATATTCAGGTCTGAAGTTTATTAACATTTTGGATTGACTTGAGAACACGGTAGTTGTTCATGAAGGAAATTAATCCTCCAAAATATAACTTGCCTAATAATTGGGGCACACGGTATAAACATTCCTGGTTCCTTCAATCTTTCTTCACAGGCTTTGTTTCTAGGCCTCTCTCATCTCACTTGACCCTCTTAATCTGTTTCATTCTACCTCCCTAAACTGCAGTGCCTGGCGGCAGAATATAGTTTATGCAGAACAAAGAGAAATTATACTTCTACTGATATAGTCTAAATATCTATTTACCTTTTTTTGCAGCCAGATCATACTGTTTGGAGATGGGCAGTGCAAGTTGACTATATTTAATTAAAGATATAACATGAAAAAAAAGATTCAGAAAGATATCCTACTGACAAATACATGCTGAATTCTACTAATTACTGCATTTTTCTCTCTTTATACTCAAACTGATTGGTGTGGACCCTGTTTTGCCTTCTGTTTTGCTTTCTTTAAAGACCAGGAGTTCCAGCTTAAAGCCCTGCATTTTCTATCAGGAGTTTGTCAAATAAATTTTCATTTAATTTTAAGACTGATCTATATGCTGCTATGTTTTCATATGACAGTAAAATTTTTGCATTCTTAGCTTAATTTTTTAAGGTCTATGTATGTGACCTTAAAAGCTTATTTTAAAAAAGCTAACTTTTGCATTTTGTGTATAAAAAAACCTGAGTGCTTGGCTAATGATAAATAAATAAAAATATGATGGAAAAAAAGTATATAATTCTTCTGCAGAATTATCCATATCAATTTGTATCAGGATCAAAAGAAAAAGAGCACAGTAATTCCAAAACTGTTACAACATGAGCTTCTGTACAAAATTATATTTTTCTAGTAGGAATCTTTCAAATGTAATTTCTTTCGATTATAAGGCTGAGAAAGCGAAGTAGAATAAGCTGTTATTCATACGTAAGAAGAATATTAGCAACTGACATACATTATCAGGAAAGAGATGTAGCCTTTGCATCATAGTTCTTCTGTGAAGATTCTTTGGGAGCATTCCATAAATAGCCAGTTTTACAATCTGGAAAATAAGTATTATACATTGTACATAAGATTTTATGTATAATGCAATGCAGTTTGTCACAAAGTAAGAACATTACTAAAAATTATGCAATGAACGCAAGCATAAAAAAAGGGGAGAACACTCCTTATGTTGCTTGCAAGGGCAAGCATGAAGGTTTTTCTTACATAAAAGTTGCTTTATACTCAATCAGATTAATGACCCACCCACCCCTTTAGCTCAGTATTGTGTACACATCAACTTTCCCCGATGCTGGTAAACTCCAGAAGGACAGAGTTCGACTTCCAGAATTCTCCAGCCATCATGAACTATGCAAAGAATTTAGGGGATTGAAATCCACATATCTGGAAGACTACGGATGGAGAAAACTAGAATAAAAACTACTGGGCTAATAAAAAAAGTCAGGCAACAGTAACTGGAAAAAAACAGTTCTTCGGATGCTCAATAGCAGGACTTTTCAACTTTTTCACCCATTGTACCACTTTTAGGATATGGCAACATCCAAATACCACCAGTCGCCTAGCAAGGTGTCAAAAACTTGATGACCAAAAGAAAAAAAAAGGAAAAAAGTGATGAAGTACAGGTAGTCCTCGACATACAACAGTTCGCTTGGTGACTGTTTGAAGTTACAATGGCACTGAAAAAAGTGCCCCCTAAGCCACAGCCGAGCAAGACACCTGCTTGCCCGCCCGGCGGCACTCTTTCTCCTGTCCGAGGTTTTCAATGTTGTGAGCATTTCTGTTGAGGATTGGCAGCAGGGGTGGGGTAGGGGGTGTTTGGTTTTTATTCCCCCCCCATCTGCTGGGTGGTTGCAGCAGGTTTTGGTCACTTTACATGACCCTGGGACACTGTGACCGTCATAAATATGAATCAGTTGTGAAGCATTTGAATGTAAATCACAAGATGCTGCAACATTCCAGCTGATCGGCGCTTCTTCTGGGCTCAGTAAAAAGACGGGGATCAGCGCTGAGCTCCAGCTGGAGCCTGGTGCTGATCCTGGGGCTTCCGCTGAGCCCTGACAGCCCTGCAGCTCCAGCCATCTCTCGCTCAGGCTTGTGTGGTGCTGCCACCAGTTCAGCTCATTCCCCTCCCCTGTGTTCTGTACCAGCCTGCTACCGGCCCTGCAGAAAAGGCAGGGACAACCCCTTTACAAATGGCAAGAGGCTGGAATTACGCCTGCCAAATTTATAGCTACAAAAACAAACAAGACACGAACCAAGAAACAGGAGCTTTAAGAAACACGAACTATCCAAGTGGTTGCCTTCAGCAAACCAGCCCTCCCCACACATTCCCCTTATATAGAGTTCAGGGCGTGGCTTCTCTCTGCCTCCTTCCGAGAAGCCCCATTGCCTTCCTCTGTTTACTCCTAATTGACTGCCTCCTGCGTCGGGCGTCCTTGAACAGGGCCAGCTGTGGGTCATCTTCATCCACGCTGTCAGGCTCACACAGCTGGGTCTCCGTGGTGACCAAGTGGGAGGGGCCTGGCTGAGGGCTCTCATCAGCAAGATCATCAACCCCCTCAGCAAGGTCTTCAACGCCCCCCTCCTCCTCCTCTGAGTCATCCGACCCAACTGCCGAACCCACAGGCTGACCCTGAATCACAACACCCTGCTACTTTTCTAGGATGGCCACGTACCACCTGCCAGGTGCCAATGTACCACAGGTGGTACCCATACCAGTGGTTGAAAAGCCCTGCTCAATGGGACACATACCATTTCTACTGGAATTGAATACGTAAGATAGAAGAAGGTAGGAAAAAGGAGGAAGAGGAAGAGAAGAAGAAAGGGAAGAGGAGGAGGAGGAGGTATCTGAAGCAAAGTGAATTGTATACTGTATGGATCAATCATTTTAGAGTATACGTTGATCATTCGCATTTCAAAGTAAGTTCATCACAGTCCAAAATATATGAAAGGTTCTATATTGGATAGATCTGTTGGCCCATGCAAGTGTGTATCAATATGGAATTTAATTTCATGTTAACTATTTAACATAAGAAAGCCTATGAAGAACCTTCTTTGCGGAAAAACTTGACGGAATTCTGAAACACCAGCATTCAACTAAAATAATGAAAAACTGTCAGAAGCAAAAGTTTTAAACGTTGAGGCAAAAGGGAGATAAAACTAAATGTGAAGTAGATCCTTTAAAAATTACACTCAATTTAAATGTATATTTCCTGATTTTAAGCGTATTAACATGCAGAGCAGAGACATAAAGATGCCACAAAATAGATATCACTAATTCTTTCCCGTCTTCTTTATAAATGAAGCTATTAGCTTCTCAAAGGAGGGCTGCTTAAAATAAACTGCAAACATCAAAATAGTGCTCTGAACTGCCCCTTATAACATCCATAAAATTGTCAAGTTAAAAACAAAAATTATTTTTATACTTTCTAAAAAAAAAAGGTCTCACACATCCAGTTTATTTATCCAAACTAGGGAAAACTTGCTGAGCATTATATCTGGATTTCTTTTTAACTTTTCAACTTGATCCTTATTTTGCTAGCTTCTCTCCCTTCCCCCCCCCAACAAATAAAGTTTATTCCAGTTCTGTTCAATCCACAGAGATATTCTGATGGATAGACAATATCCCAAGCTCCTTTACAAAATGCCTTTCTCTTTCACTGGCTTGGAAAGAGCTCAACCATTCCATTCCAATGCACTGGAACTCTTTATGGAATTAATGGGAATGCTTCAGTGCTTAACCTTCGTTAACTGGATGAAGATATCACGTAGAAAAACGAAATAAGTAGTCAACGACCAAAACAGATAAGAGAGGTTACTAAAATTACAAGCTTTTATCACGGTTCTCACTGTCATCATCACCATAATGATCTGCAGACACAAAACCTTAGGACCTAACTCCAAACCACAAAGCTAATAGAAAAATTGTAAGAATACCAAGCAGCATGAAGCACGCCAGAGCAAACCAAAGCCGTGAGCAAAAAGCGGTCAGGTGAAAGCAGGCAACAAAGGAACATCACAGAGTTTCAATTAATTTCAAACTAAATAATTTGATTTTTCAATTATTTTCAGTCTTTACTACTGATGCTTTGCAAAGCATGAAATCTGTAAAGTGTTCTAGAACGTCAGTCTTTTTCCAGTCTGACATTCTTAAGTTTTTCTTATATTTTTAACACCACAGACTTCAAGTACATTGCTTTGAAAGTTCTGTGGAATCCTTGGTGCCCTCTGAGCTTGGTTGTTTGCTCACAGCTGCTTCATCACTGATGATGTTACCTAACTGGGTAATGAAATGTCTACAAGCAAGCCAAGCTCAGACAGCACCAAGGGCCCCACAGTTCAGCCCTGAGTTACAAATGTTTTATACCGCCCTGAGTCCTTCGGGAGAAGGGCGGTATAAACATCAAATAAATCTAAATATATCTAAATCTATTTAAAAATTCTGTTAAGCTTTTCTGATATTGTGTAAGTCTGAATGGAGGGCTAAACATTTATAGGTTTATCAGATGTTTAAGAATTGCTTGATACAGGTAAAGAGCGTAGAAGTTCAGGTATGAATGGCTTAAGACTAGTTATATAGATCCTTATGAAATAGTTCTCTTTAATCTGGTTAAGAAGTGAAAAAGCTAGAATTTTATATGTAAATACCTCTTTTTATGGCTTTTATGTAGGCAGGCCAAGCTTTTGCAACACACTGCAATTTTCTTTCTGTAAACATTGGCTTTGTTGCTTACAGCAATATTTAGAAACCTTCATAAAATAGGAAAAATAACTAATGAGGACAACAGTTATATTTGAACTTCTTCCTATTAGCCACAGGGAGTCTGGGAAGATCTGTTTATCCTAGGATGAAAGCAAAGCTGGCAAAGGTGGCATAATGTCACACTGTGTGGAAATTATGATGTGTTTGTGGGTTTATAATTGTTTTTACAGAATGCTGTTGTGAGCTGCCTAAGATTATCATATATAAGATGGGTGGCCATGTATCTTTTCTAAATAAATAAGCATAGCCATAATTAAGTCCAGCAAAAGAAATATATGCTCTTATTTCAGCCAGGAAAAAAGCAAACTCAAGACCAGCGTGGTAGACATGATCTTTGCAAAGGAGACTACTAGTTTACTGATTCAGATGTCACAGTTATGGTAGTTTTCTGATGTGGCTCACAACTTCACCTTCATGTTCAGAATGATATGAGTCTTCCGGAGGGAGGCCTGTCTCACCACAAGAGATTCCTGACTTTTCAGAAAAGTAGTTCTGTGGTTCTTCTTGCTGCAAAGAAATCTCCCGTCTCTCGCTTTTATTTCCCTTTATCTTGGCTTGTATTTAAGATTTGAAATTGAGGAAAATCATGGGGATGAAGTTGTCCAAATCACTGAAAGCAGAGGCTGTTCTGGGGAGGGAATGGATCAGATCCAAAAGCTCTGGAGAGCATGAGAACTAATTGGGCTGCCAGCCCTCTTGGAAAACGTGAAATAATGTAGACGTTGAACAGCCAAAAGTACAGTATATTAACATATGCAGTTTGGACAAGCTTAACAAAAAAGAAAGTTGTAGAACTGTTAATCATGTAGGGGGTAAAAAAACACCACTGATCACATTTAAATCAAGTCTTACAGTGCTAATATATGAATATATCATGTAACATTAATCATAGTTGGAATGGCAAGGATACGGAAGAACCAACTTCTCTCCTTTTCCACAATAATTTGGATGGATCTGAAGATGCATTATTATTATTAAATTATAAGGAGTTAAAAATTAATGGCAAAATGGGATCTAATTTAATGAAAATTCTACTTATTGCAAGACATAAATAAGTCTACTGTATATCGCTCAATGAATACATTGCATGGATGTAAGATCAGGAATCATTGCCAAGAATATCATGACCTGAGATAATACTTTAAAAAAAACAATGAAAACTTTAACGGTAAAAAGTCTGGTAACTGAGAGCCAGTATAGCAGAATAGCTAAGTATCCGCAAATCTCAAATTCAAATTCCAACTGTACAGTGCTATGAATTCACTACTAGATGATCTTTAAAATACTCTTTGGCTGCCTTAATCACTTTCTCCCAAATGGATTAGAACCAGATAACACTAACTCAGTGGGTGTTCTAAAGATTACAGGTAGACTAGAGACATCAATAAGGTTGAATGCTTGAAGTCCTAAACAACTGTTAATATAATAAACACCACCACCATCACCTGGATTTTGGCAAATAACGGTGAAATAGCCCTTATTTCAGAGAACATTTTCACATGTGCTTGACTACTCTGTCACTCACACAGGGATGTCCACCCCCATCCCACAAAAAAACAAACAAAAACAAACCAACCTGGGTATAAAAGAGTGAGATAATATACAAAAAGAGGCAGAACCTGGGGATGGAGTCAAGAGAGGACTCAGCTTAGAATCATTAAGGTAAAGGTTGCCCCGCACACGCGTGCTAGTCGTTTCCGACTCTAGGGGCCGGTGCTCATCTCCGTTTCAAAGCCAAAGAGCCAGCACTTGTCCGAGGACGTCTCCGCGGTCATGTGGCTGGCATGACTAGATGCCAAAGGCGCACGGAACGCTGTTACCTTCCCACCGTAGTGGTCCCTATTTTTCTACTTGCATTTTTTACATGCTTTCGAACTGCTAGGTTGGCAGAAGCTGGGACGAGTAACAGGCGCCCACTCTGTTATGCGGCACTCGGGATTCGACCCGCCAAACTGCCGACCTTCTGATCGACAAGCTCGGCGTCCTAACCCACTGAGCCACCGCGTCCCTATTTAGAATCATTACATGCTAAGAGCTCCAGATCCAGCCCCCCCCCTTGAATTTTGTTCTAGTACCAATTCAGTGCTTGAACAATAAATGTTCACTGAGAACAAACATATGGTCCTGATTCTTAATATCTGCCTCTGGGAGATATTAAGTTATAAATATAAGGCTTCATACTGAATTGTTACCAAATCTCTTCATGGTAAACCTGTGACCTAATTTCATAAGTTATAAGGTCCAATATTTGTGATGCTGAAACAAGCAAATATAGTATCATGTACCATGATACTCCCCTTCATGGATTACTGCCTTGTCGTGGCGAAGGGGCTTGCGTAAATAGCTGAGGAAAGGAGGGAAGCGAAAGGCAAGGGAGAAAAACATAGATATGCCCAATTGAATGCAGAATTCCAGAGAATAGCTAGAAGAGATAAGAATGCCTTCTTAAATGAACAGTGCAAAGAAATAGAAGAAAACAATAGAATAGGGAGGACCAGAGATCTTTTCAAGAAAATTGGAGAGATGAAGGGAACGTTTAATGCAAAAATGGGCATGATAAAGGACCAAAATGGTAGGGACCTAACAGAGGCAGAAGAGATTAAGAAGAGGTGGCAAAATTACACAGAAGAACTATACAAGAATGAGCTTAACGTCCCAGATAATCACAATGAGTTGGTCACTGACCTCGAGCCAGACATCCTAGAATGTGAAGTGAAGTGGGCCTTAGAAAAGCTGAGCAACAACAAAGCTAGTGGAGGTGACAGTATTCCAGCTGAGCTGTTCAAAATCTTAAAAGACAGTGCAGTAAAAGTGCTACACTCAATCTGCCAGCAAATTTGGAAAACTCAACAGTGGCCACAGGATTGGAAAAGATCAGTTTACATCCCAATTCCAAAGAAGGGCAGTGCCAAAGAATGTTCAAACTATCGCACCATTGCACTCATTTCTCATGCTAGTAAAGTCATGCTTAAAATCCTACAAGCTAGACTTCAGCAGTATGTGGATCGAGAACTACCAGAAGTACAGGCAGGATTTCGAAGAGGCAGAGGAACTAGAGATCAAATTGCCAACATACGCTGGATCATGGAGAAAGCTAGGGAGTTCCAGAAAAACATCTACTTCTGCTTCATTGACTATGCTAAAGCCTTTGATTGTGTGGATCATAACAAACTGTGGCAAGTTCTTAAAGAGATGGGAGTACCAGACCATCTTATTTGTCTCTTGAAAAACTTATATGCGGGTCAAGAAGCAACAGTGAGAACTGGACATGGAACCACTGATTGGTTCAAAATTGGGAAAGGAGTCCGGCAAGGCTGTATACTTTCGCCCTGCCTATTTAACTTATATGCAGAGCACATCATGAGAAAGGCAGGGCTAGATGATTCAAAAGTTGGAATTAAGATTGCCGGAAGAAATATCAACAACCTAAGATACGCAGATGATACCACTCTAATGGCAGAAAGTGAAGAAGAACTAAAGAGCCTCTTGTTGCGGGTGAAGCAGGAGAGTGCAAAACTTGGGTTGAAACTTAACATTAAGAAAACCAAGATCATGGCATCTGGCCCTCTCAGTTCCTGGCAAATAGATGGGGAAGAAATGGAGGTAGTGACAGATTTTATTTTCCTGGGCTCCAAGATCACTGCAGATGGGGACTGTAGCCAAGAAATTAAAAGACGCTTGCTCCTCGGAAGGAAAGCCATGGCAAATCTAGACAGCACACTAAAAAGCAGAGACATCACCCTGTCAACAAAAGTGCGTATAGTCAAGGCTATGGTCTTCCCAGTTGCAATGTATGGCAGTGAAAGTTGGACCATAAGAAAGGCTGAGCGCCAAAGAATTGAGGCCTTTGAACTGTGGTGCTGGAGAAGACTCCTGCGAGTCCCTTGGACTGCAAGGCGATCAAATCGGTCAGTCCTAGAGGAGATCAATCCTGACTGCTCTTTAGAAGGCCAGATCCTGAAGCTAAAACTCAAATACTTTGGCCACCTAATGAGAAGGAAGGACTCACTGGAGAAGAGCCTAATGCTGGGAAAGATTGAGGGCAAGAGAAGAAGGGGACGACAGAGAATGAGGTGGCTGGATGGAGTCACTGAAGCAGTAGGCGTGAGCTTAAATGGACTCCAGAAGATGGTAGAGGACAGGAAGGCCTGGAGGAATGTTGTCCATAGGGTCGCGATGGGTCGGACACGACTTCGCAGCTAACAACAACAACAACCATGATACTAAATAACACTATTGGTGATTTTTTTTTAATCAGCCCAAAGGAAATTTGGTGGCAGCTGCCCTTGAGTATCACAAGGTAAATTTAAATTAGCTGAAGATCCTGAAAAGAGATTAGTGACATGCATACATTCTGCCTTATAAAAAAGGGGAAATTGAAAACAAAGGAACTGAGGGGAAATGAAATATATAAATGGAGCAATTTGTTTTAGGTTTTGAAAAGTTGTTTTGAAATGCGTGGGAGGGAGGGGGGGAGGACCAACTTAGCATATGTTTGCTCTTCTTTAAAATATCGTTATTGTCTTTTCCTGGGGTGGCAGCTCGGTTTTTAACTTTTGCATTTTTAAGATTTTTAAACTTATTGTACTGTAATCCTCCCAGAGCTGTCATATCAATGAAATGGGCAGTAAAAAAATGTAATAAATAGCAGTGAAGCTGAGGAACATAGCTGCACAATTTTAGGAAAAGATACGGTGATTTTTAAGAGGTGCAAACATGCTTTTCGTAAGATCAGAAGCACCTCTTTTGGAATTGAATCCAAAGTGCCTGATAGCCTAGCGTCAAATCTCCTTTGCTTCCAAAAAAGCAGGTGAATGAACTCCTCTGTAATGATTATTTTAAGGGTGTACCTGGACTTAAGATAAAAGTTGGCTTGCCTGATTCAGAAGAGTGGCAATGTAATCAACTCAAGCATCTTTGGACAGCTCAGTTTGGACCAGATGCTTTAGCTGCTTCAAAGAAATTGAGATGCTTTCTCTCTTTCCTCAAGTGTGTAAACCAGCATTACACAAGAGGGCTATGGACACCCCCACCCACCCACCCCCAAAGTATAATCCTTCTAATCCATACTACCAAGTATTAGGTATGTTTGACACCTGGAGTTGTTTATGGAAATAATAAAGGTGGGCTTTAAATACAGGTAGTCCTCAACTTACAACAGTTCATCCAGTGACCATTTGAAGCTATAACAGCACTGGAAAAAGTGATGTATGACTGTTTTTCACATTTACGACCGTTCTACCATCCCCATGATCACGATTAAAAAAAAATCAGACCTTGGCAACTGACTCATATTTATGATGGCTGCAGTGAGCAGGGGCCGTGTGACCACCTTTTCTGGACCTTGTGACAAGCCAAGTCAATGGGGAAACCAGATTCACTTAGCAATTGTGTTGCTAACTTAAAACTGCAGTGATTCACTTAACAACTGTGGCAAGAAAGGTGGTATAGTGGGGCACATTTTGGGCTCAGTCGTGATTGTACATCAAGGACTGCCCCTGTAAATTAAAACTCCCAAGACCAATTCTGTAAGGCAGGGGTCCCCAACCCCTGGTCTGTGGACCAGTACTGGGCCACGGCGTGCCAGCAACCGGTCCGCACAAACAAGCAAAGTCCCACCTGCGAGATGCGGGCAGCACATTTAAACTCTAAAACAGGTCTATTTTGATTGCAAATTATGCTTATGCATATAAAACAGGGAAAGACAATATTAGTGCATGTTTTTTTCCATTTTTATGTTTTGACTAATATACATATTTTGCTAGCAGATTCTTTATATGCTTTCCTCTTCCACCATAATACTAAGGTTTTGTTTTGCAATCCTCACTCTAGGACTAGGTGAATGTGTATTTTCTTGATTGAAGAGCCATGTTACAAAATTATAAAAAGAGCAGACACTACATTCGGCTACTGACATGAGAAACTGTACATCTGAAATGAGTGAAATGCTGCTCCATAACCATCAGGTTCCAGTTAAAATTCTTTCATCTTACTCAATTAATCTGGAAGTATTCACTCTGAACTCACTGCCTATAAGGTTTCATAGAACTTTGTTCACAATAAAATTTGGTTTATAGGAACTTGCCAATTAAGCGAATGTCCGCAAAATTAATGTCTTACTGGTTTATGCTGCCCTCTGATGTTCAACAACCATAACATTCAGGAAAAATAGATCAGACAGTCACTAGTCTGAAATGGTGTAGGTTCTCCTGCTCGAGCAGGAGGCTGGACTAGAAGACCTCCAAGGTCCCTTCTAGCTCTAGTCATCTATTCTATTCATCTTGCTTAACGACTACCCTGTTAAGTGACTGTTCGAAGTTATAACTATGCTGAAAAAGTAAGCATCAAGCTCCCTTCGTCCAGTGCACTCCCACAGGGAGGGTCTTCTCAGGGTGCCGCCGGTTAAAGATTGCCGGCGGGTAACACCCAGGGGTAGGGCCTTCTCAGTGGGTGCGCCTGCCCTGTGGAACCAGCTGCCAGTGGAGCTGAGGACTCCCCCGACCTCCGTTCATTCTGCCGGGACCTGAAGACCTGGCTCTTCAAGCTCTCTGGCCCAGGCTGAGAATTTTTTAATTTTAATTTTAATTGGGTTTTTACTCTTCTTAGGGTTTTATTTAATCTTTTTTAATTTGTTTTTAACATTTGTATTGATTTTTTTTTAAATGCCCTGTAAACCGCCCTGAGTCCTTCGGGAAAGGGCGGTATATAAATCTAATTAAAAAAAAAAACAAAAAAAAAAAACTTTAGGACCAGTCTTTGCATTTATGACCATCTCAGCATTCCTGTGGTCATATGATCGACTCCTGAGCATTTTGCAACTGGCAGGTATGTACAATGGTCCCAATGTCATGTGATGTGTATGCTCCATAAATGGCTTCTGACAAGAAGAATCAACGGAGAAGCTGGCAATAAAATTGCAAGTTGTAGTCATAGGATGCCTTGCTTAATGACCTACAGTGGCTGCTTTAATGACTGAATGGGAAGTGACAGGTCTGTTGAGGTCATGTGATGCTTCATTTAGTTACCATGTCACTTAGCAAAGGATTTGACAGTCCCAGTTGTGGTCATTCAGTGGGGACTACCTGTAAAACCGAAAGTTAAATATGGGACGATGTTAACCAAAAAAGTAATGTTTTAACTTCTTTCTACAAGCCATCATTATGAAATTTTCAACACACTGCATGATGGTAGCAACTCAACTAATAACACCAAAATATCGAGAGAGTAGCTGGCTAGATAAGAAGATATGCTCCTTTATAATACATCTTCTAAAGTTAATAGAAATCAAGTAGCCTTTTTTGAATTTTGCCTACGATGCCAGTAATAACCTTCTCAATTGTAAATTAACTATACAAAATAATGAGATCTGAATTATAGCATAAGAGCAATGTGTACTAGCATCAAAGTTAACTTATTTAGATCAATATACTTTGGTCCAACCCGATAGGTTTGTAGTATCTGATTGATCTTGGTGAGCTTTAAACTTTGGAGGGTCAAACCTGGTTAATGGTGGCAACCTGAACATAGCAGGGCTGCAGGAGAGATTTGGTCTGAACAAATCCTGGAGGGTAGGATAAGTAATTTCTAAACTCATGTCAAAGAAACTACATGAAATGTCCATTAGGTAAAAAGGAATACAATCAAGAAACAAACATGATTAATAAAGCTCATTATCTACATTAATTCATTTCAAATAAGCCACAAAGTAAATATTTATGTATTTATTTAGAAAATTTATTTGTTGCCTGTCACGCATCCAACGACTCTGGGTGGCTATATACTATAAAATATATTATAAAATATTAGTCAGTGAAACTTTAGGGAATGTATCTCACATCAGCTAGTCATGTTGTGAGAAATGTACATGCTGTAATTTTCCAATTCTGTTCAAGGAATAGGCATATAGAGGCACTTACCTAAGATACATTTAGAAAAGGACATATAAGATGAAGGAATAGAGAGGAAATACATATACTGACTTAAAGGATACTTTTAGAATAGTGCACACTATTGTAGAATAACATATAGCTTATGAATTCATTTTATATAAGGCTTATTCTTTATAAAAACTGCTTAGAGTTAGTATAACTAAGAACCAAAGTGCAGCCATGTTTAACCGAAGCATGAACTCTGTTACATACATAGCTTCTAGATACAAAGCAGGCATTCTTTTAGAAAAACAAAGGAAGACATATATCTTTTATAATTGCAATTATCCAGCTTGGGTAACAGTTCACCTTGTAGATAAGGCTATACCCCGAGTTAGCAGGATGTTACAGAAAAGGGAGTGAAGATAAGATTTATTTATTTATTTTTGGGACTTAGATAGAAACAAAAGGGCATTTGCTCTAATAATTGGAGGGTTTGGTAACTGTAATGGTTGCTAGGTGGTTGGAAAGCATGTGACCAGGTGGCCCTATCAACTGGACTCACTTTGGAAGGATGTGGCGTGATGTATGGGACAGGGTATAAAAACCTATGCAAAAACTGCTTCAGGTGTGGACTCTGGGATTTGCCATTACCAAGAGTTCCACCTCTTTTGCAAAAGCTTTATTGAAACTCATTTTGTTTTCCAGCATCCTTGGAGTTGAATTTTTTTTATTCATCACAATGTCATACTTTTAATGCCTGTTTTTTTGCTCCTGCCATAAATGCGAAATATGTATGCAATTCTTTTGGTGATTTTGCTGCTCTTTCCCAAGCGTACTTGGGTTGAGCATCAAGGACCAGTATTAAGATCAAAGCCAAATATGCATCATCACAGAGTAGAAAAACATCAGAAATTTTTTTTTTTGGCTAAAACCAGGATAGTTGAGATTAAAAAAAGATGATCAGGGCAAAATAGAATACAGCTCAATAGCAATGAAGAAGAGCTGTTGAGTATCAGGCAAAATGAAGGAATGCACAGAGATCAGAATTCAAAAAGGTGAGAAGGTCTTGTGGGGAGATCAGACAGAAAGTTTCCTGAAGAAACAAACAACCACTATAAAAAGTTACAAATGAAATTAACCTCAAGCATGCTACGTAGCCAGACCTGGGAAAGGGAAAATAAAATTATAGAAAGAAGTTAACAGGGAGAAATGGAACCTATGTTCCAGACATTACCATGAATAGATATCCCAGCATCACCGCTACCAAACTTTCACAATCCTGTATTATTTAACTAGACTAATTTTAACAACATAAACAACATGGCCGTTCAAATATTCAGCAGCAGTACTATGCATCAACAGAGATATGGCTTAGTGAGTGGATCGAAAAACTGTCAGTGGCAGGAAGGAATAAATAGACAAATATATGGGGATAGAAATGGAACTATAAGACAGGTGAATTGTTTACAGAATGTCCTTCTAGGAAAACTGACAGAAACTTATGCAGAGAAGGTCACCAAATGATTTAGAGACACAGATGGAGAAAACATTAGCACTTACTGCTGTTGGATCTTTTTTATGTAGCTGAGCAGCTGTAAGTTGCCGGAAGCCACCAGGGTATCTGCAATGCAAAATGGCACCAAAGTTCATTTAGCAATAGGCAAAAGTGAACATGCATAGGAATGTGGTCAATAAAAAGAGAGCTTGGAAAACAATGTCCTCAGCCTATCTACTTTGAGCTATATTCTTCCAGATTTTGTGGACTGTTTAAGCCTCGTCTTCCATTCCTTATCCAGTACCATCTTATGTATTTATTTAGTGCTGGCAGGCTGCCTTGACACAACAATAACTGTTAAGTTCACAATCTAGCATTGAATTCATATAGTCCTTGCTTAACAATGCTTACTATTATTATTATTAATTTTATTTGTATACCGCCTTTCTCCCAGAGAACAACAACAACAATAACAATAACAATAATAATACTATGACCAGAAACTCTATCATTAGTAACATAGTAAAAAAACATGTAAATATGCTGCTTACCTATGGCAGTTCCAACAGCCTCAGTTGCCGTCGTTAAACAAGAACCTCACAACTTGTGATTTCCTGCTAGCTTCCCCACTGACTTTGCTTTCAGAAGCCAGTGGGAAAGTTGCAAATTGTGGTCACATGACCACGGGACACTGCAATATTGTAGCTGCAAGTTGGGTGCTAGGCACCCAGATCACAATCACATGGCCACAGGGATGCTGCAGTAGACACAAGTATGAGGACTAGTCATAACTACAACTTGTTCAGCGCAACTTGTTCAGTGTACTTTCAAACGATCGCTGAATGAGTGGTTGTTAGAAGTAGAAACTCATGTACTTGGAAATTATAAAAGCAATGTCAAAGTAATTTACAATTATGTTATCTTTTGGAAACATTCATTTTATAGATGTAGGATTATGGAAACTTACCCAGTATGCGATGAATATACCTTCTGCTCCCATTTGTTTCCAGAAAAAGCAATATGCCTTGTGTTAATAATGACGACATGATCCCCAAGGTCACCTAATCATTTTTAAAAAATATTTCTCAGTTAATAAGATTGCCTCTGATCAAAAGGTCAGATTATATATAACATTAAGTGGAGGATCTAATCTGTGTCAGTCACCGGACCAGAGGTTTTGTCCAGCCCATATTCAGGGAACTTCACCCTAGTCCAAAAGCTCGGGAGAAAAAAATGTCTTGTCCCGCTGACTGGCACAGAGTGAATCCTGCAGCATTATCCTGGGACATGTATATTCGCCTTCATTCGTAACATTAAGTGGCACCAACAGAGAATGATATAAATTGCAAACCCTTTGAAACATTCATTTTAATGGAGTCCATTAATGCATCTGAAAATAAATCAAATGGTTAGCAAATAAAGCCACTGCAATGCGATGTGCAATGTATCATCAGAAATTACTCAGTCTTAGAGGCACCTATATGGGGTTGAATTTTGATCTAAAAATATCTGAAGATTAAAAAAAGTGTTTCAGTTTACCAACACCATTACCTGCAAATCATGCTTGGCCCTCTATATAATATATGTGTATGCTAAAGTTTAGTAGGCTTTCTATTAAAAATAATCTAGAACCTGAATATAGTAAAATGAGCCATACAAAATTAAAACCATTCAAATACAAAATTAAACAAGACAGTCATGAAATACCTCAGAAAAAGCTTGCTAGATGTCCTTAGGAACATCTCAAAAGTCTTAAGTGACCAGGTAAATTGTAATATTTGCATATTGTTTCTATATTTGTATATTTTATCATATTGCTCTGAGTTACTTTGAACCACGATGGGCAGCAAATAAATTTAATAATAAAAAATAGATCATTAGTTGATGCTAAAATCCAATTAAATCTGGAGCCCACCTTAATGGGATCAGGCATATATTATTTCAGCCCAGATATTATGTGTGATCTTGTCCGAAATCTCAAAAGAATATTATAATCCTGAAAATATTATTTTGAAAATAAACACAATAATTTTGGCATCAGGAATGCTTTCAGATTCCATTACTTGTAATTATTACTATATATTCAACAAACCACCTACTCACTGTTGTCAAGAATTAAACCATAGTGTAAGCAATATCTCAATAACTCACTTTGTTATTACAGTGGAGTAAAATGAATTACTGCAAATCTCCAGATACTAGTAGATCAAGTTTCAGCTGTGTTTATTCACTCTCTCTCCCTAATTTAGAACAGGAAAATAAATCAGTACTGACGTAGTACATTTGTTTCAATCCCAAACAAAACTTACTCAGCGCATGGTATATCGGCTTATGCTTTCCCTCCAGTCGGACACTTGCAATGGCTGCAAGTTTTCCTGGCGGTTGCATCCATCCATCTAAAAGGTACCAGGTTCGAGCAAATGTAGCCCATTGCTTAAAGAAATAGTAGATGTGTAAAATAAATGACAACATACTACAAAAGATATTTGCCAATCCAACGCTAATTCTACCTGAATAACTGAAGACAAATGGACTTAACTTTGTGAAAGATCAATCCTATATCTTTCCTTAGTAGATAATAGGTGTGCCTGATATCAGTGGCCCTTAAGTAGTACTACAGCAATAATAGTAATAATAATAATTTATTAAATTTATAACCTGTCTGTCTCCCAATGACTCTGGAGTCTGCAGCAAGAACAGCAATGATCTGGAAACCTCTAAAGGACTAACAAAATACTCACACCATCCACCTTTCCAAGATTCGGTATATGTGAAAGATCAGCCATTGGCTAGCAATAATGATGATAATGATAATAATGATGATAAATATTTGCTGCATCATTAATTTATATTTGTTGCTTCCAAAGTGATGAACCACTTATTCCAGCTACAAAGAGTCCATTTCATTGCTTTAAGCCAGTGTTGCTCAACCTCAGCTTTTAAGAGATGCGGACTTCAACTCCCAGAATTCCCCAGCCAGCCATGTTAGTTGGGGAATTCTGGGAGTTGGAGTCCACTCCTTTTAGAGTGGCTAAGGTTGAGAAAACATCACTTTAAGCCAGGGTTTCCCAACCTTAGGAACTTGAAGATGCGTGGACTTCAACTCCCAGAATTCCCCAGCCAGCCATGTTAGTTGGGGAATTCTGGGAGTTGGAGTCCACTCCTTTTAGAGTGGCTAAGGTTGAGAAAACATCACTTTAAGCCAGGGTTTCCCAACCTTAGGAACTTGAAGATGCGTGGACTTCAACTCCCAGAATTCCCCAGCCAGCTATGCTGGCTGGGGAATTCTGGGAGTTGAAGTCCACGCATCTTCAAGTTCCTAAGGTTGGGAAACGCTGCTTTAAGCCACCTAAAAACTCCCTCCGGACCCTCACGTGTCTGGAAACCATCCGGCCACCCATTACTCTTTACTCCTAGACCCGTAAGCGAGAAGGGAGAGATATCTCGCCGCGGAGGAAGCCTCCAAGGCTGGCTGGCCCGTCCCCTCAACCTTTCCCAATCGCTATGGCGCCTTCTTCCACCCCTTCCAAGGCGGACTTCCACCCTGCCCGAGAAAGATCTCCCCCGCCCGAGGGAGCCGGGCCAAGTCACTCGTACCTGCGCAGCCTTGGTGAAGCTCGCCATGGTTTCCACGGCGCGACCGGAAACGGCGAATCGCCTGGGCCACGGAGACGAGAGGCGAGAGCGGTCCCCTTCCTCAGAAGCGGAAGGGGCGGGTCAGCCGAGGCGGGAAGTCTCGAGAGGGGCGGCGCGGGAGGTTTAACCGGCGTCGGCGGCGACAACCATGGACCGCTATCTGCTCTTCCTCAGCTGGCGGCTCCGGCGCGGCCAGACCGGTCCTGGAGGCCTTTCAGGTGCCGTTTCGAGGGAAAGGTCTTGCGCTGAGGCCGGATGGCTCCCTCCTTCACTCTTATCAAAGACATGCTAACTTTGACCTCTTGGGAGATTTGCTTTCTCTGCCTATACTGGCATCTCCTGGTGGTCTCCCATCCGATAGCTTAGTTTTTTTGTTTGTTTTAGAGAGGATGGATTAGTGCTGCTACCTAGCCGGGCCTGTGGGATTGGTAGGGCAGCCTCTGCCCTTTTCCTCTTCAATTCCTAGGAATCTGCTGTCTGTTTATGAGAGCCTTTCCACTAGGCCAGGCTATGCTGACTCAGGAATTCTGGGAGTTGGAGTCCATGAGTCATAAAAGAGCCGAGGTTGCCTACCCCTGCACTAGGCTGCCTTCCTAGATGTCTTGGGTTATTGCAGGATAACCTAGAAAGGCAGGTTGTCCCCCCTCCAACCAGAAAACTGGAAAAATAAGTGTATAATCTTTCACTGAGCGGAGAGATTTTTTTTAAAGTACCCTTGGGTACTTCTGTATTGCAAGTACCAGTGGGTAACTACGAAGGGATGTTTGGAATAAAGATTTGCGCTGCCTATGGAACTTGAAATCCCACCCCCACCCCCAAAAAAATGTTGGCAGGATTAATTATTTGATAGTTAAAGAGATCTGTTTTTTTTTCCCTACTTGACTTTTTCTCCTGTTTAAACCACTAGTCCTGTTCCTACTTCATAGTGAACTAAGTCATGGGGTGTGTGATGGGGGGGAGGGGGGAGGAGGAGAGGGTTGTTTTAAGGAAGTCTATTTAAAAAGTTTATTGACTTAGTCAGCTAATGTTTCTTTTAACCCAAAGCAGACTCAGGTTAAAGTAACGTAGCCCCATCTATCTTGTAGGGAGAGCTAAGTCCTGACAAACTTATTTTATGTACTTTGTTCTCCAAGACAGTAGTCTCGACAGTGGGATGCGTACACCGTTGAGCAGGATTGCCAGCAGGGTTTCTCAGAAAACCCCCAAGATCTTGGACTCAAACCCAGATTCTACACAAACACAGATGCAAAAAAACCCCCACCAAGCTTTAAACTAATTTATTTTTACCTATTTGCTAGAGTTGCCAGTGGAGTTTGTAAACTGAGATTTTGTACTTGGATAAATAGACTGCGCAGCTTTGTTTTCGTGATTTTTTCCCCAATAAACTCAATTATGTTTTCCAGGTTTGACAGCTGAAAATATTTATAACTTGCTAGAAATAAATTGCAGTCCCTCTCAAAAGGCCACATTTGAAACTTTCCCAGGTAAGCAAAGCTCTTCTACGGCAAGCTACATTTTGCCTAGCACGGTGGGTGAACTCAAACTGCTGAGGACATAGAAGGAGTCAGTGCCTGCAAACTTTGCTGCTTTTGAACTTGCTGAGATATCTCATCGTTTGCTATAGAGGGCAAAGGAGAGGAACAATAAAGAAATATGCTCGGAAGAATCACAAAGTGTCTTTCTTGGTTTTTGGAGCCTGACATCCATCTTGCCAAACTAAAGCAAACTTGCCTAAAGCATATACTCTGAGAACTATTAGGGAGGACCTGTCTTCACCCTTTTTCTCCCACCCAAACTATCTCTAGCTCCTCTGGAATTTACCCCCCTCCCTCATGGAAATCTGGAGTACCTTCCATTATAAATAGCTTAATAAATAAAACCACTAGCTTTCTCCCTACAATGCAGGCAAATGTATTTGTCATATACAATACTTTAAAAAAAATCAAACACTGACAGAAAAACAACCAGCTAACTTTTTTTGTGAGTGACGGGGAGGAAAGAACGCAGAGTTAATTACGGTACTTCATTTATCCAAAATAGCACTTTGGCTTTGCTACCACGGTATTGGTTTTTACCTTTCTAGAGAAAGGATTGCTTTATTTCCTTGTATGCTATTTTAATTCTTAAGAGCTATTGGAATCATGGCATGTCATGCAGAATGTTTTCCTGAAGAAAATGAGGCCTGCATTTTAAACTTTCTAAAATTCATTCTAATGTGTATATTACTTCTCCTTTTAGCATGTTCTCTTTCTGGGATTCCATATGTGAAAGAATGGTATTTTGCAGTTCAGTCAATATGTGGGTTTTCCCAGGTGAGACACTGGAAACGTATAATTACCCCAAACATTAGTTCCAGTTTTTTCAACCCTTATAGAATTTTCTTTAAATTGAATAGTTTTGTAGTATCGACTGGGAGGACATCAATTTTGATGAAGAGACAGAACAAAGCAAGAGCTCTATTCGAAGAAATATTAAAGAATATCTTGCTGATCAAAATGTTGAGGAAGAAGATAATAGTTGGGAATCAGGATCACTCACTGAGTAAGTTCATCTATTTTGTATAGTAACATGTTAGAAAATATATCTGTGAATGCAGTTTGTGAACTTTGGAATGGTCTTTGAATATATAGGGGAAAGTAAGAATTCTTACTTGGAGTGGCAGTAGAATAGCTGATTTAGCAAGAAATTGTTGACGCTGATAAATTCATTAACCAAAACTTTGATGGCATGCAATTCTTCTGAAGTAAATCATTTTATCTCTTTTTCCATATTTAAATATAGCGCTTCATAATATTGATACTTGTATTGGATAAGGCATATTCTTGAATGAGAATAGTTTTTTTATATTTTTCATTCTTATATTTCAGTCTATATGAAGAATCTGCGGAGAGCATACATCTTTTAGCAGATAAACTTCCTGCTCCTGGTAATGCCATAGAAACAAAATATCTTTGTGACAAAATAATTTTGCTTCTCAAAGCACCTTTGAGGCAGTTAGTCTGTCTTCTGCTTATAATAATGCTCTGGTACATAGCTTAGCACACAAGGACACCTTACAGGCAATTACAAATTATAAAGCAAAAATCTGGGAGGATCCCCTTGCTAGGAAAAAATATTTAATAGCATGCAGTTTTGCTTAAAACAAAATGAAGGAATAAAACACACCCCATACTAAAGGCGACAATGTAATTAGCAGTAAAGGAAAGGATTTTGTCTCTGGGATTCTTGGTGCTCTCTGAACTTGGTGGTTTTCTTGCAGACGTTTCATTACCAGACTATATTACCTTAGCTACGTCCCAAGCACTGATGATGTTACCTAGTTTGGTAACGAAACGCCTGTAAAAACAACCAAGCTCAGAGCGTACCAATGATCCTGCCATTCAGCCCTGAGGTGCAAATATTCTCTTCTATTGATTTTGCTTATCTGATTTTGTATACCTCATGCAGTATATATACCTCATGCTCTACTTCTATGCTCTTCACAGCCACAACTCTGCGAGGTGGGTTGCACTGAAAGTGAGGGACTGGTCCAAAGTCACCCAGCCAGCTTCTGAGCCTAAGGGAGGACTGGAACTCAGCCTTCCAGTTTCTAGTCCGGCACCTTAGTCACTATGCCAGATTGGCACTATGTGTATCGGTTGTTGAATTATGGAGCTGCCCTTGACCTGGAAGCTTCTGATCTAGAACAAGCAGCCTGGGCATTGAAAAGTATGCTTTGGTAAACACCTCTACTTGGGAACTGTCCTGATTGCAAGTTGGCTTCTGGATATGATTCAAGTGCTTCTTATTAGTTGTAAAGCCTTACATGTATAAGGCCTGGTTGAGGGAGCACCTATTGTATTTCCCATCGCATCTGCCCGGCCAATTCAATCTGACGGGGTTGAAAAACGGAGGAGTCCAATGTTCAGTGTTCAGTTTCCTGCTCCTATAAAAAAAAGCAAAGACTGAAATGTCATGACTTCTTTTATTCCTGTGACATTTGCTTCTGCAGGAAAAGCAATGGTTGATGTGATTCTCCAGTCTTCAGAAGCAGAGGCCCCTCAGTTAAAAGACTGTTTACCTGTCATTGGTGCTCTAAAACACCTAAGGGAATGGCATGCAGCAAAGATCACTATTGTAGCAAACAAAAGCAACACGTGAGTAGTGGCATTTAAATTCTTCAGATAAGATAATTGAGAAAGGGAGGGTTACTGGTGTCATTTTAGGATAGCACATGTAATCCTTAATGACCAGTCGCCTAGGGACCGTTTGAAGTTATGGTGGACCTCAGGAAAAATACTTACATTTCAGATTCAAAGTTATGATAGCTCCCACCACTCAGCACCACACAATCACATAGCCACATTTTGGTGTCCTAAGCTGTTGAAATTCACAGGACAACTTTGGGCTAGTTATCCATCTCTTTGCCAATCACCCAGCCCAATTTACCTTACATTGAGAAGGGAGATGCATGCTGTCTTAAAGAAAGTGAGATGCAAATCTAACAGGGTAAAATAGATAACGATATGAGTAAGATCCAAATACTTTACAAAATGACAAATGACATTCCATAGCTGATTTTTGTAATACTGTAAATATCATATTTGGTGTCCTAAAAGTTGTATGACACATTAACCTTGAAAGTGGCAAAGCGAAATGTGCACAACTTGTACCTGCTTTCTTCTTACAGTACTTGGCAAAAATTTGCAGAATATCTTTCTGCTGATATATTAGCTCCTGAAAACTTAAAAGACAGCATTGATTCAAGGGAATTGTGGAGAGGAAAGATTCAAATATGGGAACAAAAGGTATTGGTATGAAATTTTCTTGGAAGAATAAGGGCTGAAAAATGCACACTGGATTTATATGTGGAAATATTTTATCTTCCTGTTATTTTTATTGAATGCAGGGTATTAGAGAACTCCATGTTGCTATAAGCTTAGGCTTGGGTTCTAGCTGAAGAAACCTTTGCCAGGAGCATGAGCTTCAGTCATGGGACTACACCTTTGAGAGAAGCCTTTTTTTATCTTCTCACTCCTGCTTGGGACAACTTAAAAACTCCAGAGGTTGAAATAAAGATCACTTTCTGTCAGTAAAAGGCTCATTAAGATTGAAGAGGCTCAATAAATAACTGCACTGGATAAGAACCCCTTTCATGAATGGAATAATTCTATAATATGAATTACTTGTTCTATCCAGCACAGTTTGCAGATCTGAGAAAGTTATTTATTTATTAAATTTATATGCCATCCATTGCGCTATCGAGCTATTCTGTCTATTTCAACATGGATGAAAGGCTGGAAAGAGTGAAAGGAAGAGTTAAAAAAAAATATGGTGAGCTCAGAATATTGTGCACAAAAGAAAAAGGAAATAGTATTAGAAGGCCGTGTTCTATCATCTGGGGGGATATGAGACATTATTGGGGGTCAATGTACTTGAGAACCTACAGAACAAAATGATTGGGCTAACTTTAAAAATGTAGCTTATATTTTAAATACGCATTTTTGGACCCATAAGTACCGCGTTTTCAAATTCCACTGGCTGCATTTTAATGTCTCATGTTATATAATAGCCAAGAAATCTTAAAAATAGGGGGTGGGGGGTGGAGGTAGGTAATACTTAAGAGCTTTATAGTTATACTTTCCTTTTTTTCCAGTTTGGACCTGAAATTACATTTCCAGACTTCTGTATAAGAGGCACTGCATCTGGAAGGCCATTCAGCCACTTCTGCTCAAATACTTTCTCTGCTGCTGATGAAAATAAAAAGTCAAAGTATAGCAGTATTCGTTCTCCAGAGGTAATTAATGCATTTGGTCTGTCTGATTTGCAGTTCTTAGCATTTTAGAAAATGGATAAATCTAGGCCCAACTGTGCCATAAAATAGAATATTACTTTTTTAAAAAAAAACTTGAAAAACCATATTCATCCAGAAAAAAGAAAACATTTTAAAATCTACCTATTTATGGTTAAGTAAATAAAATGCATATATGTAGAGGCATAGTGATTTTGGAAATCAAAAATGTATTTCCCAGTGTCATTACCCTGTTTTGGAAATCTAGTTCCGTTGTTCTCCAGGAGTAACTACAATTCAAGAAAAAAAGAAGAGAATCTCAACTCAAATTTAAGTAACAAATTTTGCATTTCCTGAGGTTTTTAAGGTTATGGTGGCATATATATATATATGCACACTTAAAACTTGTGGAAAACTCTGTCTTAGTATAGACTCAATATAGATGGAATAATCTGTAATTCTCTTTGGTTTTTTACTAGGATAATCAGGGCAAAACATATCAGATTTCGTTTTACGAAAACTGAGTTTGAACACATAGTAACTGATAGACTGTTTGATATGACCACATGAGGTTTTAAATGAAAGGAAGGTGCTCAAAATTTTATTATCAGGAATGTGGAATTTCTGGCTTGTCGGCTTCAGATGACAGATGTTTCTGTCTGCCAGGGAAATTAAAGCATTTTTCTTTTGCCTTGTGCAGAACGTAGCTGGGAGCAATTGGTCCCCTTCTCTGCAATTGCATCTTAGCCTAATATCTACGGAGATTCTCAATCATCCAGGTCATGCTTGTCCCAAAGGTGCTTTTTCAAAAGGCATCTGGACTTTTTTTTCCTTGAAGAAGTTTCACTTCTCATTCAAGAAGCTTCTCCAGTTCTGACTGAATGGTGGAGGATGGAAGGATTTATATTCTTTGCAGTCATCTGATGGTTAACGTCTTCATTAACAAGTCCAGTTGCCTTTTGAAAATGCACCTTTGGGACATCCTAGCCTATTTCTGAGACCTGGTGGTGAGACCATTTCTCTCCTGAAGCCTCATCTTCGATATCCAGTGAAAGGAAGGAAGGAAGGAAGGAAGGAAGGAAGGAAGGAAGGAAGGAAGGAAGGAAAGAGAGAGAGAGAGAGAGAGAGAGGGAGGGAGGAAGAGAAAGCAAGTTAGTTTGTCCCTTAATGCTTGTTTTTCATTGTGCATTTATTGCCTTCTATTTTATTTATTTATTTATTTATTTATTTATTTATTTATTTATTTATTTATTTATTTATTTGGATTTATATACCGCCCCTCTCCGAAGGTCTCGGGGCGGTGTACAGGGCAATTAAAACACTATAAACAACACATAATGTATAAAAATTAAAATGAGATTAAATCAAATAGCCCTAAACAATAAACACATACTAAAATTTAAAGTTTTTAAAATTTAAAATCTAAAATCCCAGTCCCTCAGTCCAGGCCGGCAAGTTCAAATAGCCAAGTCTTCAGGTCGCGGCGGAAAGAGCGAAGGTTGGGAGCCATCCGGAGCTCAACCGGAAGCTGATTCCAGAGGGCAGGTGCGCCCACAGAGAATGCTCCCCCCCTGGGGGCCGTCAGTCGACATTGCCTGACCGACGGCACCCTGAGGAGGCCCTCTCTGTGGGAGCGTACAGGGCGATGGGAAGTTAACGCCGGCAAAAGGTACTCCCGTAAATAACCCGGACCCATGCCATTTAGGGCTAGTCCAACTCCTTTCTCAAACAGGAGACCCTATACGCTCCATGTCACCATAAATGCACACTGGGACATGCAAGGAAAATAGCTAGGTTGGCTGCCCTAAAAATATAGAATCTAAGAATAAGGTAACCTAACAAAAAGAAAAGTTTAAAAAAGGATCAACTGTTGAAATAATTCAGGTCAGTCTCAAGGGTGTACTTTTTCACGAGGCAACTGGACTTTCTTGTTTTTCTTTGAAGAAGTTTTGCTTCTCATCCAAGAAGCCTCTTCAGTTCTGACTGGATGGAGGGTAATGGAAGGATTTATACTCCTTGCAGACAGCTGGTCATCTGCATTCTTTTGTGATTCAGGTCAATATTGCTACTTTCTCATAGAGTTTGCTTGCTAGGACAAATAAGGAATGGACTCTGTTTTTCCAATTAAACCCAATTTACATTGTTTATTTTTTGATCATTATCAATTTTGCTTCGTTGTGTCAGACATTATCACCTTTGTTGAATCTCTCAACTTTGAAATTTTTGGAGGTGTACAAGGAATGGAAAAATAGAAAGGTCCTATCTGCAGAATTTCTTATTTTTTCCCCAAAATAAGTTTTGATAGTGTGTGCTGGAATACACCATCCAAATCACCTTTTAATTTTCTTTCAGGTGTTCCATTATTACGGTCCTGCTTTAAAATTTGTACAGATGGTGCTGTTGACTCACCTGCCTGCATGTTTAGTGTCAAACCTCCAGTTTGAGCTGTATCCTTTTATAGCAGATGTCATTTGGTTTGATTTAGGAGTTTTTATGTCCCTGGAGATTGGGAATGTCAGAAACAGGAAATCTTTAGAGCAAGTAAACTACTCTCGTAAATATGCACTGTCAGGAATGACAGTTTTAATGAATGGTACAACTATTGCTAGCATTGCTTTAGGTTTTACAGAGGCAATCATTCATTCTATCAATCTGGAAGACACTTCCACTGAATGCAGTGGGTTCATTCTCAAAGTACATAGCACTGTACAGTCCTGGACCTTGTCAAAGTCGAATAGTAATATAGAAAAAAAGAATAACAAAGTTGGGAGGGACCTTGGAGGTCTTCTAGTCCAAGCCCTTGCTCAAGCAGGGGTAGGCAACCAGGGGTAGGCAACCTATACCAGGGGTAGGCAACCTCGGTTCTTTTATGACTCATGGACTTCAACTCCCAGAATTCCTGACTCAGCATAGCTGACTCAGGAATTCTGGGAGTTGAAGTCCATGAGTCATAAAAGAGCCGAGGTTGCCTACCCCTGCCCTATACCATTTCAGTCCAAATGGCTGTCCAACCTCTTCTTATAAACCTCCAGTGATGGAGCACCCACAACTTTTGCGGGCAAATTGTTCCACTAATTAATTTTCTAATTATCAGGAAATTTCTCCTTAGTACTAGGTTGGTTTTCTTCTTGATTAGTTTCCATATAGGCTTGGAAAGGATTGGAAAAAATGTTTCTTATTGGTCCTGTTTGTTACATTCTGCAACACCCAGGAATACTCTTAGACTATCTAATCATCTCACCAGTATTGAGGGTTATTGTTCTATATTTGTATATAAGTAATCAAAGTTACAACGGCACTGAAAAAGTAACTTACGAGCATTTTTCACACTTCATGAGCGTTGCAGCATCCCCATGGTCACGTGCTTGACAATTGACTCTCATTTATGACAATTGCAGTGTCCGGTGTCGTGTCATCCCTTTTTGCGACTGTCTGACAAACAAAGTCAACGGGGAAGGCAGATTCACTTAACAACCTTGTTACTAACTTAACGACTGCAGTAATTCACTTAACAGCAAGATGGGGCAAAGCTCACTTAAAATATGCCTCACTTAGCGACAGAAATTTTGGTCTTAATTGTGATCATAAGTTGAGGACTACCTGTATTGACTTTTGCACTTTGTAGCTGTGAGGGCATGATTCTTAAACTTCGTCTAGGACTTTGGCTAGAACCGATGCCGAGAAGAAGTCTCTACTATTGTGGGATCAGCTTTCTTCTCTACATGGAAAGGTAGATTGTGGCTTTTTATTAAAATTCACTTTTGGCAGAATGAAAGTTAGTTAAAAGTAATTTACATGTATTCCGTAAAAGAACTCTTGCTTCTAGGGTGAATCTGACGGCTGACTATATTGACTTAAATTAAAACAATCAGTTTAACAATAGTTGTTTTGGAGTCTCTTAGAAGGATAATCACTTCTTTCCCACAAGGATTTTGATCTTGAATCCCAGCAACTGCCTTCTGATTTGGTCGGATCAATACTATCAACTGAGATATTGATAGTGTTCAGCTATAGGCTTCATGTTAACACCCTTCCTACCTTAACAAATTAGGATGTGAAGGAATGTAGAGTTAGAGTACGCATCTTTCTTGGTTACAGTTCCTGAGGACATCATTTTCGTGTCCTGACTAAAGGTAGCTGTGGAGAGTAAGGAAGATGATCTTTCTGAACACATGCAAGAACCACGTACTAAGCAAAAGAGGCTGAAACCCTTTTTAAGCTCCAGAGAAACAAGATAATATACTGCTCAAAAAAATAAAGGGAACACTTAAACAACACAATGTACTGTATTTAATAGTAGGATGTCTTATCTTGTGTTCCCTTTATTTTTTTTGAGCAGTATATTTGGAAACAGCTTGGGAAAAGAACTCCCTGATTTACTGGGGGAAGATATATAGCAAAATTATTTCAATTTTTAATTTTAATTTACTGTACAGAGACCTTTAATTTTTGTTGTTGTTAGCTGCCCTGAGTCCTTCGGGAGATAGGGCGGGATATAAGTCCCATTAATAAAATAAAATAAATAATAAATAAAAATTAGCCTTGGAAGATCTTGTTATTGAGCCTACCTCAATAAACTAGAGTTCTAGTCTTTGTATGGCATTGGTTTATTTATTTATTTATTTATTTAGTTACATTTATATACCGCCCTTTCCCTGAGGACTCAGGGCGGTTTACAGGGAATTAAAAAATCCACCATACAAAAGTTAAAACCAAATTAAAAAAATATTAAATTGACCCTGTACACTTAAAACCCCAATTAAAATTTTCTCCTCAGCCTGGGCCCGAGAGCTCAAAGAGCCAGGTCTTCAGGCCCCGGCGGAATGATTGGAGGTCGGGGGCAGTTCTCAGCTCCACCGGCAGCTGGTTCCAGAGGGCAGGCGCCCCCACTGAGAAGGCCCTGTCCCTGGGTGTCACCCGCCGGCAATCTCTCACCGGCGGAACCCTGAGCAGACCCTCCCTGTGGGAGCGCACTGGGCGAAGGGCGTTTGATGCCGGCAGCAGGTGTTCCCTCAAATAACCCGGACCCAGGCCATGTAGGGCTTTATAGGTAATAAGCAGCACCTTGAATTTCACCCGGAGGGCAACCGGAAGCCAATGCAGCTCGCGGAGTAGAGGTGTTACATGGGAGTATCAGGAAACCCCCATTACAACTCGCGCGGCCGCATTCTGCACCAGTTGAAGCCTCTGAGTGGTCTTCAAGGGCAGCCCCATGTAGAGAGCGTTACAGTAGTCCAAACGGGAGGTCACAAGCGCATGAGTAACTGCGTAGGGCGTCTCGGTCCAGATAGGGACGCAACTGGCGCACCAGGCAAACCTGTGCAAAAGCCCCCCTGGTCACGGCTCCTATATGGTCTTCAAAATTGAGCCGTGAGTCCAGGAGGACGCCCAGGTTGCGAGCCCTATCAACGGGGGGTAACACCTCACCCCCCATCATTAAGGATGGAATAACTTGGTTAACCCGAGATGCCGATATGCACAGCCACTCAGTCTTGGCGGGATTGAGACGAAGCCTGTTTCTCCCCATCCAGACCTGAACCGCCTCCGGGCACCAGGACATCACGGAGAGGGCATCACTGGGTTGCCTGATGTGGTCTGTCTAGTGGGGCTGACATCATCTGATGCAGTGTTAGCTCTAGAGGAGCCTGGTTGGTCTCTGTCACAAAGGTGCTTTTCAAAAGGCAACTGGACTTTGTTTTTCCTTGAAGACGTTTTGCTTCTCATCCGAGAAGCTTCTTCTATCCTGACCGAAGGGTGGAGAAGGGGAAGATTTATATTCCTTGCAGCCATCTGATCGTTAGCACTCTTTCTGAGAGTGGTTGAGGCCATTTGGAGGTTTATCTGTGCCCTGAGAGGGTCACCTGAATAGCGCAAGTGGATATGGATGACTGAGAAACTCCATAGACATGTCTGTCTGTCTGTCTGTCTGTATCTAATCTGCCTGTCTGTCTCTTTACTGTATTTCTTAATCAGTCATCCGTCTCCCTGTGCTTATGCATGAGACATTTTATATATATCAGTATCCGAGAAGATTTATTTGTAATCCAGTTTATATATGCTTAATCTGCAGGTGGGAGCTTTATTTGCCTTGCCTTGCAGTATAAGCCGTATGTTGAATCCTGTGCCCAGCCAGCTAAGTACAAAAAAATGGAAGGAATGCATAGCTGAAAAGCACAAAGGTCTCAGCGGTAAGTAAAGTTGTATTGTTTCCACAATATGCTGTTTCCCCCATTTCACCAAATTGATAAAAGATAAAGAATGCTTGGGTGGTACAGAAAACTGTGATTAAGAAAGACATTGACTGACCTCCTCTACTCTGACTTCTAGTATGGTCAGCAGAAAAGATGTAAAGCTTGGGTCTCTGCTTTCTCTAAGGTTGGAAAACGGTGATGCTAACTCTAAAGAATTATTTTTTAAAAAAACAACCAATATATAGCTTGAGCTTTATTTAACTTACTACTGAAATCAGGAATCCTAGCTACTTGAAGTCTAGCATTCATGCTGATTTCATCTAGGTTTTTGGTATGTGTTTAGAAACAGAACACTTTTAATTGTTGTAAATGTTAAGATGTATTTCTCTTTAGTTCCAGAAGTTGAACTTAAAGGAGAAACTTGCAATTATTATTTCTTGGTACAAGGCAATGGCCATGGAGGATGTAAAGCAACAATAATCTATTCGGCCAATCAGATCAATGGTTCTGTCACTCTTGCAGAAACTATAGGAAAGCTGATGACAGCAAAGGAAGAAATAGAAGCAGGTATACCTTTTGTGGTTGAACTAAGAGGCACAAATGTGTAATTTTCATTCCAGGAGGGAAAAGTTATAAGTGGAATACATCCTTTTTTGTAAAATGGTAATTATTTGGAATTAGTCTTCAGAAAACTAATCAGATCTATGAATTAAATGCATTGGTCATGAATAGCCATATCTATTATCTTCTTTAACCAAATATCAAAATGCAAGTACAACTCTGTTACCAGAGTCTTATTTGACATTAAGAAAGATCTTGATTCACTATTGACTGGACTGTCTGGTCATTGGTTAGATTTGTTCCTTCACTTTGTTCTCCAAGAATGTAAGTCTTCACCCTGGGTCTTCACCAAGGGTTTACTAGACATTGTCAGAGTTTTTTTCCAGACCACCTCCCCTTTTTAGTTTGTTTACAATTTGTATAAAGAAAACACACTTGCCTGCTTGCTTTGAAAACATAAGACTGTAGGTCCATCTAGCTTGATACTATTGATACCAATTAGCATTGGCTGCCCAAGATCTCAAGGACTTTTTCCAGCCCCGTGTACATGCAAAATATGTGCTATACCACTGAATTATAGCTATTACAATTGCCAAAATTGCCTTTTTAAAGCCACAGATACTTTTGAGTTAACGAATCCAGTTTCCACACAAAGCATAATACAGATAGTCCTTGGCCTTAATTGAGCCTGGCTGTTATGGTTGTAAGACATTAAGTAAAGCCATCAGACTGGGTTTTATGAGAAACCAGAAGTAAATGTTGGTTTCCAGCAAAACCGACTTAAATCATGGTCATGTGACCGTGGGATGCTGCAAACAGCTGTAATTGCAGGTCAGTTGCTAAGGGGAGGGTACAGCCTGATGTCAGAACATGGAAACAAATGCTACAAATAAGTAGCATTTGGGTCTGTCATAACTGCTGCTAATTGACTAGTTGTAAGCTGAGGACTATTTATATCCTGCTTCTCAAGAAAATGTACATGGTACATTCTGCCATGTACAAAGACACCCAATGACGTTCTACGACTAGAGATTACCTTGAATTTGATTTCCTTGATTTATAGTCCAGTATTTGCTCTCTCTCGAGTCATTTATTTGGCTCAATTTTAGCATTTGATGCAATTTGATCGTTTTTTAAAAAAAATCACCCCTTCTCTATCAACACAGTTTTCTTTGAAGAGTTTCTCAAAGTTTTCCCGCATTTTTATGGAGAAGAGATTTTACAAAGAGAGAAGAAACTGGCTCAGTTCCAAACACTGATTTTGAATCACTGCCTGAGTAAGTAATGGTACACTTGCCACAGAATAATGGATAGAAAACAACAAAAACATACCAGTCAGGGTATCCTAATGTAGAGGATACCCTTTTGAAAATAAGAATGGGCTTTCTTATTTTAGGGGCTATGGCAGTCCCAGTCAATTCACTTTGAGAATTCTTGAGTGATGCCTTCCATTTTCCAATCTGTAATGTTTGCTTGGCTCTTCTAAACTCATTCAGTAAATCAGGAAAACTGGAAAAAGAGAGTATACCTTGAAAAAACGTTTTATGAATGCCTGCTTAAATGACGTGTTTGTGTGTATGTGTAGCAAATTGCAGAAGCATTTCTCCATGAGCTTATAAAGAGATTATATTTATTGCCCTATTTTTTTTGATAACAGCAGGATGCAGTAATTTAGTTTAGTGAATTAGCATGATTATACATCCTGGGTTAATCAAAGCATATCAGTGATCCATAATTTTTTTTTTGTTTTGTTTGTTTTCTGTTTTGCAGAGAGACAAACATTTGCTGGGCACCTACCTGTAGCTTTAAAGAATGAACTGAAAAATCTATTTGCCTATACCAGGGAACGTTTTTTTGAATTATGGAAGGTTAGCCATCCAAGTACTATTTGTCCAGGAGCGAATATTAAAACTAGAGATGAAGCAGCAATTTATGGTAGGTGTCATTTTGTCACTTAATTAGAATGATTAGGATCAATACTTTGCCTATGTTAGATTGTTTTAGTAAATGAGTATTCATAATGCAGAATGTTGTAGAGAAATGGGAGGTGTTTGAACTTCAAGATTGATTAATGGAGGACTTGGGAGGGCACCTTTTTGGTAGCAGGTAATACGGTTAAGGTATTAGTGGATAAGATCACTGGTACCGGTGGTCCTCGACTTAGAATAGTTCATTTAATGACCATTTGAGGTTATAATGGCACTGAAAAAAGTGACAGTTTTCACAGTTATAACCTTTGCAGCATCCCCATGACCATGTGTGCCAAAATTCGGATGCTTGGCAACTGGTTCATACTAATGACGGTTGCTGTGTTCCAGAGTCATGTGGGATCCCCTTTTGCATCCTCTGCCAAGCAAAATCAATGGGGAAGCTAGATTCACTTAAAAACCTGGTTACTAACTAATCGACTGCAATGATTCACTTAACAACTATGGCAAGAAAGGTCATAAAATGGGGCAAAACTCAAATGCCTCACTTAACAACAGAAATTTGGGGCTCAGTTGTGGTTGTATGTCGAGGACTGTATTCCTGACCACGATTGTGAAAAGGAAGATTGTAAGAAAAATGACGGGCACAGGGCAAGACTTTGGTCTCTAGAATTGTCTTATATGTTTCAGTGTTCATTTTTGTTGCCATCAGAAAGTATAATTGAAGCTAATAATACTTGCTGTTATAGTATGTTGACAATAGGAACTTAAGTTGTTGCCAAAAGTAAGAGATTTGTACATTATTTTATTGAAGCTGGATAGAAATTTTCCAATTTTGGTCCACAAAACGTCTAAATACACCAACTGGGAAGCTAGCACATTCTTAGCTGTGTTGGAATTAAAATGGAAGACAAAAGTCCATAGATTTTGCAGTGGATATAATGCTTGCCTTGTCTTCTTGCCCTTCCTCTCACCCACTGTCCCAACCCTTCTCAGAACCAAAGCTAAAAGACTCGAATCCTTTGAAGTGGCCTGAAAGAAATGTTCTACAGAACTTGGAAAATTCTGAAAAGATTAAGCAAAGAACAAGGTAACATTAAACATTTATGCCTATGAGCGTGTAGCTGTCATGTGAATGTAGCTTTCCGCTCATGGATTTTATTTTCCTCGTAGAGTTTCTGAACAGCTGTTGGGCCATAAAAATGGCCAGAAGGACTCAGCATTACTTGATGCTAGAGAGATGCTTAAATACTTCACTGCAGAAGGATTGCCAGTTGGAGATCTGCAGCCCTTACACATTCCAAAAAGGTGGAGTAAAACCCTCCTCTTGAACATGCAACCGCACATGCAGTTGACTCAGTTGAGAATCTTAAGTAGCTACAAATTCTAGTTCTTCTGTTGGAACGTAAATTCTGCTGGGAGCGTTCACACGTCGATACTGATGTTGCAAATTCACAATTTTCCAACAGTGTGGTCTCGTGAAGCACCTCTAATAATTTAATAGACACTGGTTCTAATAGTGTAGTACAACACCAAAATAGAGGGAGTCGAGCTATTCTCCAAAGCGTCCGCAGGCATCACAAGAAGCAACGGATAGAAACTAATCAAGGAGAGAAGCAACCTAGAACTGAGGAGAAATTTCCTGACAGTCAGAACAATTAATCAGGGGACCAATTTGCCTCCAGAAATTGTGGGTGCTCCAACACTGGAAGATTTTAAGAAGAGACCAGATAGCCATTTGTCCGAAATGGTATAGGGTTTCCTGCCTGAGCAGGGGGTTGGACTGGATGACCTCCAAGGTCCCTTCCAACTTTACTATTATGATTATGATGATGATTAAATAGGAAGGAGGAAGGCATATTTGCTGCCTTGAGTTATTCATATGAGTATTTATACAGTAGTAAAGACATAAAGCAATTAAGGGATAAAAATCTAATAATTACATCTACAGTATGTCACTTACCTTATTTCACAGCTAGCACTGTGTGATTGTGGAGCCCTTGTCGTTATTACTGAAATCATCACTGGGCGGGAGATTAGAACCAAATTAGTTCAAAAAGTGACAGCAGTTAATCAACTTTGACCAATTTTGGAAACTAAACAATGTTAGAAATAATAGAAAAAATTTGTAGCTAGGGTGGTAGACGTTGGGGGGGTGGTCTGTTCTCCGGGCTTGCTGTTTAGAACATTTTGTCACCAGGCTAGGTGACATCCTCAGCGGGACTTTGGTTGAAACATCTTGAACAAAAATCATTGGCCATGTCAGCACACTGCAGGCACACAAATTCATCAAAATCTGGTATTCTACCAACGGATCGATCAACAAACATATTGATTTGGAGCCAGCCTACGAACTCATAAGGAGCCATATTGCTAAGCACATTGATTTGTGCTTTAAAAAAATTGTAAGGCGCCCTGAGTCTTCGGAGAAGGGCGGGATATAAATGGGATTAAAATAAATAAATAAATAAATATTAATTGAGCGACCAACCAACCAACCATGGCACCGACCACCTCTTCACTTGGTAACCTTCACACAGCATCACCAATCAGTCTCATGGCATGAGCAGCCAGTCACATGACCCACTGGCTACATCACCACATGAAATCAATAAAAGTGAAGAAGAACTGAAACGAGACACTTCAACCGAAGTCCCGCTGAAGATGTTACCTAGCCTGGTGACAAAATGTTTGGAAGCTAAACAGCAAGCCCGGAGAACAGATTGCCACCAACCGTAAACAATGTTAGCCCTTGTTTAGTATTTGGGACTGTCATCCACAGTTGTTGGTCAAATTAGGTTTTTAAAAACAAATTCGGACGTTGTCTGGATACAGCCATATCACAGTTAAGGTGCAGATGTTGCTTTGGTTCCCAGTAAGCTTCTGGGTACAATTCAGTGTTGTTTTGCTTCAAAGCCTAAACATTTGCCTGCTGAGTACTTACAGGACCCTGTCCCCAAAGTAGGACCAATTTGTTTGAATATTAGTAGCTCCGGTTGGTAGTTGGGCTGTAAGTTTGATCTCCGAGTTTGGCGATTTGGCTGCAAACATTTCGTCTTCATTCGGGGGGTGGTGGAGGGGGACACGTTCAGTGAGCTTTGAATTGTGCTCCACTGTCAGAGCACTGGCCTTTACCTTTTTGTGTGATGTAAATTGGTGTGGGTGTTGTCTGGATGTTTCTGAGTCATGGTCTGGTTTCGGGCTGTTTGATTGGCTGGTTGTTGTTGCTGGGCCATGGTCCTTGAGGTTTAAGTATTGTCTGTGTAATGCAAATGGTGTTTGTTCATTTGGTTGCCTCTGAGTCATGGTCTGGTTTCGGGTCTGATTTTGGGTTGTTTTTGCTGGCTGTTGTCAGGACATGGTCTGCTTTCTTGTGGGGGGATTGTGATTTTTGCTGTGGTGTGGTGCTTGTTTGTTCTACCAACTGCTGAGAGTGAAGGAACTACTTCAACCACAATCCCGAAGGCAGCATTTAAAACGAACAAACAGGCACCCCACCACAGCAAAAATCACAACCCCCCACAAGAAAGCAGACCACATAACAACAACAGTCATCCAAACAAACAAGCCGAAACAATGAACAAACACCACAGACAATATTTAAACACCAAGGGCCATGGCCCAGCAACAACAACCAGCCAATCAAACAGCCCGAAACCAACCATGACTAAGAAACATCTAGTCAAACAACACCCACACCAATTTAAAGGCCAGTGCTCTGACAGACGAGCACAATTCAAAGCGCACTGAACATGTCCCCCCAAATGGAGATGAAGTGTTTGCAGCCAAATCGCCAAGCTCGGAGATCAAACCCAACAGCCCAACCAATTTGTCTAGTATCATTACCTCAGGTGAGGGTGCTTTGGAGGCCTCCATCATAGGATGTCAACTTGGCGTGAGATGTCATGCCCTAAGCTTCCCCTCGAGGCTCTATGATGATTAAGTGGTCAAAATGGAGTTCTTGCAAAGGGTCTTTCAAGGCTGTGTTTGCTTATATTGGAACATTGTATTTGATTCTTGTAATTACCACAGCCGTTTTATTTTTATTGTATTTTTCATCTTTATATGTTTATATCCTGCCTTTATTATTTTTATAAATGGCTCAAGGCAATGAAAGCATAACATTCCTTCCTCCTATCTTCCCCACTACAACCCTGTGAGGTGAGTTGGGCTGAGAGAGAATACTTGTCCCAAGATCACCCAGCTGGCTTTCATAACTGAGGCAGGACTAGAACTCACAGCCTCCTGGCTTCTATATATTTTTATGGTTGTAAACCTTCCAGGAGTCATTGGATTCTGATGGTATATAAATGAGAGAAATACACATTAATATAAGCAGACAGCAAATCAGATGACCTTCAAATGAGTTTTCAAAGTATGCTGCTAATGAAAATGTTCCCATTCCTATTGTTAAACTGTATTTTTTTTGCCTATAAAGAAGCAATAACTTTAATTTCAGGTGAATTCTCTATTTTTTTTGTAGTGACAGTGCTTTTTTGACACCTGAACTGACACCTCGAAAATTGAGAGCTTTACCATTTGAAAAAGCTGCTGGCTGCCATTATCATGGTCTTGAGTAAGTTCCCTCAGAATACTGTGAATTATTTTCTCAGCCTTCTCACTCAGCACAAATCAAGTTTTAGACAATATTTAAACCTTAATATAACAATATCTACCAGTTCTTTTCACATTTGGATATTTAATGCTTGAAATCAAAAAGTAATGTCTTGATTTGAATGCACGCTTTTATAAAGGCAAATACCAAATATGTTCTGACAATGTTTTCAGTTGAAAGTAGAGCAATTAACCTTGTTTATTTGAATTTAATGCTTTTTAATGTCAAAAGAGAAGTGGGAAAAAGCAACCTGGCAGGTCCCTTACTCTTCTTAAACTTCTACATAAATAAACCAAACATCAAGAGGCATAAAGAGGCTCGCCCTCAAACCAAATGTTTTTTTCCCCCCTCCAAACACTTTGGAATGTTTTAGAGCAACTGCTTTGGTAGCTGGATGTTTTAAAGTTGCTCTCCTTTCTCAGGAGTCAAGGAAAGGGAGTTAAAAGAGGAGGAAAAAGGAAAACATAGGCATTTATTGTGGACTTTAAAAATAGGGTGCCTTTTCATATTGATTTTGGTTTATTTACGCTCTGGTGTCACAACGTCATAGAGATATCTGTATTTCATACAGGCCTCTCTCTCTCTCTCTCTCTCTCTCTCTCTCTCTGTGTGTGTGTGTGTGTGTGTGTGTGTGTGTGTATCGAACTCTGCTGTGGGCAGAGTTTGCCTGCAACATTGCATTCTAACCACTGTACCATCCTTAAAACTTGACAACAAAACTTAATTATATATTATAGTTTCAGCTTTGTTGTCAAGTTTCCAACCCTTTTCTGACAAATAGATAGTGAAACAGAACATGAAGAATTCAAAAGCATGCTTTTATTTTTGGAACTGGGATTCTATCTCCATTTTGTATTTAGTTCCTTGAATAGGTTTCTTTCCCTTTAGCCTCATCATTTTGCCTTCAGGTATGTTGGCCTTTGGAGACAACCACCCCCAGCATGCTCAGCCAGTATGGGAAATGACAGTTTATTTTTATGACTCAGTCTTTTTTAGGTACACATATGATTTTATCCAAATTCAAGGGCTTGAATCTCTGGTCAGGTAGCAGAGGGATCGACTCATACAGATTGCCAATATATTTGATTGTATTGATCTTTTTGTTTGTATTATTTATGGTGGTTCAACTGCTCAGAAATGCAGGTGAGAATGGAAGGGCAATATGAAACTGTTTTAAGCAAATAAATGGTGCCATCCACAGTAGGAAGTGCATTGACTCATTGGAAGCTTTGTATATTTGCCTTCTTTTAGCAATAGCACTTAGACTTATATATCACTTCATATAGACTTCATATATCACTTCTTTACGAGTGTTACAGAGTCAGCATCTTGCCCCCAACAATCTGGGTCATCATTTTACTGAAGGATGGAAGGCTGAGTCAAACTTACGTTGGTCAGGATCGAACTCCTGGCAATGAGCAGAGTTAGTCTGCAATACTGCACTAACCACTGTGCCAACACAGCTCTTTTAAACATTAAAGAATGAACGTTATTGAATTGGAATCACTTCATGATTGAGAGTCCTGTAAGACCATGGCTAGTCCAAAGTTTATCTGCTTAGCTTCATAGAGATTTCAGCTTGAGATCCAGATCCTATTCTACCTACTCTTTATGGCTAGCAGAAAATTACTATTTCAAAGTAAAAATGATTTTTTTTACAGTTGTCTAAAATGTGAAGTGAGATTTGACATGTTATGAAATTCATAGATGATCCGTGAGTTTATTTATTCTGTTTCACAGCAAACAATTAGCTTCCTTCTAAAAAAAAGAAAAGTTCATAGTAATTACTGTCTTATTTATTTGTTTATTAATAAATTTATATGCTGCCCATCTTGCTATCCAAAGCGGCTCCGGGTGGCTTACAATGCAGTAAAAATATAACTATAAAACAATGAAAAATATGAAAACAATTTAAAATTCCCAAAATTAAATCCAGGCTAAAAACCCCCACAAGGGCTTGCATGGATTGAGAATGTTATCTTCTCTATCACTCCACCAATTACCTGTAGCCTAAGGCCAACTGGCAGGACCGTGTTTTAAGATCCTTCCAGAAGGCTAGAAGAATGGGGGTGGATTTCACCTCCACTGGCAGGATGTTCCACAGGGATTTGAGTAAGAGAAACAAGAAAGATATTCCTCTATGGCAAGAAGGGGATAAAGTTTTTCTTCATTTCAGAAGCCCAGACTTTCTGCTATACTGGTGATTCCAAAACTGTTTTTAATGTTGGTTATTAGATACTGCCTTGACAACAGAAGATCTTTGGAAAGAGACGGGGAGTTTGCTGAACTTCAATCTCGGCTTATCCGTTTTGAAACTCAGACCACCTGCACGAAGGAGTCTTGCCCTGTGCCCTGTGTCTTGAGTCCCCTGCCATCCCCGGCAGTTTTGTCTGAGCCTGGAAGTGTCCCTGATGGGGAACATTCACAAAGGGAACTCCAAATGGAGACATCTAAGCTAAAACGGAGATCGAAAGATCTAGAGAGCTTTTGTTCCAACAAAAGGTAATACACTATATAAAAATAAATAGAACTGAGGTATTAGAGACTGGACATTCACCCGTCTGAGACGGTATAGGTTCTCCTGCTTGAGCAGGGGGCTGGACTAGAAGACCTCCAAGATCCCTTCCAGCTCTATTCTATTCTAGGACTGAATTTCATTTCTTTCCTTTCTTAATCACTGCTTAACGTAGCTGTTATGCAATGTTTTTCTTCTTTCCTATCATTTTTTTTCAGCTATAACCCACAGTGTAACATGTCTTATATTGAAGTAAGTGGCATTTTCCTAATCCCTATTAGGAAATCGAAAAATCTTGTGCAATGCTAGCCGAGGGTAGCCTGCTCAAGGGTGGTTCCATTTAGTTATTTGTGTCATATGTCAAAATAGATATATCTTCATCTGGAGACCAGGTTGGGGACAGCTGGTCATGGAGAAAATCTTATTTAATGTGGCCACTAAGAGTTGACAGTGATTTGATGGCTCATAATATTTTACTTTTGCTTTCAGGCTGATAATTTTGATAGATGTCAATACTGTGATATTTTCAAAATAAATCCAAGCCAGCATAAATACATTTTCTTTAAAAAGGTACATTACTCTTGTTTCAGATTACTGCAGTCTGAAAGTACAGATTCTGTCTTGTCCCAGGCGAGCAGGATCAGCAGGGGTCGCCAAGCAGTTGTCCCAAAGCAGTGCTTGAAGGCTTCAGCCTCTCTGCCCTTCGCGGTTGTCAAATCTTCTCAGAATTGGGTGGACAAAGTAACTTCCAGCAGCAGTTCAGCAAGCCAGAACTGTAATGAGTCAGAGACACCAAAGCCCAGGAAGGAATCAAGATCTCAGAAGCATACACGGGTAAAGAATGTTTCAAGATAATGTATATACTTTCATTTCCAGCTGTTTTTGCTTTGCCTAAGCAATGTGATAGCTTGATGGGTTTTTTTGAATCATAAATCCAGCAAATTTCACCTGGAAATCCTTGAGCTATATGGAGAGCAGATACTGCCCCATGACAGAATGCAAACATTTAGGACCACTTCATAAATTTGAATCTCATATGCTTCTTGAGAAAATGTTTTCTCCCTAAATTAGGAATAATTTATGTACAGAAGACTGTCACATAGTGTTTCCCAAACTTGGCAACTTTAACACATGTGGACGTCAACTCCCAGAAGTCCCCAGTCATGTCTTAAAAGTTGCCAAATTAATCTATGATGTAGCTTTAAATAATTAACTCAAAAAGATGGTGAACAAAGTCCAGTCAATTATGTTCTTGAATGATCAAAATGAATCTTTTATTCATATTCCTGTGAATCTGTTTTCATCTTCAAGCAAAGGAATCAATACATTGTTAATTAATTTACCTTAGGCTCACTTTATAGAAGAGTTTTTCTTCTTGGCATTGAAAACAATTTTAGGATGACACTTAAAATGTGAATATAATTGAACAAATGCATGTTTGCAAACTTACAAAAATCCCAAATATGTTTGTCAGTGATACTTTATCAATTGGTGTTTGATTGTAAGTCCTGATTCAGGGTTCACTATAATGGTGAACAACCTAATCCATGGGTCATTGACTTTCAACCTCAATTGGGGTCAGAATTTCCATTGCTAAGAAAGGAGATTGTTAAATGAATCATGCCCAGTTTTACAACCTTTTGCACAGTTGGTAAGCAAATCACCACAGTTGTTAAACGAATTGTGTGATTAAATAAATTTGGCCACCTCCATTAACTTTACTTGTTGGGAGTCCAGCTGGGAAGGTTGCAGAAATAGTGATCTTGTGATTCTGGGACACTGCAACTGTTGTAAATACATGCCAGTTGCCAATGCACAAATTTTGATCATGTGACTTGGGATGTTGTGATTGTTAAGTACAAGGACCGCTTATAAGTCACTTTTTTCAGTGCCACTTTAACTTGGAATGAGTGCTAAGGGGATGATTGTAAAGTAATGGATTACCTGTATCCTGAAATTATACTGGCTAATTTTCATTTGCGATTTCTCCTCCCCCCCCCCTTTGGAAATTGGGGCTAATTTTAAGGCTGGGAATGGAAGCAAGCCTCCATCAGGCAAAGCAATCCTAGTCACCCCTTTCTCCAAGTGGAATTTTTCTGGTGACATCACGATACCACCAGCAGGCCTTCTCTGGCATGCTGGCAACTCAAGAGGTTGATCTGCAGTTTTCAACCTAGAATATATTAACGGTTACAGTAATTGGTGCCTTTGATCTGTTGAGACTGGCTCTTGAAATTAAAATAGGCCTATTTTTTCTTCCCAAGATGCTGAAGGACGTAGTGATGAGTATTCTTGAGAAGCATGGCATTGCTAGAGACCACAAGTGCTTCACAACATGCAGTCAACGTTTATTTGAAATATCCAAGTGTTACTTAAAGGTACTCAAATGTTCTCTTTCCATGCACAAAATACCAGATGATCAAGTTGTGGAATAATAGGTTTTTGATGGATGGCTTAAAGGGAGAATAAAAATATAATTACGGTTGTATGTCGAGGATTACTTGTACCAGTCTTCTGCCTACGGGTGCAACCATTCCACAATGTGGCAGTTTTTCTCTGGATGTGGTGCATATCCTGTTGCTGCATATTTAAGTTTGCAACTCCTGATTTTACACAAGTATGTAACAACATCCGTTCTGATATGACTTTACGGTTGGATGTAAACATTTGGGAATTGAACTACATAACAATGTAGGAGACTAAAGATTCTGATGCAAACAAAAAATGGTAAGGAAACTTAGTTGACAAGACTAAACTACAATGATAAATGGGTTTTGTTGGTCTGCAGAATTTCTAAATTAAGACACCTATACAGCTATTTACTATTGAAAATGTGAGAAGGTAGTGTTATTGATAAGAACATTATTCTTCCTTGCAATCTTAAAGGTTTGATTAATAAACCAGTACATTTTGAAAGTAATATATTTCATATTTAGGATTTGAAAACATCTCGAGGTCTTCTGGATGAAATGAAAAAAGCTGCTAACAGCAATGTTCAACAGGTAAGTAACGGTTGTCTGGTCTGTGTTACAAGTAATTGCTCCTTAGAATTGGCTTCGATCATTTATCAAAGTTTGGCTTTATGAATTAGGTTAGCTCATCTCAAACTGCCGCAAGCTGGTTGAATCTGAAAGAGGGCTGACTCATCCCTTTAATGATGATTTGTGGGAGGCATCTGAGTAGCACTACACAGTCCTTGTTCATTGCCTAGCAGAAGAATTGCTTATTTTAGGGGTTACAAGGGTTTTTTTTCCTTTAGAAAGGCCACCAATTAGGAAGAACTATTTCAACATCTAATATATGTTCTTGAACTTTAGGATGCAATAAGCCTTAAGTGTTTGTTTTCTACAGGTATTTCTATTTTTAATTACATTTTCTGGTGCTTATTTACAGGTCATTAATTGGGTTTTAGAAAAAAACAAGGAGAAGTGACATATGCAAGTGCAGCCCAGAGAACAACTTAAAATGCCTTGTTGGTAGATGTGCCTAAAGATTGGTAGTGTCTGCCATACGATGCCTCTGAGATAATAAAATTAAACTTGAAGTTATTTGTGTTGTAAAAAGTTTTTACTAGAATAAAAAGCATTCCTTAAGCCATCTTTCCTGTCTGCATGATTTTAAAGTCGCTTAGCTCTGTAAACGTAAATTCTTTATTATATTCAAATATGCAGAATGCTTGATTAAATTAGACAACAGTCTGTTTAAATAAACTTAAGTATTGCTTAACAAGTACTTTTTAAAATCAGGCATTTCATCTGTTTTAAAGGTGGGGGACACATGAAATTCTAGGAAAATACCATGACTGTCAGGAAAAACTACTTTGAGTTGTTGCAAGTTCCAACCCACTCACTTTGCAAGACAATAAAATTATCCAGATTAAAAGAGCAACTTTGTCAAGATTTTAGGGAAAAAAGGTAGAATAACTCAAAACACTAAGTATTTAAATTCAGTTCTTGCCCTGAATTGCACTCTACCTCTCATTCTATCTGACTTGTCTTCTGTTCAAATGGATCAGGATGTTTTGCCATCCTTGAATTTGTAGATTCAGATCTTTGCATTCTTTGACCATTTTTAATTCTACAATCTGAAGGCCCTGCTTTAAATGCTGGATGTTCATAGCAGATTTCATTTTTATGGGTATGAATAAAGATCCCAGAAGGTTGGAGGGAAATCCACTTGCTAAGTTGATTGCAGCCCGTTGTTCTCAAACTTAATACTGTAATACAGTGGTTCTCAACCTTTTCTTCACCACGGACCCCCTTTAAATACCTTTTGTGGCCATGGACCCCCCAAGACTCAAGATTTAAATCAGACATGTCAAACTCGTGACGTCGCGCAACGTATCGGGACGGTTTTGCCATTGCTGGCAATGGGGTGGGCGCAGCTTCCGGATGATGTGTCTGGCCCATGAGCCGACAGTTTGACACCCCTGATTTAAATCATAACATTTCTTCAAGCCTTAGTAGACCCCGTGAAGATATTGAGACGCCCCCCAGTGGTCCATGGACCACAGGTTGAAAACCATTGCCGTAATATATTTGTGTGAAATGCCATGAAGTTGATACTCCTTTCAGTGAACTTAACTACCGAACAATAGTGGTTTAGTAAGAGAACTTACCTCGAATAATTATTCCCATTCTGTGAAATCAGTACTTCACTGTTTTTTTTTTTACAATTTTTAGTCGTAAAAATTGTAAAAAAAAAACCTGAGCAAAAATCTGACTTTCTTCTTGTCAAATAAATTATCACCTCACAAAAAAAAAATCCAATAAGTGACACTTTATTAAATATAGTCTTTTTTTCTCCCTCTTGAAAATATAAATATTGTAGATTAAATTCTTATAAATCTGGGGTAGTTCCATTGAATTCATTCTGTCAACCCCATCTAAAGTAACCGCATCTAGAGTCGTTCAAAATCTGTATTTGACTATAAATATATATATATTTCTTTTTGCAAATTAGTTGTTCGCTTCTTCATGTGATTTGAGCACCGTACAATACATAACTAATGAATAAATCCGGATTATATACAAAGCAGATATATTATTCTAATGGGGGTTGTTAGATATTGAAAGTAGCAGTACAATAGAATTTACATATGCATGAACTTTTCCTAAAATACACAATATTTACTTTATACTCTGGCTTTTGCTCATTCACAATAATAAATACTGCCATGGAAGGAACTTGAAAATCCTGCTACATTGGAAAGGGTTGATTTCCCCCCCACACACACAAAATGCCGTTTAAATCACAAATTTTGTACGTCATTCTTTCACTGACAGACACAAACCAATGGAAATTTCATATCAGTAAAAATATATTTATTTTAGAGAGACCTCTGTGTGTGTGTATATATATATATATGGAAGCTTAGGCACAAAATGGGCATATAAAGATAATGTAGGCTTCTGCAGGTGTAAAATCTTAGTTATGGTTAGCCCAATCTTGGGTTTTTTTAAAATTTCCAACCTTGTTTCAAATATTCCCCAAGATTACCTTAATCGCATTTAAGAATTAACACAGCAGCCTTTATGAATCCTATTTAATCAAATTATATGAAACCTTAGATTAATTACTTCAGGGAGGATGTAATGCTGCAGAGAATTTTTTTCAAATGCAGTTGAAAGCAAGCATAATTTATATATTTACACTTAGCTTCCATTTTTTTTTAATCCTCATACAAAATTTCATTTGTAATCTGTAGGTAGCGTGGAAATATGGATTCAGGTTGAGAATTCAGGGGCATTTCCCCAATTGACCACATATATCTAAGCAACCCTAAAAACTTCCTTATTTACTATGGCCCATGAATAAAAAAAAACCACAACTGAAGTTAATTTGTATCTCTGGGCATCCATATTGCAAGTATTTTTTTACATTTTTTTTGGCCTTTTGATATAGAAATTATTTTTTTAAAGTTTCATATATCTGACAATCATTTAGCAGGTTATTAAGAAGCTAAGCAGAAGAGGACTTGGCTTGTACCTGGGTGGAAAAACCACAAATAAAGCTCTATAGCTGGAGATCAGATTGGGTGAAAGCATTTCATAAAGACAACCGTACAGATACTCCTTGACTTATGACCGTAATGGAGCCTGGCCATCATAATTGTAAGTTATGATGATGGGAAAGCGGGTCACGCACTGGACCGACTCAATTTTATAACTGTTCTGGCAGTTGTTAAATGACCACAGATGTCGTGAAGTTTGCTAAGGGCCAGTTTTGCTAAAAATGAAGTAAATGCCAGTTTTCAGCAAAAACATTCTCATGAACCATGGGATGCTGCAAATAGCCTTAATTATGGCTTAACTGCCAAGTGCCTGAAATGCAGTCACGTGACTGGGGGAAAAGGCCATTAGAACTTCAGAACAGGGCCATGTGTAGCCCTGATCATAAGCTGAGGACTATCTGTATGGCATGTCCATATTGCAGTCAAAAAGAGTACATGGATGCATCTATCAAGTTGAGTGCCACTTTAAAAAGATGAAAACAAGGTTAAAATGACACTTGAACAGCAGTTCAGGCTGTTGCTGCTGCGATTGATTGCCCTTGTCCTCTAAAACAAGACAGAAAAGATAAAAGCTCCCTAATGCCTTGGGTTTAATTCAGCGAATGCCAGTCACCAGGATGAGGCCCTGCTGCTAAGATTCAGCCTACGCCAAGTTTCAGAGCTCCCAAACTACAGACCACAACATTCAGATGCCCGTTAACTGCCACAACACAAAATTTTAAAGATCTCAACTAGTTAGACTTGATCAGCTTTGGGTTCTTCTAGCTAAACATTGTTAAGAGCAGCTGATGAAAATCTTGGAAAATGACCGTTATCTCCTTTCCTTGGTAGAATATGCTGAGTATGGGTGGTAGGGGAAAGTCTAGATGACACATAATTTATGTCTCTCCTCCTTGATGTAGAGCCACGAGAAAAGGGGAAAGACCTTGGAAGGTGCAGAAGGTTCTCTTCCCTACTTAGGTGAGGTCTCCAGAACATCGGTGGAAAAGATACCCCATGATGTTGCTCTGATTTTTGCAAGTTGGATCTGAGTGATTAATAAAGGACAGCGCACTCGCCAATTTGAACCTGTTTTCTGAGCTTTAATAGCCACTCCTTGCTTCCTCTCTGCATTAGGTGTTTTGTATGGATCTTCTAGATGAGGTTGATGTTCCTCTTCTTCGCCTTGTTCCCGGTTTTTTCCACACAGCTGATTGCTATGGCTTGTGTCCTAAATTACTCAGGCTTCATGGGCAGTGCCTCTGTATCCCTTCTATCCATATTTCTTCAGCAACTTCCTCTGTCTCCTGGAGGCTGCTTCTGCCTTCTTCCTCATCACCAAAATGTCTCCTTTCCTTTAGACGGGTCTACAGCCAAATGTTACAAAAGGGTTTGTGGACAGGGCAAGAGAATTACAAGCCACAAAATGCACGAACCAAAATTCCACTGACAACATCACATATGAACTACAGTTCAGCCACTCTGGACCACTCTGAAATGCATTTCCTCTTTTCAAGGTGTTTATCGTTTCCATTGCTTTTACTGTACTTCCACTGTAATGTTTTAAAATGTATGATGCATACCAGATTCCACCTCCCTGCCCACCTTCACAAGTTTATAACTGTTAACTGAACAACTGCAATCTTATAAAACTTACATCATTTGGATTTTATCACTTGAATTTGCCTTGTTTTTTCAACAAATTCTCAAAAGTATCCTGTGTCTATGAAGTATGTTATCTAAAGATATTTCTAAGATGTTGCTCCAAGTTTGTCCACTCAAGAGTTCCTTTTTATGGCTAGTTTGATAAAAGTCAGCAAACTCAGTCTGCCTACAGCAGAGTTTCCCAAACTTGGTATCTTTAAGATATGTGGACTTCAGAATTCCCCAGCCCAAGGAAATTCGGGAAGTTGAAGTCCATGCGTCTTCAAGTTGCCAAGGCTGGGAAGCCGTGGTGTACAGCAACTTGAGCCCTGACCGTGTGAGTTACACAAATTGATTGTGCTCCTTATTAGAAAAAGGATAGAGTGGACTGCAAATTCACCCCTTCTCTTGACAAGCAAACTACTAGTTTGTACACGGATAAGTTTTTTGTGCTTTTTGAGAACTGATAGTTTGGCGAGAAACTATGTAGCACATAGGGTTCGTTTTAAAAAATCCTGATTTTGATGGTAACTATCTACTTAGCGTTTACTTTTCAGTGGTTTTCAGATTTCCCGCTCTGTAGGATTTCTATCCACCTTCTATCCAAGGTGCTGTTTCTCTGCACCTTGCAAAGGATTTAGAATATGTTACCTGTTTACAAAAACAGCCTGATCTACTTAGAGGTAAATAGAGAGTGCATTTTAAAGGGTTAGGGCAGGGGTCGGCAACCTCGGCTCTTTTATGACTCGTGGACTTCAACTCCCAGAATTCCTGAGCCAGCTATGCTGGCTCAGGAATTCTGGGAGTTGAAGTCCACGAGTCATAAAAGAGCCGAGGTTGCCGACCCCTGGGTTAGGGGGAAAATGATGAAGGGGAGAAGGGAAAAACGTAGCATTCACAGAAGCTACTCTACCCTCACCAAGTCTTTTCATTGAAAAATTGCTGAATCTTCTAGGGAAGCCCAGACATTCTCAAAACCCAAGATGGAACGTACTGCTCTAGAAACATACATAGAGGCACACTTATGAATCCAAAATGCTATCATACAGCATTCCTCTCTGACTTCTTAATCACTCAATTTTTGGCTTTATTCAGAGCAATCACCGTTGTTTCCCTTGTAACATGTTTTAGTTGAAGCAAATATTATGACTTTTATTCTTCAGAGCCCTGATTATTATATTTGATCAAAACATCGACTTTGCCCTCCCCCCCATTTGAACTTCAGGTCATCTGCGGAAGAGTTTATATGTTCTCCTAGTAGCTCCCAGTGTTGACAACGTGTTGGGAGATTTGGACTTGAATAGTTCCTTTTTTAAAAAAAATTCATTTTTTGTTCTTGCCAATGACAAGACAATTTATGCTACCAATCCAAGTCTTGTAATCTTGGCAAAAAGGAATGAATGAATGATGAATACGATCGGCTTTGGACAGGAATGAAGGTCCAGTTGCTGAAATCGGAAAACAAAGAGACAAGGAGTTATTGTGTGTGCTTAATTCTGGACTGGGTCCAGAATTTGTTGCCCAAGCCACCAAATATTTTAGTTGAAATATAGCACTGTGAATTTCTCAGCATTATGCCTGAAGCTTTGGCAAATACAGTGACACCTTGGTACTTGACTGCTTCAAAACTCGTCAAATTTGGTTCTCGATGCATTTTGATGTGAAAATGTTGTCCCAGTACTCCGTCTTTGTTTACTACTCAACGCACTGTTATAGGAAGAGGGGAACAGGTGTGGGGAACAGACAGGAAGTCAGCCATGCTGGGAAGGATGCTGCAAAAGGAGGTGGGTGGCCACAAAGAGAGGACAGGAAGTTGGCCATGCTCAAAAGGTCGTTGTCATAGGAAAAGGGACAGATAGAAAGTTCTTCTCAGCAGAAACAAAGGCTGACGTGATACGTCACATGGTTTGTTTGGGACTCATCCTTTTTAGTACCTGTCGCACCTCCCAGAACAAATTAAAGCCAAGTACCAAGGTACCACTGTAACAGCATTTTGAGGCCACAATAGATTATTTAATAGCATAATTCAGGCATGTTACATCAGGAATGATCTTAAAAGACAGAAATAAGAGTCACTATCAAGGCAGTTGCCAGATAAGTAAGCCTTGAGTCCTAGCCCAAGAAAATAACTTGAAAAAAAAGACTCAAACAAGCCCCTCCCTAGATAAAGGAGAGCACATTCAAACTTACAAAATTCAATTACTATATCTGTTTCAGTAAAAGTAGTCTTGACCTAATCTGGTCTATGTGTAGGGCTGAGATATGATTACAATTGTAATTCTACTGTGACTATATTCATGGAACTATATTAGGAAATCAAGAGACGAGATGTGAGGGAGAACCAATCTAGCATTTTATTCTGTTTGCTGATGGGGACAATGGGGAGCAGGCTGTCTATCCAAAATCCAACTGAATTCAGAGACCATGAAAAGAAAGATAATAATAATAATAATTTTATTTATATACCGCCCTTCTCCCGAAGGACTCAGGGCGGTGATAATTTTACACTCAATTCTAGTTGTGAATTTAAGGAACAGGAAAGCGTATTCCTGTCTGTATGTAGGGTTTCCATATGTGAAATGGCCTTTCACCGAAAGAAATGTTCCCTTGGAAAGAGGTAGGACTGCAAAATATGATTCAAGGAGTAGATGATGCTCATCAGCCTTTTCCAAGCTCTATAGAGTGCCTCCAGATCAGTAGGGTCAGACTTTTTTTTTTGTAATTATGGAGTTGTCTATGTGACGGAGAGAATTCTTTTGTTTTATACTGCAGAGAATATCCATGGATAATAATTTTAACCATTCAAGGGATCATTCATTAATGACTAGGAATGCTGCCATGAAATGTGCTTTTCCTGCTGCTTCACAGAACAGCTAATCTGTGGGGATCGTGTTTTCTAATAATCAGATGCCACATGTCTATGGAGATTCTCAGTCATCCAGGTCACAGTTGTCCCAAACATCTTCAGAGAAAAACAAGAAAGTCTTGAAAAAACACCTTTGGCATCAGATGCTACAAATAATAACAATCTTCATCCCCAGCTATGTTGCAAAACAAATAATCCAGCACACTTACAATTTCACCTTCCTTTCCTCCAAAGTCCAAATAGAGCATCCGAATCCCATCATCTGAAGATGATTTTAGCTTCTCGTAGGGATGCTGGAAGATGGTTTTGGCAAAGGCACCAACTTGGGGTTCAGTTGTGAGGGAAAATCCATGGTCATAATGGATGGTCAAACGGCACTCCTGGTTTTTATACATGCAAGCTGAAGAAGGAAACAGGAACAAACAGGATTTATGGCACTTTAGAAGAATGATAGTGCTAATAAAAGATTATGAGGCCACTCTGATGTTGGTAGTAGCTTGGGGATTAATAGGAATGCTAATGAGTTCCCTGCTAATTGGAAAGAAGTTCCAATGATTGTAACAATGAGGTTAATATAGCACAAAGGTTTCAGCACAGCTGACCGTGCAGCATTAAAAAGTGGTAGGATCCACAGTGTAATAACAATTGCTGTCTGTGTTTAATTAAAAAGGGAGTTGGGTATCTTGTAAGATCCCTGAATCAGGTTTCTCAACCTTTGGGAAACTACTACAGTCAAGGACATGGAGTAAAGTGTAAACTTTCAGCAAATAAGAGAGGTTTAGCAATTGATCTTGCTTTTCAAAATTTCTAGATGCCAAGACAGCTCTTGTGATAGCCAAGGATTTATTGATAACATTACATTTAGGTAAAAGGTAAAGGTTCCCCCGCACATGCGTGCTAGTCATTTCCAACTCTAGGGGCTGGTGCTCATCTCCGTTTCAAAGCCGAAGAGCCAGCGCTTGTCCGAGGACATCTCCGTGGTCATTTGGCGGCATGACTAGATGCCAAAGGCGCACGGAACGCTGTTACCTTCCCACCGTAGTGGCCCCTATTTTTCTACTTGCATTTTTACGTGCTTTCGAACTGCTAGGTTGGCAGAAGCTGGAACGAGTAACAGGCGCTCACTCTGTTACGCAGCACTCGGGATTCGACCCGCCAAACTGGCAACCATCCGATCGACAAGCTCAGTGTCCTAACCCACTGAGCCACCGCGTCCCTTAACACTACATTTACATCCTGCCTTTCCTTGACACAGGAGTGAGTGTTCTTGTCCTCATTTGATCCTATGTCATCTCAAAAGGACCAACTTGTGAGGAGGCTGAGGTACTGACTGCCTCAAGCCAAATTGTAAGCTCTATAATGAAGTGTCATGTCACAGATGGACATTCAATCCACCCTACAAAACTCCCTCTGACTCTTTTTGTGGCCTTGAACCAATAAAACTCACCTCGGTTCTCTGACTAGGCCACTACAGAGGTAGAGAGAAAGGGACTAGGACTAGGCCAGGGGTAGGCAAGCTCGGCTCTTTTATGACTCATGGACTTCAACTCCCAGCTGGCTCAGGAATTCTGGGAGTTGAAGTCCATGAGTCATAAAAGAGCCGAGCTTGCCTACCCCTGGACTAGGCCAATTGCTCTGCTCTCAATTTCTCCTCAATGTCCCTCTTATCAGGCTGCCTGAATTGTTTTAATCTCCAGGAAAAAAGAAACAACTGTTGTTGACTTTAGTCTTTTCTCCTCCCTCCCTCCCTCTTCTTCTTTATATCTTTTAAAGTGCAATTCTGAGCCCAGACCATTGATCAAAGTATTTAAACAAAACAACAGTCCAGACTAGCATTCTTAAAAGATCTGCCATCTAATGTGAGCAATAGATGTTGGATGGCGTTGATTTTGCTCTTTAACCAGTCATTCCAAACTGCAAAAGAGTCCTTTCAACACCATCTAGTTTATTGACGAGGTCTCTTTCTTGCTACTGGCAGAAGCCAGGGAGGTCCGTCTACCAAGATTCATCCTGCTCTGGGAGAAATTGATTGCCAAGAAGCTTCTCTGCAGTTGATTTACCTGTTGTGACTTCCACAGAGAGTTCAGTTGCGTTGTGGCAACCTTGAACTAGGCTCCGGGTCCACAGTGAAAGGTCTCTGCTAGTCTCGGTTTTGAAAAGATGGCTCTCAATCCCTTGTTGTGTGCCCGTTCGAGTGGCAAAGGACAAATCTACCCCAGACTGTGGAGACCCCTTCCCGGGTCCTGAATGTACCAACCTGAAAACAAATTTAAGAACCAACACACATTATTAGGGAAGCAATCTTAGTGGGAGAAAGACAGTTTCACTGGAGATCCCATATGTGTCTGACATTTATTCTCTTGGATTTATAGGAAACTTTTCCTTGTGACTAATCAAAATCCTTTTCCTAGAATTTTAATAAAAAGAAATATTTCCTTCCTTCCTTCCTCCCTTCTGTCTTTATTGTTTTTATAATATATAAACTTTCAATAAAACTTCATGTCTGATGGGTATTATTGTCCTATCTCAGGGGTGTCAAACTCAATTTCATTGAGGGCCGCATCAGCATTGCGGTTGCCCTCAAGGGGCCGGGTGGGTGTGGCCAGGGTGGGTGTGGCCTACTGGGTGGGTGTGGCTAGAGTGCGTATGGCCTACTGGGTGGGCGTGGCCAGCTCTACGTCATTCGCCTCAAGGCTGCCTATGGGGGCCTGGGCAGGAGTGGGACAGATCTGAGGGTCTCTGGCAGAAAGAGGGTCTCTGGGCCAGGGCCAAGGCAGTGGGGCCGTTCCCTCACTGTTTCCAGGATGGCTTCGGGGGCCACATGAAACCACTTCATGGGCCGGATCCGGCCCCCGGGCCTTGTGTTTGACATGTCTGTCCTATCTGGAAACCAGAAGCTAACAGGGAAAAAAGACCCCATCCCATTTTACAATTTATTATCTTGTTTACTAAGGTTTTTTCAGAGGACCATGTCAAAGAGGCAACTGGGAAGACATATCTGTAGAAGCTTGGTAGTCAATGCAGTTCATATATTTTTTATGTATTCAGGGATCCAAAATATTTGCTGCACATAGGTTTAACAGCATCAGAAAAAACAACAACTGAGCATTTATTAACCTGCAGCGATAAGGTATCAGAGGCCATTTCAAGGTAACTGAACAAAGGATGTAGAGTACAGAGAAAATGTGGTGAGGGAGCTGATGAGAGCTTTCGCCCACAAAGTTAACCCAGCTGGAGAAGATTTGCCAGGTCAAAGGAGCCTTTTAATGGACTGCGGTGTGCATTTAAGAGCCAGCATGCTCTAGCAGGTCACACAGTAGGTGGCAGTATCTGGCCATCTTTTCCTGCTTGGGAGTCATACAGGGTCAAACCTGGTTGTTGGTACATAGTATTTATTAAGTGCATTTGATTTACACCTGCCTTTCTGCTTGGCAAATATGCAAAGCACCCGACAATATGTGAATCAAAAAGTTTTTAAAAAATCCACGCTAACAAAGGATATAAACAACATTTGTTGAGAATGAGGTATCTTTGCAGATTTCCTAAACACAAAGTTGAATAAATATATTCCATTGTCTACGAGTAATGCATGAGAACCCCCATCCATGTGCCAGAAAGATGGATCTGTGACTGTGGGGCATCTTCAGAATGATTGACCAAAACTACTGGTCAACTTTGTTAACAGGACAAGCAGCCCCTTTGAGACTTTACAGCATAACGCCAGCACCTTAATTTTTGCCAGTAACCAACAACCAATCAGTACAGATCTTTCAAAACAGGCATTATGCTAAACCTGTACTTGAAATGTAGCCCAACTCTTATCTTTGGCCCCAACAATAATTCCCAAAAAATTTTTTCCCCAGGGACAGCCCAATCGGACTTGCACGATTGTCACGATCATTAAACCATGGATAAATCACTGCTAAGGGTGGCCAACTCAAGAAGAGTACAGGTTGGTCTACTAGTCATACTGGGCAAATACATGCCACACATTTCTTCCCCTACCACTTTCCAAGAAAAAGTCTTCTGTCATAGATAGTGTGTGTGGGTGGGTGGGTGGGGGGAAACAAAAGCATAGGCTGGATTGGAATGGCGGAAAAATATCTTTGAAAGAGGCAATGGAAAACCTTTTCTGTATTGGTGGTAAAAAAAAATAGAATATTTCTACAAACGTACCAGGAACCAAGCTAAAGAACATTATCATCATCATCATCTGGATTCACATCAGTCTTGATTCCTGGCAACTGCCTAGACCAGGGGTAGGCAACCTCGGCTCTTTTATGACTCATGGACTTCAACTCCCAGAATTCCTGAGTCAGCATAGCTGACTCAGGAATTCTGGGAGTTAAAGTCCATGAGTCATAAAAGAGCCGAGGTTGCTTACCCCTGGCCTAGACAAGTCCCTGCGGTTTTCTTGACCACATTTTGGAAATGGTTTGCCATTGCTTTCTTCCTATGACTGAGAGAAAGTGACTCTCCCAAAGCTAGTTTCATGCCTAAAGCAAGATGTCACGGAATTGCACAGCAGCTGTCCACAAAAAGTCAGAGACTACTGACACGGAACTTGTAGTTTTACAAAAATAAATGTATTTATTTTTTGCTGTAAATATAACATTTATATTTACAGCAGACAAGATAGTCAGGAATACATGAACATTCTGAGGTATGCAAAGCGTACAGAAGAAAAAAGCGGGAAAAAGGGAAACTCCCCCTTTACACCCACAGCCACCAATCACAGCATAGATTGCCTCCTCTATGTGTCAGCAGTTTCTAACTCATCAACTACAACTGTGTGTAATGGCCTATTGTACACTTTGCTGTTCCAGCTACTAAATTTAATATTCTAACACAAGACCAGCTACTAAATTTAATATTCTAACACTCTTAATGGCAGAAAGTGAAGAGGAACTGAAGAGTCTCTTGTTGCGAGTGAAGAAGGAGAGTGCAAAAGTTGGGTTGAAACTAAACATTAAGAAAACCAAGATCATGGCATCCGGCCCTCTCAATTCCTGGCAAATAGATGGGGAAGAAATGGAGGTAGTGACAGATTTTATTTTCCTGGGCTCCAAGATCACTGCAGATGGGGACAGTAGCCAAGAAATTAAAAGACGCTTGCTCCTGGGGAGGAAAGCCATGGCAAATCTAGACAGCACACTAAAAAGCAGAGACATCACCCTGTCAACAAAAGTGCGTATAGTCAAGGCGATGGTCTTCCCAGTTGCAATGTATGGCAGTGAAAGCTGGACCATAAGAAAGGCTGAGCACCAAATAATTGAGGCTTTTGAACTCTGGTGCTGGAGAAGACTCCTGCGAGTCCCTTGGACTGCAAGGCGATCAAACCGGTCAGTCCTAGAGGAGATCAACCCTGACTGCTCTTTAGAAGGCCAGATCCTAAAGCTAAAACTCAAATACTTTGGCCACCTAATGAGAAGGAAGGACTCACTGGAGAAGAGCCTAATGCTGGGAAAGATTGAGGGCAATAGAAGAAGGGGACGACAGAGAATGAGGTGGCTGGATGGAGTCACTGAAGCAGGAGGCGTGAGCTTAAAGGGACTCCAGAAGATGGTAGAGGACAGGAAGGCCTGGAGGAACGTTGTCCATAGGGTCGTGATGGGTCGGACACAACTTCGCAACTAACAACAACAACAACAACAACACAAGACCAGAACTCAAATTTCCCTGCTCCTAATGTGGAACCTTAACCATTAGACTAAGCTGGCTTTAACTTTAAGGAGGCATGGAAGATCTGGCTCAACCTTCTCCCTCTCAAACAGCCAAGTTAAAAAGACAGAACTTGTCCATTCTTGCATCTGCTCATCCACAAACCTGTGTTTTCTTGTTCCCCATTTACAAATCTTACCAAATCTTCTTTCTAACACATTCTCTCTTAAACCTTGCGTTTCTAGACACGTCCCCACAAAATAAGCGTCTCATTAAGGTTTTGCTCCACAGCATCATAACGTTCAGGCATTGATAGTTTACAAAGTGAAATTGAGAAGTCTATGTCAAGGCACTTTAACTTAGAAATCTTAATAATTGAACTCCTCGGACTTTTCTACTTTTAAAAAGATTTGGAAAATGTTTACCAAACTACAAGTTCAGACAAGAAACAGAAGGCCGCGTGGCGTGTTGTGTCAGAGCATGAGCGAGTGACGGCACCGGCGCAACCTGCCTTGCGGCCTCCTGCCACGAGCGGCAGCACCGGTGCAATGCGCCACGTGGCATCCAGCCATGAGCATCCGCAAGTGCCCACAGAAGAACTCGGGCAGCGGTGCAACAGGTGTCGGGGCGTGGGAGGCCTGGTGGCGGCAGGTAAACAGGTAAGACATCCTCCCAAAATAAGATCTGGTGCCTCTTTTGGAGGCAAAAAAAATATAAGATTGGGTCTTATTTTCAGGGAAACACATTAGTCCTCAAGCTAACATTCATTTGTTTAGTGACTGTTCAAAGTTACAACAGCACTGGAAAAAGTGAATTATGACAGTTTTTCACATTTACAATCGTTGTAACATTCCCCTGGTCATGTGATCAAAATTTGGGTACTTGACAACTGGCATGTACTTATGCCAGTTGCACATGGTCATGTGATCACCATTTGTAACCTCCCAATTTGTAACCTTCCAACAAGCAAAGTCAATGGGGGAAGCCAGATTTGTTTAATGACCGCATGATTTACTTAACAATTGGAGTTGTTAAGTAGTTAAACCTTCACAACTGTGGCAAAAAAGGATTGCAAAATGTGGCAAAAAAGGATTGCAAAATGGGGCTAAACTCTCTTAACAACTGCCTTGTCTAGCAGCAAAAATCTTGGGCTCACTTGTGATCCTAAGTTGAGGATTACCTGTATCTAAAATACCTGAAAAGAGAGTTTCTGATGTAACTGGTTATGATGATACACGGCAATTTTTCAAAGAAGAAACTGCATCTGAAGTAGATTTCCAGTCCCTCCAACTTCGACAGGTGTGTGCTTGTGGCAACTTAGTTGTTCTTTTATAAGTAGTTGTCCTAAGATAACCTTCCTGTCTATAGAAAGAGGGAACTGGATACCACAGACATTTCATTTCGCTAGCTTGTGGGGCTGTTCAGAGGTTGCAAAGGTTCTCAGGTTTCTCATGCGGTTTCCAGAACAAAACAAACACAGGGTCAGCAGGCAAAGTGTGTTTAAAAGGCACTGGGAATCCAAGATAATAAAAACTGCAGTCCAATTAAACATGCATTAGGATTGGTCAGAGTTTCAGCTGAGTCCACTGTTTCAAGCCAATGAGTTAGTTTTAAACTCAAAATCATGTACAGAAATCATGATGGTTGAATTTTTTTTCTGCAGCTATTAGTTTCTTACTCTTGTTTCATCAGAATGTTATGTTGGGAGGCTGGCCCTTCAACAAGTTATTCATCTCCATTTGTTCTCCTCAACTACGTGAGAAATGTTTTCCCTACTGACAGCTCAACAGTTATCAATCACTACATGGACCAACTTTAGCTGGTAACATGAGAACTTCTCTCCTGCAGTGAACAGAAGCTGATCAAATGTCTGAACCTTCCATTGATGGTCCATGTTTTATTGTAGGGGTCTCCGAACTGGTCAACGAAGAAGTGAAACATTTTCAAACAATAAACCAAGAAAGCCCAGTCGCCTTTTGGGAAAAGGACCTTTGGGATAGTTTTTGTGGGGTCCATTGTAACTTGGAATGGCCGCTAAGTAACC